>NC_064765.1:6969673-7317253 GCF_011397635.1 Epinephelus fuscoguttatus
CTCCAGCTCTGATTGGCTCAGATGGGCAGTAATGGAAATACAATACAACACGCTAATTTTAGCCCCTTTGATGGTGTAACGCAATGTCATGCGGCACAAAATACTATCTGTCTCTGTCCAAATGCTCAAAAATTGTTCAAAACTGTGTAAAATTGAGCTGTGTGCATGGCTCTGGTCTACGGGCAATGGCAAGGAAGTCCATCACCTGTTTTTAAAGGGTGTTCCCACACTGAAGAAACCAACAAACGCGCCCTAATTTTGGTGGAAAAAAGGGTAGAAAATGTTTCTGAAAACATCTGAGGTGAGAAATAGGCAATGCAGTAACAGAATCGTGATTCATTTTTGATCAGTGCTGCCTAGTTTGACAGTTTGACCACAGTTCATGAGCAGTGATTGACATGATTGACAGCTGTGTTAGAGACTCCTTGCCTCTGATTGGTAAGGCCCTTAGGAGTGCTACAAGGCAATAGAGTAGGCAGAGGAATATTTTTCCACATATTATCAGTCTCATTTAGTGCTGTGTGAATACAGAGACAATTTCAGCAGATATGACAAAAAGTTATTCTTCAAACAACTGACCAACTACAGCTTTTAAATCTCCTTCGGGTCTGGCCCCGAGCTACAGAGCAAAAATGTTGACCCTTTATGAGGCAGATACAGCCTTCGATCCTCAGGTGGGGCTCTTCCAGCTGCTCCACAGTCGAGGCTTGAATCTAAAGGTGACTGTGCTTTAACCATCAGCGTCCCTCGGCTTCAGAACAACCTGCCTGAGGAGATAAGGCTCACAGAGTCAGCTCATCACTTCTTAAAACCCATCTTTATAGGGTTCCTGTTATGTAATGTCATCTTTTTCTTTTCTTTTCTTTTCTTTTCTTTTCTCTGTATCACTTTTGTTGCTTTTAATTTTGTTTAATTTTCATATTTATTAATATTGCAATTTGGGTGTCTGCATCTTATCTTAACTTTACTCTAAACTTTTGTCTTGCTTTTATTTAGCTTTCTGTACTTCCCTCTCAGTATCCTGCTTTTACTTTGTCTGTCAACCTCAGTCGCTAGAAGAAAATGTTGGCATGGTACATTTCTGCAAACCACAAACATGTTACATTTGCACGTTTCATATGTATCATATCAACATATCTAACGTGGCGTGGTATATGAGCTGACTTTATAATCAGGAGATGAAGGGGATGGTGGATCACCTAGGGAAGACACCTGCCAAGCTGCAGACCACCATTCGGAACCAACAAACATTCTGTGATTTCGCGAGTCATTGCTGTGTTTCCAGCAGCTTTTCATTTAGAGGACATAAACTGGAGCTGTTGGAAAAGAAAAGTTTTGTATTGCTTTATTTGTTTACTTACTCACCTGAACGCTGCAAATCTTCACAGCGACCTGCTCCACAGTGTTATCGTCTCCAGGTGCTCCACTCAGCGCTGATCTGACGTCACTCTGCAGCGTCTGCAGCCGCTGGGAGAAAGACGCAGCCAGCTGGGCGTAGACCTCCCACATCTGCAGGATGCTGCGACTCCTCTGGAGCTGCTGGTCCAAGGCTGCGGACACCTCAGTCCAGCTGGAGGATTGATTGATTGAGGAGTGTGACAGTGTGTTGTTTGTGTGTGTGTGTGTGTGTGTGTGTGTGTGTGTGTGTGTGTGTGGTTGCATGCAATCTGTCTCACCTGTCTCTCTGTCTGTCCAGCTGCTCTGTGAGGAGGGCGGCAGCAGCAGGACTGATGATGTCTTTGAGGGAGGAGGCGGTTTGACTCAGTTCGTCCCACTCTGCCTCTGAAGCTCCTGTCTCCTCACGAAGAAGCTGCTTCGACACAACAAACACCAGTCAGTCATCACAGGTACAATATCAACAAGATCTGAATATGAGTTATGTTCTTACTGACACTGGAGCCAGAAACTTGTTGTCCATACTCCAGAACAAGCTGGTTTGAATATGAGGTGCACCGATCCTACCTGCAGCTTCTCATGGCGATCTCTGTGTGCCTGCAGGGAGAGCCGAGGGCCGCTGTGATACTCAAGAGTCTGAGATGTCCTCACTGTTTTCAGCAGCATCTGATTCAGTCGCTTCTCCACGCAGCCCCACAGCTGCTGGGCTCCAATCAGCCTCTCTTTCACTGCGTCGTACTGTTAAAGAACAGACAGGATGATCCAATAATTAGGGCTGAAACTAACGGTTATTTTCTTCGTTGATTAATCTGTCAAATATTTTCTATCAGTGTTTTTCAAAGCCAAAGATGATGTCTTCATGTGTCTTGTTTTGTCCACAAGCCAAATATATTTAGCCTACTGTCACAGAGGATTGAAGACGGCAGAATATATTCACGTTTTACGTTTTAATTTGACAGTTGATACCAAACAAAAATGATTCAAATTAAAGCTGGCAGATGAGACCTCACACATTCCCTGGCTGGGACGACACTGAATTGAAAACTAGGGATGTCCCGCTCCAACATTCAGATCGGTATCAGCCGCTGATATTAGCAAAAAATGTGCATCAGCATCGGATCGGACTGCATGGAAAAATGCCGATCCAAGAACTCCGATCCAGTTTTTCACGGACTCCGCTCCAGGTTTTCTGGCCAGCCCAGTGCTCCACGATTCAAGCAGTCCATTCCAGTGATACGCTCCAACACTTACTATCAATCCACCAGGCCAGCATGCAGACGGCAGACACACACGGAGGGAAGGGTAGGAAGATCGGATCGGATCGGTAACGGCCAAAACTCAAGGCTGTAATATCGGTATCGGATCGGAAGTGAAAAAGCTGGATCGGGACATCCCTATTGAAAACCAAAGCTAGTTTTTGTGTTTGTTTTTTCCAGTAAAGGACGCTGCTGGCGGTAACTGGGCAAGACAAAAGTTATACAGCTAGAAGTATCGGTCATAAACTAAAATCACATGTTACTTGTTTCTTTTACGGCCACAAAACATTTCACTTCCACATTTTCCCTCAGTGTCTGCTACCTGTTGTGTGAGAGCAGCACAGGCCTGGATGGATTTATCTGTCTGAGAGATGAAATCACAGCTGCTGTTTCCAGCTTCACCATCAACTTTATTTCTCAGCTCCTGAAGAGCTGCAGACTTCTGCCTGATCGTCTCCTCTAGACCCTGAAACAGACAAAACAAGGAGCTGAAACCCTCTCAAAGGCAGTATGACTCTTTGTGACTGACATATTAAACCTGAAATGTCAGATGTGGTTCAGGTGTTGGGATTGTTTGTACAGATGTCAGAGGACAGACGTGACCTCTGACCTGGCAGGTGTTGATGCTCCTTTGCAGCTCCGTGTGGCTGCTGGGTGTCTGAGCTGAGTCCATCCAGCAGTTCTGATCTGTGATCCAGCTGTTGATGTGCTGCAGTCGGGCCTCCCGCTCCGCTCTGCTCCTCAGCTCCTGCTCCGCCTCCTTGATCTGAACACAAACAACAACAGCAGGTCAGACATGTTTCCTCTAACAGGGAGTCCTAACAGTGCTATGGATGAAATCATAACTGCTGCTGAGCTTGCATGCCAAGAAATCTATCACCATAAAAACTGAACATACTCCTGATGAAGACTATTTGATGTAGCTGAAAGCTCCAGATAAAGCTAGTAAGTCAACATTGATTTGGAATAGTTTGGTCACATGTTGATGTTTGTATCTGACCTGAGAGTTGAGCATCTCCTGCAAACTGAGCCACTGATGGTTGAGACGACCCTGCTCCTCTGCAAACTGCTTGTGTTCGTAGCGCCTCCTCTGGCCCACCTCAGTACTGCATGTCTCTAACGGCTGGCTCACGTAGTCCAGTGTGGCCTGATGGGCCGACATCTCTGCCTGACACTCCTGAGACAAAGAGACAGAGAGAGTCAGTCAAACCAGATACAAGATACCAGATGCAAGTACACAGACTCCTATCAGGACCTAAATGAATGCACTTAAATACTCCCACTGGCGGCTGAAAACATTTAAGTACTCAGGCAGAACGCTTGTAGCTGTCCATCATTAAGTCCTTTCCTACCTTGCAGTATTTCAGGAGCTGACTCAGATCAGTGTTAGTGGACGAGGTTTGGTTGATTCTGCTGCGATGCTCCTCCAGCAGGATCTCAGCAGCTTCCAGCCAGGCCTGCAGCTCCAGCAGCGCCCCCTGCTGGGTCGACGTCTCCATCCATCGCTGAGGAGAAGAAAAAGATGTCAGTCTTTATTGACACGGCCAAAATACTACAAACTTTTCTGCTCCCACAAACACAAGTGGTGACTCTGCAGTGTTTCAGTTCTCCGTTCTCCATTAACTTTAAAGTAAAAACTTTTTGTACTCTAAAAAAGCCAGAAAAAATTCAGCTAATCCAGGATCTTGCTGCCCCTGTTGGAAAGTAGTTCCAGTCTGACAGTGTCTCCGTTAGGTTTCAGGGTCCTCAGAAACAACTTCCTTTACTGGGCTCTTTTGATGATGTGGGAGGTGTTCAGACTCCAGGTCAGGTCCTCAGCTATGTGCACCCACAGGAACTTAAAGCCTGCGACCCTCACTGCCTCTTCCCCGTTAACGTACAGTCAGCTGTGATGAGTTTTGTTTTAGTGTTTGTTTCTGAGAGACCTGTGTGATGCATTTATCTGAAATAAGCTTAAAAACTTTATCTCTAAAAAGTTTATCTCTTGAAATTAAAGGCAGGAGCGGACAAAAACTGAAGTGAGGAGAAGAAACTAACAAGAACAGCAGGAGGAAGAGACGAGAGGGATTAAAGAAGAATAGGAGAGAGCTGAGAGGAGAGGAGGTTGGGAAGATGGGGCAGAAAGGCTGAGGAAGAGGAGAGCATGGAAGAAGAAAATTGGAAGAGGCAGGGAAGCAGAATTAAAGAAAGAAGGATCCAGACAGACAGATGGAGGGGGGGGAGAATGGTTTCACACCAATAAGGGCGAGAAGAGTCCTCAGGATGGCTTTGTGGTGCGCGGTGGGGATGTTTAAAACTAATTGGTGACAGGAAGAATGCAGCGTGGTTTTTGAATATGTTCCGTGCACATGGGCAAGAAGAAGCAAATTTAGGATCAAATTTGTTCAAATAAGTTCTAAGTTACAAACTGTAACTTAGAACGATAGAAGTTAAAATCAGCGAAGGGTTAAGACCTTTGATGGTGTTTGATACCTGTGTTTAAAAACAACGAATAGGTTTTACGACGATCGGATGGACGCTTATTCATTTATGACCACACTTGTGCTCGACCATGCTCTTCTTCGGCCGTGACCCTGCATTGGTCAAAAACATTTTGCGCACATTTCAGAAGCTTGGTTAAAATATCCACTGACTTTGGTGATGTTTGGACAAACTGTCATTAATTTATGGCCAAATTTGCACCAGGATGGTGCACATGTTTGGATGTGGTGGCGCCCCCTACTGAGCATTTTCAAAATAGTTTAACACACGTGGTTCAACATTGTTATGAAACATATCCTGTGAGTTTTGTAACGTCTGGACAAACAATTTTTGATTTATAGTGTGATTTGTATTGAGCCACGCCCTTTATATGTTTTATTTTATTTTATTTTTAGAGAAGGCTAATGAAAAAGTCTATGGAATTTTAAAGAGAGCCGGCCAACCTGAGCATACAGGATACAGTGATGAGTTAGAGGCTTACGCGTCCAAAGTTTATTGGTTAAAAGCTTCAAAACGAAAAGATTAAAACAAACTTGATGCATGAATTTCAATAAGCTTGGTCCAGAAATGATCCACAGAAAATAAGGCAGAAATTGGACCTACGGTTTAAGAGGAGACGTCAAATATGTGTCTTCAGAAATTCAAAAAGGCAGAATATCTAGTCAGGTGGACTTTAATGTTCCTTGAGGCAAATTTGAAGAGTGCGTATGTAACAAGCTCTGTGCATATTAACTTTATGGAAGTCACAAACTACTAGTGAATCTCCTCACCTTATGCAGAGCTTGTTGCAGGACAGGAACATCAGCCAGCAGACTGGACCAGTCCAGCTCTATCTGTCTGAGGTGGGATTCAGTAGAGCAGAGATTTGGGTCTGAAGTCTGAGAGAGTGAAGTGTCTTTGTCCTCTGGGAATCTTTCTGAGTCTCTGTCTTCCTTCCTCAGCTGGAGCAGCTGGGTTCCAGCACCGATTACAGCCACCTTCAGGTCAGATTTGGCCTCAAGCTCTTTGGTCAAAGTCTAAAATAGAACAGGTTTGTTACTGTGTTTTGCACGACTGGGTAGTCTGTGGGGTCACTGCCAAAATATCTGATATTTTCAACTTACTTTTCAGCTTATAAACACTCTGACTTTTTGCAATTATAGGAGGTCCAGTGTCCAGTGTGTAGGAGGTTCTGACTACACACTGGTTGAGAGATCGACTATCATCAAAATGGTCGATCTCTCAACCGCTGTGTAGTCAGACCCTCCTTTTAATCCTATTTCATTTTCCGACTTCAGGAATCAGAAGGCCAAGACTGTGCTCAAGTCTTTATCATTACAATATATAAGGTATTTTAAAATGTATGAAATGTTAAGGAGCTCTTTTCTCAGTGGAGTTTGTTATGTATAATGAGTGAGGTTTTTGGGTGCCTCTCCAACTGCTGCTCACCACAAACTGGAGGTATTGGTCGCGCCTCTGTTTGATGTCCACCTCCTCCTCAGCTGAGACAGAGAGCTGACTGCATCTGTCTATCAGCTCTCTGGCCCCGCCCATCCAGTCAGCCAGTACAGCAGAGTCACGGAAAAACCTGTTTATTAGTGGAAAATAGTAAATGTTTGATTAACGAATCCATCGCAATACTGAGTTGTCTGAATATGTTTTATTTAAAGTTTACTGTATTAAAATTCTCATTTAAATTGTACTGCATATATAGATTGGGGGATTAATGTCAACATTTCAATGAAAATCAAAAAATACAAGTCAAAACTAAGCCTTATGAAAAATATTTGAAACAATTAATACTCCTTACAGATTTCTTTAGTCGAAACAGAGGACAAGTGTTTCTCATCTCTCACCTGCTCCTCAGCTTCCTCTTCCTCTCTACATCTGTGCGTTTGTGCTCCATCTTCTTGTGCAGAGCTCTCCAGCGGGTCTTCAGCTCTCTGGTGGACACACCCACTCCTCTGCATCCCGCCGTTTGCAGCCAGAGCCCCGCCTCCAACATCCGACTGAACCGCGCCTTGTTCCCCTCCAGAACCCCACGCAGCTCCTGTCACGAAGACAAAAGTTTATAAGCACTAAACACTTATTTGATTACTCAGTTAAAGAGTTAGTCGAGAGGATCACTATAACTTTCATGTTTTCGTGTGTTTGGCACATAGACTGTATAAAATAACGGAGATAGCCACAATTAACTGAATTTAAAGGTCAACCAGAGGCGACAAGCTTAGCTTAGCATAAAGACAAGAAGCAGGGAAAAACAGGTAGCCTGACTCCGTCCAAAGTTTGAAAATACACTGCCTAGCACCTGTAAGCTCTCAAATTAGCACACTGTATCGCTGTGCAGCCAAAACTGATGTAAAACTGAGTAAAGTTGAGCCTGGTGTTGTAAAACTGAGTGTAACACACTGAGTCTGAAATGTCTCCCTCCCTCACTGCCCCCTTCCCCACATCTTTCACTACATACACTCTTTGTTGACCGCTGAACATGCTGCAGTGCCTACTGTAGTCCATCTCAGGCGAATAAGAGACACATTTCCAATCCCACAGCAGAGCAAAAGGGAATATGAACCATAATGCTTTGTAGATGGAGGTCTCCGCTCGGCTAATAACTCACATCAAAGCACAGGGAACATCATGTACCCCTGAAGAAAACAACCCATTTGCTTGTATTTAATTGAGCCAATTAGGTTTTGAGTGCAATGCACGAGGCGCAGCATGGAGAGCGCCCAACAGTCTCCAAATGAGCGGAATGGAACATTGACCAAATGCGCTCGGTCCTCTGGTCGCCTGCTTGTTGGTAAATCACAATTATCCTCCAACAGAAAGAACATAAGTATTAATCAAAATTACCTGGTAGACAGAGAGCTTCTCCGATATCTGCTCCTCACAATCAACCCCCTCGTGCGTCTTGGGAAATGAAGTCTCAATGGCTGTCAGCAGGGATCCTGACCAGGCGCTGTCCTCCTCCCACTGTGACCACATCTGAGACAGATGGAGAAATGACGGCAGTCAGAAGAGACGTCTCTGTTTATTCAGTTTAACTCTGAGATTGTTAATGATTCTTCTGATTCTAATACTAAAACATTATATTAACTTCACCTGCTGCATTATTAGAATTTACCCATGTCATTATGTGCATGTGTCTGTTTGCAAAATATCTGAAAAATATATGGAATTGGGTGAACAGATTACTCTTGGCTGATAAATCAGTGGTTATCTCTGGTATTTCTGACACTAAATATTTTACTTTGAAAATGAGGGCTGTATTTTGCATCAAACATGTACCTGTGGGAAAAATCCATTATTAAGATCAAGTCTACAGTAGGGCTGCCCCCTAATGGTCGACCAACCAAGATTTCATTGGTCGCTTAGTCGCAGAAAGAAAACAAAAACAAACAAAAAACTAACAAACATGAAACTCTATTAGGAACTGCACCTTGTCAAAATAAATCAAAACCTATATGACTGGACCATGTGGGAATTTAATTTGAAAGGACAGACACAGGAAGTGTCCACGCTCAGCATTCAGACAGGAGTCAGGTTAATTTCCAGGGCTGGTACCTGCAGTTATTCCACAGGCTAGTTAATAACATGTCGGGCAGGAAATCCAAAGTGTGGGATCATTTTGAGAAGGTGAAGGACGAACCCAAGGTGATATGTAAACTCATCTTCATTGGTCGACTACAAACATGACGTATCATCTGAAACATGGAAGTAGCTACATGCCCATTAGCCCACAGCGTCATTAACAGGTGGCTCGCTCAGTGTGTGACGTGCACTTGGAGATAAAATATAGGCCTATATTAATGAAGGTTCATTAGTACGGTTGTTCTGTCTCCAGCAGGACATTATTTTTTCTTTAGTTCAGTTATCTCCTCTTGCTGTCAGTAGTTTGTATTATTGTAGTGTGTGCCTTTAAGTATCTGATCTTTGCACCATGTGACTCAGTAAGGCAGTTCATAACAAACAGGGCAGCCACAGGACTGCACATGCTGTTTCAATCTGCTGCAATCTCAGACGTCTCATGCCTTTGGTAGCATTCTCGGTATGTCAAATGAAAGTTTTGGTGATTGTGCTTGTTTTTTCAGTTTCACCCTTTTTCTCCGTCAATAAACTGACATTCGAAGATTTCAGTCTCCAGTACTTGATGGAGGAAGGTGTTTAGCTGCTTGTCAGTTTGCACAGGGTTACGTCCATGTGGGACAAGACAACGGTTTTGTATTTCTCTGTAATGTAGCACAGTGTTAACAATGTTACTGATACTATTCTTTCTCACACCTTCAACTCAAACCACCAAAATATATCATTTAATCATTACATTCATACCGTAAATATGCAGGAGACTAGTTGACTAATGTACCTAAATGATGACTATTGGTCGACTAGGAAAATTCTTAGTCGGGGGCAGCCCTTGTCTACAGCCATGCTAGTCTCGCTCACCAGGTCTGGCTGGGCCGACTGTCACTTTGAGATTGGAGAAAAAACGCCCCGGCTGCTTGTACTTCTTTCAACCAATCACAATCGTTCTGGGCGGTGCCACAGCAACGGTGCGCTTGCAAAAATACTGCCGGGGGGGAAACAGGTTTTGGTGTAACACGCCCACAAAAATATCGCCTACAGGATGCGAACCATGGCAGAAAAATGGCTACATCCCCGCAAGATCAAACACCGCAAAAGCCATGCTAGCAGCCTTATGAGATGATGCTTAGCAAGCAGCAGCCTCTGCGGCTGAAAAATGAAACCAACATGGAAGTGCCACAAACTGCAGTTCCTCTAATGGCCACTTGAGGTTGGCTTCAAATGTGATTCAATCCCCACAGACCCCCATGTTAAAATGATTTTAAAGCAGAAATATACATGTTTAATTCCTACATACAAAGTTTTGGTCTCTACAACTAATTTCTATATTCACGACAGCTGTATGGGAGGTGAATTTTTATATAACTCACCTGTTTACATTTCATGCATGAGGGCAGGACAGCTTTGAGTGACAGCCTGTGCCAAGGTGTTTAAGGCATGAATGTCACGTTATTCAGCCTCGTTGTTCTGTATAAAAGGTATGATCCCAGAGTGGGAATGGAAAACAGAGTTGTCTCGCCTTGAAGCCGACAGCGCAGGGAGTAACAGCACCAAATCAACATCAATGTAAAAAAATGTGAGCCACCAGTACCAGACATGGTCTGATGGAGGTACCGGAAAATTTCAAAAGCAGCCAGCAGCAGTTAGCAGTTGATTCACAGAGTAAGAATAGCAACTGAAAATGTCTGCAAATAGAGATAGCAATCAGTCTCAGGAGCTCCGTCCCCTTCCAACAGAGGACAAGATCAACCGCCATATAACAGGGACAGTAAATGATTGTTAATGCCATGTTGTGCCTTTGTGTTTGTTTAGAGAGCCCTGCCCAATGCGTTTATGTCATACTAAAGGCCGATGATGTCTCCTTCGCTTCCAGAATGCCAGCATGCTATCTAAAATCATACTCTGGGGTGACATTATGCGGGCATTATTTGGTTCTGTATTAAACAGCACAGGTGGCATACTGGATGGAATTCATTATAACCCCATCATGGGATCTCTGTGTCAAAGGGGCTTATGAGTCAGATCCACCCCTGACACCTCCACAGCTCCCCTCTCTCATCCAAATATGGTCACTTCTGGCTCCAAATATCCAAGATGGCGACGGTCTAAATGCTGAACTCAAGGCTTCAAAATGGGAGTCCACAAACCAATTGCTGTCTATGATGCTGATGCTTTCATTCTTACTTACTCCTCAAATAAATAAGCTGCGTTCCATCCACTACCTGTAATGTTTCCTGCATCCTGGCCCCTTTCTCCAGTCCATGCTGCTGCAGTTGGGTCACTTGCTCCTGCAGGCCCATCACTACACCCTCCCACCTCTGGAGGGTGCTCTCAGGGACTCTCTGGGTCAGATACTGCAGGATCTTAAAATGATGCCCCAGGAACTGGAAGAACTTCTGAAAACAGAAATGGATGTTTCATTTAAAGACTGTATTCTTAAGCTTTTACTTTTAGAAACTGAAACTGTGTTTTCTTTGTATCCCACAGACTGACCGTGTGACTGCTGAGCTGCTGCTGGAGCTGAGCTCTGCTGTGGAGCTCTGTGTCAGGCTGCTGCGCCAGGCGCTCAGAGCCCAGAGCAAGCAGCTGCTCCAGGCTGTGGACCAGCCGCTCATACTGCTGCTGCAGCTCCACACTGTTCTTCAGTTCCTCACAGAGGGAGCGAACACCACCCAGAGCACCGGCCAGCTCCCCCTGCACACAGAACAGAAACAGAACTTCAAGATTTAGACATGCTTGTGGCAACTGGATGATCGCTTATTTAGTTTTATCTTTAGGGAGTACATTTCCACACAGCAGACTGAGATTTAACATACACTAGCTACAGTATCGTACCTGCAGCTGTGAGGCCTGGTGGATGAAAGATGCAGGCAGGTTGTGTCGGTCAGCCTCCTCCAGCAGGGAGCTCACCTGCTCCACCTGCTGCTGCAGAGACTCCTGCATCTGAACCACAGCCTGGAAGATAACACACATTTACACTGTGTCCAATACAAACTTCATGACAAGCAGTCGGACCTGTTGAATCACTTATCTGCACACGCCTACGCCTCTGGCTAACCCTCAAGTTGTTTAGTTATTTACATCTCACCGTGCCAGCATCACAAACAGCCTGCTGCGTGAAGGTAAATCCTTCTCTACCACAGTGTCGGTGACACAAAGATAACACATACTGGTACATGGTCTACAGTGGGGTGTTACCAATTCAGTATGTGCTGTGACTCACAGTGTTTTACTTACAGCAGTGACATTCATTTTGACACCTCTTATTTTTTTACAAAACCTTTGCTTACTCATATCTCTGACCTTTTCGTGCCATACACACCAGGACACACGTTGAGGTCCTCGGGCAGCAGAGGTCTTATGTCTGTTCCAGAGGCCCGGCTGAAAACTAAAGGGGACAGAGTGTTTGCTGTCAGGGCTCCGAGGCTCTGGAACAGTCTGCCCGAGGAAATCAGGTCGGCCGAGTTAGTGATTTCTTTTAAGTCCCTTCTTAAAACAAACTTTCATCGAAGAGCCTTTCCTGATTTTACTTGAGTTTTAAGTGTTTTTTATTTCCTCCTATTTAAGGGTCATTGTGATTGATAATAAGATAAATTCTTCAACACTGTGATACCAAAAACTGCGCTATTTTCTAAGACGTAAAAATCTCATGCCATTGCAACCCTATCTGTAAGCAATAATCACAATGGTTGCTGATCGATTTTCTGTCAATAGCCTAATCTCTGCAGCTCTTAAACCATCAAACATTCACTCAGAATCACTCAGATTATGAGCAGCATGTTAAAGTTAAATATCTCTATGGAAACAGTACCTGTAGTTGTTTGTTAAGGCCCAGGCTTCCATCGAATTCATGAGTTATTTGGTGAACCGTCGCCTGGTTAGAAGTGAAGGCTGCATGCAACTCATTTAGTTGTATCTGTTGGTTAAACACACACACACTGTGTCTGTAAACTGTGGCATGCAAACATCAGGGGTTTTATTTTCAATAACAGGAAAAGATTATTTCTGTTTTAAGACTCCATTTAAAAGTTTATAATAATACATGTGATATAAATATATTAGATAAGGTAAGTGTGGGACTCGTTACATAGAGGAGGTGAGTATAATTATCATGAAGGACAGTAGGACAGCTGACACAGGTTATAAACATAGATACAGTCAACATTAAAATAAGATTAAATATGAGCTTATTCAAATATCCCACGGTGCATCAGTGTGTTCTTGTTTTCACTTGTGTATTTAATTAAAGTTAGTGATGATATCTGACCTGTTGCTTTGCCGTCTCCTCCTGCAGGTGTGTGAGCTGCTTCTCTCTGCTGCTCAGCGCAGCCTGGACCACAGGAAGCACTCGACACAGGTCATCCACACACTGCTGACCACACTGTGACCCCAGGACGCGGCTGACCTTTGACCCCTGAGAGGACAGCTCGCTGCCGAGGGTAGTCAGCTCTGCCGAGAGACTCTGTAAAGGAATCAGAGGAAGGCCTGTTTAGAGAGAATCTGCACCAGAGTTCGTTTCGACCACCTCTTCAAGAACTTCTCGGTCCGGTTGTTTTGGTGCACACCTGAGTGTGATTGCTGTGTTCACACCTGCCCAAATGAACCGCAGTTAAGGGGCAAATGAACTTGAATTCGATTGAACCGAACCAAACAGGGCAGGTGTGAAAGCACCCTTAGTCCAGACCACAGCAGTGCATCGCCTCACCCAAGACCAATGCCAAAATAACTGAACCCTGCTGAGTGTTTGCTGTGGTTAGTCCGACCTGCAGCTGCAGCAGCTTCAGCTGTGTGTCTTCTTCATGCGTCGTCCGAGCAGGTGACTGCAGCAGGTTGTTGATAGAGGACAGAGACAGGGACGCTCCGTGTAGCACATGAAACAAACCCTCGTCCAGCGTCTGATGGGCGCCGTCAGCAGCTGAGGCCTGGGGTCAGACAGGTTAGTCAAGCTGTTAAAGACTTACAGACGACAAAACTTTAAATGATGCAAGTATTTAATCAATCAGGTGGGAATATGTTGTTGCTTTTTCTGACTGTTGTCATGATGCATTTTATCTCAGATCGTATACAGAACATGAATCTAGAGGAAGAGGAGGAAGAAGAGAAGCTGGTATCCTCCTAAAGGGTGTTGCTTGAGGAGGCACGACACGCATCACTCTCAATGATTTTCTTTCGTGTTTGTTGTTTCCCGCTCTTCATCTTGTTAAGTGTGATGTCAAAATGTGTGTCCTGTGGTGGGCTAAGAAAAAAAAAAATGTCGGGGAATCCATCTTTCATTTCCAGCTCACAAAATTTCAAACAAAGATAAATGTGGTTTGAAATCTGATCTACAAAGACTCAGTTGTTTTTTACGCCCTAATACAAACAGCACTATTCTTCTTAAATGTGTCAGTGTTTATTAGAGTTTCTGGGCTCTCTTGTGGAATCTGAAGTTTCTTTTTTCATCTGTACTTTTCATCACTTACAGTATGGGACCTTATAAGAGAAATATAAGTTAGGAGGAGCTGGAGACCGGACCACTGATCTCACGATTAGTGGACAACCTGCTCTACCTTCTGAGCCACGGCCGCTAAAGTTTACATCAACCCAGTCCTCCTCTGATTTTGATTTAATGTATCTAGTTCCTGAAATGTTGAGGCAGAGGGTACGTGCTGTGGCTCTGGTTGAGGGTGAGAGGCTGCCAGTAAATAGTTTGTTGGGCACAGATAAACAGAGATCTGTGTGGGTACATGAGACCCTAAAAAAGACGGTGGATCACGGGAGTACCACCAGTTGGTTCAGGAGCTTCTCCTCCATGATGCCTGTTTCCAGGCATATACCAACGGGCCGTATAGCTCTGGGTATCCAGCAACCACTACCACCAGTTTCTCCTCCATTGTTTACCAACTGTAAACTTGTTGTCGTGACCACCACAGAAGGCCTGCCTCTCAATTCATCCGAATAAAGAGATGACATGGGGCACTTTTCTGCTCTGAGTTGAAGTCTTTTCAGTTTGAGGAGTTCAGAGTGCTCCGGCAAAAATGCCAGGCGTCTAGAGTGCAGAAATGTGAGGCGCATTGCAACGCACAAACCACAAGCAAAAACCTCCAATCTCATTAAAAAAGTTACAAAAAGCTGCCTCCAGCTGCTAAAACGCTTTCTGTGTGACCGGGACCTAACTGTGCAGAGGGAAGCATGCATCTACTGCTAGCTCACCTAGCACCAGTGAGCTAGCTAAATGTACAGCTCAGCTGAGGGAACCTTTAGTTACAGTCACTCAGTACGTTTACATGCACAGCTTAATCGAGCTATACTCAAAATTCGATTTTGGCGTCTAATCGGACTTCTGTCCTTGTCCCAGTTTACATGCAACTGAGAAAATTGAATTACTGACGGGAATGTGTCCTCCTCCTCAACACTAGGTGGCGATATGCGTCGTTTCAGCGGGTTAATACGGCCTCCTTTCCGGTTGACCTATTTCGCCACTTAATAATAAACAACTGGAGTCAGGCAGCAGACTGGCATTTTCGAACAACAGCAAGATGGATAATCGTACAGCTTTGTTCATCTCGTACGTAATGTACGCGTTACTGATTGTGCAGATAAGGTGCATGCTATCCCTCGTGGTCATGGTGATTTCGAGAGGCAGACAAGAACGCTGTATGCTGTTGG
The DNA here is from genome assembly GCF_011397635.1 of Epinephelus fuscoguttatus. NCBI lineage: Eukaryota > Metazoa > Chordata > Actinopteri > Perciformes > Serranidae > Epinephelus > Epinephelus fuscoguttatus. The sequence continues at coordinate 6,985,015 of NC_064765.1, forward strand.
AGGGCTACAACAATAGCATGTCTTGTCTATTCCGGGGTCATATGCCAGCGCGGGGGGTGTGGAGCACGCGCACATGCATTGTCTAGTTTAACTCCGATTACGGCGTATACATGCCGGAGAAAATCGAATTCCAATCGCATTATCTGGGTGTCTTAATCGAAGGAGTAACGCGTTTACATGCACTTCAGTTGTCCAGTTAAAGTCGGATTAAGGCAATAATTCGTTTTTTTTCAAGTGTCATGTAAATGTACTGACTGTCCAGTTGGAGTCACATCCCATCATACGTCTTCTCTGATAAACAGCCGTGATAACTTCCCTGTACCTGACTCTGAGGCTCTGTCGCTGTGTGTCCCAGCTCTCTCAGATGGCTGATGTGGGTTTGGAGCTCTTTCAGGGTTTGTGTGCCAATCATGCGTCCTGCTGTTCCATCACCGCGCCTCGTAGATGAGTCTGTCACCTTCAGAGAGAGAGAGAGACAGAGAGAGTCATAGACCAGGAGACGGGGAGAAAAACATCAGAAGCTGGAGACGCCCACGACTCTTATCAAGCCCCGCAGGAGTCCCCATAACACCACCGAGACAACAAAGTGCCTTCGGCTCAAAGAAGGTGATAATCAAGCACGGCGAGAACACCGATTTTCCTTTTCTCTTTTGTATTTGAAAAGTGATAATCAAGCACTTCATGATGAAGACCGTACCTCAGAGGGAGGAAGCAGCCAGCTCTCCTCCAGAGCCAGCAGCCGACTGTGAAGGCCATCCCACCTCCTCTGAGCACAGTCCTCCTCCACATTGGCCACAGCAGGAGGCGACCTGCAGGGGAGGACAAGGCTGGGAACTAAGATTTCATTTTACTTCATCACCTTTCTGTCTCTTTCTTTCCTTCCTACTTTCATTAAGGAGCCTTTCATTGGTGGTAGGCTAGTTTGAATCTGATGTCTTTTTCTCTCTCAATCCTCAAATTAATTTCAAATCTAATATAGTGTGTTATCTGTATGTTATAGTATGGTTTGTATTATTTTTCTCATTCTACTGCAGCTGTGGTCTGTCCTGCTGTGTTAAAGATGCTGATACTTATTTCTTGAAAATTCAGGGAAAACAAGTTGATTTGTGCTAAATTGAAATTGAATTTGACAATATTTTTAATTTATTTTAAGTGGTAATAGACACATTGTTTGCTCTAACTTCTCACTGTAAAGTAAACATTGATAGTGACACAATCAGCATTTTGATTTGCTCCAAATGAGTCTTGTTTTTACAATGGAAATCTGCCACCAGGTACGATCTTCAGAGAAAATGAACGCTTGATTTACGGCACAAAGAAAGTGCATCAACCACCAAAACAGGAAGAAGACGGAACTTTTGTTTTCCCTGATAGCGAAAAAAACAAAGTAACTGTGAAAAAAAGCAGCGTGTCCTGTGTTGTTGGTAGTTGCTCGGTTCTGGTTTCCCTTTCCCACTTTAAATAAAGGCACAACATGACTTGTTAAAATGAAAAAGTATTATTGTGTAGGGAAACTGGAAAGAAGAGACATTCAAGCTAAAATAAAACATAAAATATAGCCCATACACTCTGTAATATAAATACTTAGAATATATATAATACTAGTCCATACCCATTGAGTGCACAGTTTCACATGGTGTGTGTTTGGGATACAGGTCATAGGAAATTGCAGATTAAATAGTCAACTGAACCCATTAAGAAGAGCAATGTATTCAGACAGAGTTTTTGTGGATTTGATAGTATGATTGCAGCCACAGCGATCTATCGCATTTTAGCCATTTTTAAGCATTTTTCTGTTGTTATAGCGCCACCCAGTTGCCAATTAGAGTTAAATTTCTCCAGTCACCTTGAGGCGTCCTGTTCTACATATCTACCAAGTTTAGTAAAAATCCATATGGCGGTTAGGCCTAGATAAGAAATGAGCTCTCTAGCTCCCCCATTTTGTTTGATGGGGTCAATAATGGAGGGGTCCCCTCAGATTATGTGTGGTCATGTGCCTACAAAGTTGCGTGGTGATGGGTGAAACCCTTGAGATGTTATACACCTTTATGTGATGAGCCACGCCCTCCGCAATATTCATTGCCTTATAGAAGCTCAGTTTTAGTAAGTTTTCCAACTTTTGCCAAGAGGGAACTTTAGATATTGGTCCCTAGATTATGTTCACCCAGTTTCATGCAGATCGCTCAAACTTCCTAGGAAGAGATCCATTTGAAGTGTTTTTCAAAAAATTCAAAATGGCGGAAAAGTGTGCAAAGTTTCATGTCTCTACGACATACGGGGCATGAGATATGCCCATTCAAAGTTTGCAATTTCAATCGGTCAAACATGGAACAGACACACAGACAGTTTTTGTCATTATATAGTAAGATATATTACAGTGTAATGGTTGTTACCATGGTGACACCTGGCTGTGGTCCTCTGGTTCTTGACTGTTGAGTCGAGCTCTGCTGCCCTGCCTGGCGATGGCCTGAGTCAGTCCTCTCTGCTCAGTCAGCTCCTGCTCCAGCTCCTGCACAACAAGCAACAACAGGGTGAACAGTTAAAGGTTCAGTGTGGCAGATTTAGGGTGATTTAATAGCATCTAGTGTTGGGGACTGCAGACTGCAACCAGTTGAAACTCTTCCCAGTAAGAATTTCTTTAGGCTACCCGTCACTGAACTGCTGCTTGCTACACATGGCCGACACAAAGTGTAAATGTCTCTATGTAGAGCCAGTGTTTGGTTTGTCTGATCTGGGCTAAAATGTTGCATCAATGGGACCCTTCACCTCAGCAGTCAGTCGAGTTCAATACCTTCTGCTGCTGCAGGCTGCTCTGTCTGAGCAGTTTGTTTCTGGGTGAGGAGAAGATCTCCTGAACACTGCTGCTGCGCTTCAACCTCGTCTCCGGGCGGCGCTCTGGCAGAGGTACAGACTTCTGAGGAGAAACAGGTGAAAAACAAACAATGAGGGAAAGATCATTGTAGTAGCTCTCAGCATTATCTAGTTCATGAAGATATGTTATTTTGGAGACTGAGGAAGTAAAAAAATACTTCTCATCAGTTTAAAAATATCTGATCACAATCACAATCTGTTGTGATTTGGACTAAATTCACCAAACATGAGGACTTCAAACTTGACTTGGACAAAACTGCTCTAAGACTTGACCTTCGCAAAATCTAGCCTGACTTGACTCTGACTTGAGACTTGAAAAAACAATAAACAATAAGACATTACTAACTCAGCGACAGTTGGGCCTCGGTCTCAGTAAACACAGCAGACATGGACCTTTAATATTCAGCACTCAGACTTTAAAGACTTTCATTCTGACTTTCAAATTGCTAATTAAGACTTGTGACTCGGCCTGCAGGTGTGAAACCAAACAAACCTGCTTTCAGTGCTTGTGAGCCTGTAATGCTTTATTTTCAAAGGTGTTATTAATAATTATCAGAGAGTGACTTTGCCACATGTGCACCAGCTGCTCCGCTGTCAGAAACAAAAACACCTCAACATCCTTTTAAACCTGTAACCTACACGAAAATGTCAAATGAGAAAGGAAACGTCCAGAGGAATGATGTTGATGATTCATATGTAAGATTACCAAATAAATAAATTAATTTTTGTTTTTCAGTCCTTGAAACCTGGGCACACTGGCTTGGTTTCCTCAGAGTTAAAGCTGAGTAAAGTAAAGAGCTGTTCAGCATAAGTTACCACGGTGATTTATCCCGGTGAAAAGAGAACCAGGTTTGTAGAACTGAAAACCCAGAGTTAACCCTGACGTTACCTCGCTAACTCCAAATCCTGCTTGGTAGTACAGACCTCTGGACAAACTTTCAAAGCTTTTCCATGACTTTTAAAGAACTTATGTCAATATATTTTTTCTTCTTGCCCCATTTGCCTGGCATTTTTCAAACAAATTATATTCAAATTCCACTTAAACATAATTTCAGATAGCTGCCACACCTGAAAGGAGAGAGGGAACGCGAGGAGAAAATGGAGATATGATGGTCGACACGCATTTCAGCTACGTTACATCAACAGCTACAGAAAATAAATTTGGCTACTTGGGAAGTTATCCAGAGGAGATTAGTCACAATGTTATACACACAATATTCCATGACTTTTCCGGGTTTTCCATAACCCCTGTATCTAGCCGTACAAACTGCATGTACCTGTTCCTGCAGCTCCTTGTGTGCAATGAGTCTCTCCTCGTCCTGTCTGTCCTGCAGCAGCTGTTGGAAGGAGACCAGGTTGGCCTTCAGGAGCTCCAGTTTAGACGAGAGCAGCTCAGCCGCCTCCTGCTGGGACCCCACAGCTCCCAGTTCATCCTGCTGCTGCTGCTGCTGGTGGTCAACTGCCTGGCTGTGCACTGACAGGCCGGCAACGCTCTGCTCGATCTCCAGGAACATCTCCTGCACATGAACACACACACTGGTGTCAGATCATTCATTCTTTTAATATCCATGTCAGAGAGAGACTTTAATTTTGTCTGTGTGACATTGACAGTCTCTGATCTGAGGTCAGGTGTAAATACTGCAGCACAAAGGTTCATGTATCATTTTGTAAGCTGGATCTGGGTCATGAATGAAGCGTCTCGGTGAACGAGCTGCTTCAGTCAATCTGAATAGGAGACAAGATCTCATCAGCTGCTGTTTGTTTTCCCACAATGCTTCATTCAAACGTGACGTGTGACGGAGGGACGTGTTTAACCTCTGAAACTTTAATGGAGGCTCCAGTTACACTGTGTGGGTCAGCAGGGAGTGACTCCTGGGAGGGAAGACCTGCCAGAGCTTTGAATGAAGACACAATAATGAAGCCTGTGAGGGCATGACTCTATTGACTGAGAACTATTACACCACAGAGTGGACAACAACCAACCGTCAAACATCCATAACAAACTAAAGTCTGTCACCAAGATTTTACTCGTTTTGTACTGTACAGGTACCTCAAAGGTTTTGATGATCTTGTACTCTGCATGAGTATTTCCACTTCTTATCAGAGGCAAATATTCTATGTTTCACTTCACCATATTTATCTGATAGCTGCAGTTACTTTGCAAATTCAAATTTTACATTCAACACGAGATAAGCTCATAAAATACGGATTTTAGCAACATGCTGACAACATAAAGGCTTCACTATAGAAGCCCATTTCTACCAATGTGTTGGGAAAAAAAAAAAAAAAAAACAGCACCCGGTGTCACAGCAGGCCAGCAGCTGCGCCGGGTCTATCCAGTGTAACAGCAGCAACAGAAAGTTTGCCAACCCAGCTTGGAGTTGGGTGGCTGTCTGGTCCCCTAGAGCTGGGGTTTGGGCTTGCTGGATCTCCTGGGCTTGCTGAAGATCCTATAAGTCATTATAATGAAAAACTCTTTTGAAGTAATGACATGGTTTGTCATTATGATGAGAAAGTTGGCTGTTATAATGACTCACAGGATATTTTTTTGTTCACAACATTGGCTGAAATGGGCTTCCGTACTTAATCATGGGAGAAAATTTACCAAATATTTGCAGTGTATGTCCAATTTTATGTCTTTTTAAATTAATTTTTAGACCCTAAAAACTTGTCTCCTTCTGATTTCTTGGATGATCCTTATGGAAGCAACAGAAACATAAAAACACTCTAAATTCTTATTATCAATTGCAAAAAAGTCATTCCCTCTTTTAACTAAATACAGACGTACAAAAGTTTGTGAATACGTAAGCGATGAAAATAAGAGTTTTTACATGTCATCTCTGTTAAGGTGATATCATTTGTCTCTTTTTGAGCTTAGAAAATTCTCATATATCTTATATGGAATATGGAAGCCCGTAGCGACTTTATTAAAATGGTAATGTAAACCTGAAAATGAAACCGCAATTCCACAATAACACTATAACTTTCAACGTGTCATATTTGAGTAAAAATAAAAAATGCAGTAATCCAAATTTCATTTTCACATATTTCTGTGGGTGTTCCATGACGATTAAAATCAAAAGGGAAAACCCGTGTGACATTTAATCTTCAGAGTTGTACTCTCTGTACAGTGGACAATATTCAAATGTTAAGTCAAATTTAAAAATGCAATATTAACAATATATCTGATTTCCATTTATGCAAACAATGATCAAGTCAAAATGAAAATAAAAATGCATTCGACATTTAGGGCCTGTTTATACGGTTCTGTATATTTCTGAAAACGGGTATTTATCTTTGCGTTTGCACCTATCATTTACACATAACTGGCGTTTTCCTTGACGAAAACGGAGATTTTCAAAAACGGCTTCCAAAGTTAAAGTTTTTAACAATATTGGTCTCTATGGAAACGTGGACAGGAGAGACGGAGATTTTGGAAAACGATGACGTTGCAACCCAGTTCACGCATGCCCATTAGGCGCCTGGGAACCACAACAACAATGGCGGATATATGCCGGGTTGCTTACATTGTGTTCACACTTTTGGGGTTACTTAGGAGCTTACAAATGAACTTAGCACTGCTGCATCAACATTACCGCTACATCGGCACACATAGACGTCTGCTGTGCCCAATATTAGTAAGTGCATAGCAGCTAACTATGCTACATGGGGTTAAAATGTAGTTTATCATTGTTCATATCACGAGCGCCAAGAGGAAAACAAATCACTGTGCATGCGCAGAACGTTCTTCTATGGTGTTTGACATATGACGTATTGCCACCTACTGGCCTGGCATGCTGATTGCAGCAAAAAGCTGCTGTTTTTGTGTTTTCATGTAAACAGGGATATCGTTTTCACAACTGATCGTGCAAACCCAGAATTTTTTTATACGGGATAAATAACAATCCGTTTTTATTTGTATCGGTATCCGTGTAAACAAGGCCTTAATATTCAAAAATTTCAACTGCTGTAAAGGAGAAGATATTGAATCCAGTTTGAATATTAAAATGCAGTGTAAGAAATGTAACCTAATTTTCCATTTGTGCATGGAGAGGAGTCTGGAAAATCAAAAGGTTTGGCACAGATGGGATGCACATTTATCATTTATATCATGTAAATATATCCTTTAGATTGTTTATATGAGGTTATCAGTGTGTTTTCTTGCCAGATTCGCTCACAGCTCGCAGAGAAAATGGACCAGACATCGAAACTATTGCTGCAGATCACCACTTTCATTTTAATATGGTCATTCAACACCTATAACGAGTACTGTATGTTATAATGAAAACTGGATTACCGCGTAAAATTTTAATATTTATTTATATGTGTGTGGAAAATTATAACGCTATTGTGGAATTACATTTTCACTTTCAAGTTCACACAATCATTTTAACAAAGTCCCCTATCCTCGTCCCTATCAGGAATTTGGCTCATGAAAAGTTCCCTTTTTCACAGGACAGCAACAATATGACTAAAACACTGTGTTAAAATATTTAATATATATTGATTATAAAAGGTAGTTCATTATTTTAAAAGTAACTTTGGTGGCTTCTGCTGTGACGTCTGCAGCCTGTTTGTTTGGTTGTCAGGATGACCTGGCAGAGTTTAAATCTACAACACTTGATTAGTTGGTTTCTGAGACCCACACCACACCCTCAATGCAAATACCAGCAGCTGGCATCTAGTGTTTGTTAAACTCTGAACTCTACAAGTCATTTGTTTTCTTGGCCGACGGCTGCAACGTCCGGGGAAGTGGAACTAGAAATGTTTAACTAGCACATCACTGTACAACAATACATTACTGTCTGATTAAAGCTGCTTTGGGTTGATGTTTAATGAGGCAACTGTTGTTTCACTTTCTCCAGCAGTCCTGGTTTCAATGGACAGACAATGCTTTTTACAAGCTGACGTAAAGCAAACTTCAAAGGTAATAAAATCAGAGCAGGTGACAGTTGATGAACCCTACTGTCTGGATCAGAAACAGAAATACGTTACTGATCCCCAAGGAAACTGTGGAATTCCACGGTGAAAAACAAACCAGAACTCTCTCTAAGAGCAGGTTTAAGAAGGGCACAGGTTAATAAGTGACTAGTTTAAATAATGTTTGAAAAAAATGTTTTCAACTGCTTATCGAAAGCCAGGTCGCAGGGGCAGCAGGCCAAGCAAAGCACCCCAGACGTCCCTCTACCCAGCAAAGCTTTCCAGCTCCTCCTGGGGGACCCCGAGGTGTTCCCAGGCCAGATGAGATATATAATCCCTCCAGTGTGTTCTGGGTCTGCCCCAGGGCCTCCTACCAGTGGGACGTGCCCGGTACACTCGGCGCCCAGGAGGATCCGGATCAGTAGGGCTGCCACGATTAGTCGACTAATCGATGACTAATCGACTATTAAAATAATCGGTGACTATTTTAGTAGTTGACTAATCGGTTTGAGTCATTTTTCTTAGAAAAGTACTATAAAAGTACCCCAAAATACTCTTATTGCAGCTTCTTACGTTCAGATATTGGCAGCTTTACACACTCTCCCGTGACAGTGAACTAAAACCCTTTGGCGTGAGTATGAAACAAGACATTAGATGACATAATTTTGGGGTTTGGGCGAGACAGACCGACATTTTTCAACATTTTAACACATTTTTTGATGAAATGATTAGTCGACTAATCGACGGAATAATCGACAGATTAGTCGACAATGAAAATAATTGTTAGTGGCAGCCCTACTGATCAGATACACAAACCACCTCAACTGACCCTTTCAATGCGAAGGAGCAGCGGCTCTACTCCGAGCTCCCTCCGGATGTCCGAGCTCCTTACCCTATCTCTAAGGCTGAGCCTAGCCACCTCACGGAGGAAACTTCAGCCACCTGTATCCATGATCTCATTCTTCCAGTCACTACCCAGAGCTCATGACCATAGGTGAAGGTTGGGACATAGACGGACCAGTAGATCGAAAGCTTTGCCTTCCGGGTTGGGAGAGAGTTACAGCCCCAGGCAAGGAAGTTGAAGTATCTCGGGGTCTTGTTCATGAGTGAGAGTAGAACGAAGCGTGAGACTCATCTGAGGAGTTGATGGTGGCCTCCATCTAGATATCTTTTAGTATTTATGCTGAGCTGACAATTTAATTCAAGTTATGTAACATCATTGAAAGCAGATATAGAAGCAAGACAAAATTTTTAAAATTAACAGATTGTGATAATTGATATGAACGTTACGAATCTCCAAAATTATTCAGACTGCAATGTTTAAGTATTTTCAGTTCGAGAGTCTTTGTGCGAAAGGATCCTCCAACCCAGGAAACAGTGGTACAGTAGGGCAATAAGGAAACAAACACACACACACACACCAAATGTATCAATATGACGCTTGTGTTTAGAGCTGTAAGAGGTGACTGTGTTGGTGTAACTGTGTTATCAGCTCTGAGATAGTAAAAACAGTATCGAGCTGCAGAGGAGGCTACCAGACAGACAGACAGTCTGTTACACACTCTGTTCATCAATATGTTCAACTTTAACCAACTTAACATTTCCAGTTGATGAACTTTGACCTCTCCATGCACACAGCCAGATGTGTCTCAACATCTTACATCATAGCCCAGCAAAAAAACAACGTGGGAGGGAAATTTTAAGCTGCCAGTTTCTTAACTTAAAGCAGCTGAGCTGAGACTCTGCAAGATCTGAAATAAGCAGCAGTCACTAGGAGATGATTCATGAGTCATATTTCACTCTGTCTGAAAGAATATTGTGCAACTTGAAATGTTGGTTAAGTCACGTGACTCGTAACTATTCTTAGGCCCAACAGAGGCAGGATTAATCTGTCAGACTGCTGAAGTGCTGATTTGAAAAACTAGTTTAACTTCTCAGCTGGTAACTTGACTCTGAATCCTGCTTAGAAGTTGACTCTGTCCCTGAGGGAAAGAAAATTATCAAGAGAATCCGTGTTACTTTCAGTCGGGAGCTGTCTGTCATGGTTTGGTTTAGTCTGAGCTTCACACTCACTCACAGCACACAATGATATTTTAGACATCAGTTTCCTTCAGTGGCCGCAATTACACAAATCCAGCAAGTGCAAACCCCGGCTCTGGGGGACCAGACAGCCACCCAATGCGAAGCTGGGTCAGCAAACTTTCTGTTGCTGCTGTTACACTGGTTAGACCCGGCGCAGCAGTCACAGAGGCAGGAAGTGAGGCGGAGGGATGGTGGACTGGCTTGCAGCTTATTCTTGTCTCAGTTGTGGTGTGATGAACAGAGAGAGAGACAGCCAGCTGGTCCTGAGACTCACCTCCTCTAACAGTGCAAGGCCTCAGGACAACCCTCACACAATCCAGCCCAATTGAATTATAGCTAAAGAAAAAGAAAACTGCATCTACAATGGTCTTAGTCCTACCTGTTTATCAGATTTGCTTTTATCGTAGGAACCCTCTAAAACTCTCAGGTCTTCTGGTAAAGTGGCCTTTCAATCATCCACCAAAGTTAGAACAAAAACCCACGGTAAGGCATCAATTTAAAGCAAACTCAAGACCTACTTTTTTAGCCTGAGTTTAATTGAACTTTGACTTTTTATTTATTTGTATTAATCTCTTTTTCTAGCATGGTTAGCACTGTCGTCTCACAGCAAAAGAGTTCCTGGTTTGAACCCAGGGTGGGGGAGCCCTTCTGTGTGGAGTTTGCATGTTCTCCCTGTGTCAGCGTGGGTTTCCTCCAAGTACTCCGGCTTCCTCCCACAGTCCAAAGACATGCAGGTTAATTGGTGATTCTAAATTGTCCGTAGGTGTGAATGTGAGTGTGAATGGTTGTCTGTCTGTGATAGTCTGGTGACCTGTCCAGGGTGAACCCTGCCTCTCGCCCAGTGTGAAAAATGAAAAAGAGTAAACTGCTTCTGCAAATAAACGGGTTTAAAACAACACTAAAAATAAAAACTATTGAAAAACTGAATAATACATTCACTTCAATGGTGCTGAACCTACAGCTCTGTGTGACCCACTATCTGAAAACATTCACTCTTTAACCTCATTTAGCCCTGTATGAAACCTAGACCTGAAACTCCTGGGAGTGACCTGGTTCCCAGGTGGGCGGAGCTTACCTGACAGGTGAGGAGTTGCTGCTCCACGCTGTCCTGCATGGCTGACGACCCAGCAGCTCCGCCGGCTACCAGGCTCCTCTGGGCTCTCTGCAGCCACAGCTCCAGCTGGCTGATCCTCTCCAGGCACACATGCAGGACACCTTCACGGGGGCGGGGCCCAGGCTCCTGGGACACACACACAACACACCCGGCTGAGCCGCTCTGCTCCAGGGTCGCAGGTAGAGAGTGGAGAGGGGGGAGGAAGGGAGGGAGGGTGAGAGGGGTCCTGAGCAAACTGCAGCTTTAGGTTGACTCCACCTGAACAGGTTGGAGCTCTGATATTGATCTGAACAGATAATTCTGACCTGTAACTCTACTTCTCACACTACAGCCTCCAGTCTGCCTGTTTATCCCTCTCCCTCTTAGTTTCTCTTCTCTTTCTCTCCCTCTCTGCTCCACCCACCTGTGGCACAAACCACTTCCTGGAGCGATGGCAGGGCTCCAGTGACAGCAACTCTTTATCACAGGAGTGACAGAGACACAGAGAAAGAGGAGAGGCCTCAGGCTGCAGGGGCGGAGCTGAGACTGAGGGCCGGCTCAGCTGAGTAAGCGGTCAACACAGAATACAAACACTTCCCTTTTTCTTCCTCACTCTCTTAATGCAGCTCAAAGCTGTCAGTCATCTTTTATCCTGTCAGAACTTCATCTGTAGGCTCTAGTGTTCTTTGTATTTGTTCCCCTCCTCTTGAAACTTCTCTGACCCGTACCTGAGCTTCCTGTTCAATCAACTATGAGCATTTTGTGCAAGTTCAGACTCACAGTGCATCGAATAACTGATTTTCTTTCATGACTGAGCCCCGTGACCACAGTTGCCAGGAGACTACTGAGGGTTTGACAGGAGGTGAACACCAAGAGTCAACAAACCTGCTTTGAATGTCAGGATTAATCACCTGACTCAAACATTCACCACACTTTGATGTCACTGAAGTCTAATGTGAATAAACAGAGCCCTGTGGCTGTTAGAGAAGACTTTTTTTTTTATATAAAGAGCTGCCTCAAATTATCATTTTTTATATATACATATATTTTTTAAGTTTAAACATATTGAGGAAACATATTTTTAGTAACTTATAGCTTCAAATTACCTTTAAAGCTGCAGTGTGTGGGATTTAGTGGCATCTAGTGGTGAGTTTGCAGATTGCAACCAGCTGTTCTCCCATGTCCCAAGCACATAGGAGAATTACAGTGGGTGACGCAAAAACATGAATGGCCCTATCTAGAGCCAATGTTTGTTTGTCCATTCTGGGCTACAGTAGAAACAACATGGCAGACTCCATAGAGGAGGACCTGCTTCCTATGTAAATATAAAAAGCTCAATCTAAGGTAACAAAAACATGATTCTTATTTTGAGGCAGAGACTGGACCAAGTCATTGTTTGCATGCACAATTAAGTCTCAAGTCCCAAGTCCTTAACTTTGAATTTTGGGTCCTAAACAAGTCATAATCTGCTCTTCACCAAGTGTAATGCCATTTTAAAAGTAATGTATTAAATGAACAAAATATATTCAATACTATAAAAAAAATCAAAAATCATTAATGCTTTCAAAAGTGAAAAACAAGTTTGTTGGAAGTTGTTGTGGCTCCGTCTGTAATTTTCGACCACACGTTTTGCATACTTTTTTGTTATCAGTATATCAATATTAAAGGACACATGAATAAGAGCATGAATTAATTAATTTTACAGCAGGATTTCTACAGCTTAAGGTGAGTGAGAGTTAAGACTTTTTAAGACTTTTTTAAAAAGTCACTTGGAATCAAATTTTCGACCAAGTTTTATTTAAGACAAAACTTAACGTAAAAAAAGTGAACGACATAAATTATTTCAGGATAGGGATGGTTTTGCCCAAATATTTATTGTAACATAAAATCTGACTTTTTGGATAAGTTAACGTGAGAGGCATTCATTAAATTATTATCGTTTTTTTTTAAGGACATCCTTTACTTTGAGAGTTTACAATGCAACGTCAGGAAAAAATAATTCATAAAATTCCTTCATCCCATGTTAAGACTTGAGGGACTGATTTAAGACATTTTAATACCAATTAAGGCCTTATTTCAAGATGAATTCAATGCCTTTTAAAGGATCTGCTTGATCCCTGTACAGTACAATTTAGTAATTCAAGGGCACAAGTCATCACTTTAAGAGTTAAAAAATAAGTCTTTAAAATGACAAAGTAGTCATTTTTAGTAATAAATCCCTAATTTTAGGACAAAGAATGCTCCTCTTGACATGTCCTGGGCTCTGTATGAATATATATTCACAAATATAAATGCAAAATGTAATAGAAATGCATTAAATTTATTTATTAATATGTTTGTACATCAAAATGTCCTAAGGAATAGTATCCTGATATCTAATTTAAATATTGTACTTTTGTATATGTCCTTTTGTTTTGTACGTTTTAAACAATATTTTCGAATGCACGAATAGACACCTGACACATTTTTGGAACTGCTCCTGCACTGTAATTTGAGCAGCATCAGTAAATAAAAACAAATCTTTGCAAAACATAAATAGATTAAAGGTAAATGCAGGTTAAACAAACACAGCATTCACCAGGGTTGATGGCGCAACCTTAAAACCAACCATTAAACCAACGAGTAGGTGGTTATATCTTGTAACTCAACAGCAGATTTGTCAACTCAGGTCATCAGTGAGTTATTTCTGTGCAACCAGGTTCCAACTCTGCATCCTGTACTGTTAGAGGGTTAGGAAGGGGACGGTGCTTTTGTTTGTGTATCATGCTGGAATTGGGGCAGAGTGTTATTTTTTTAGTCTTTTTTTTGGAATATTAGGGCAGCTGCAGGCCCTCAGTGTTGTCCTGATGCTACAGTCTGAATGTGGAGGTGGCGGAGGATGGAGGCTCTGAGGCCTCTGCTTGTTCTGCTTATGTTATACGGAGTTGTGCGAGGATGTATGCATGTGTGGTGGCTATGGCTGCTGCTGTTTCTAGAGGACTTCTCAATCGGTCTTTTAAAGTCTGACCATGTACTGCTGTCCCCCTCACTTCGGTAAAAAGGTGTGCTTGAGTCCTTAGTGAGTGTTTTTGGGCAGGTGTGACTGAGTCCTTGGCCCATGTGTGTGCTCTGTGTATATACTGTGTATGTCTTCAACCCCACTGGGTCATTTCCCCTCCACACAAGCCCCCTCTGTCCCTTCATGAGCTCCTGACACAGAGAATGAGAGACGGAGGAGTGGATCACTGTTGTGGGTTTATTTGTATTTGTGCTCTTGTTTGGATATGTAGACAGAATGGAAAGACAAAGGTGGAACAATGTACAAGTACAGCACATGCCATGTAACTTAAGACATCTCAGTACCGCTGCTTCCAGGTGAAAACCTTGTATCTCCAAAAATGGTGGCTTCTCAGATGTTGTTGCTGTTGTTAAATTGATATGAATGAAATTATGGATGAGCCTTGATCATTTCAGTATGATCTCTTTCATTAGGTAATAAGAAACTTAAACTAAATTTGGAGTTACGTGGTTTTCACCTGCCAACAGTGGCGTGTTAATCAGTAATCATGTCACACCAGTGCATTTTCATGGCCAACAGTCATTTTAAAAAACTTTCTTAAGTATAAAATCTGCATTGTAGAGAGCGAAAGTAAATATGCTGATTCATAACAAAGCGGGAATCTTTCTCCACACTCTCCTGCTGCCAGGCAGTGACTGAGCAGTTTATTGACCTAATAATCAATCAGTTAATCGATCAACTCTGTAAACAAGAATTTATTATCATGTTCAGCTTATGGAAATTCAAATGGCAGATGCAGGTAAGCAAGCAAGTTTATTTTAACAAATTCGCTCAGCATTTGCTGGTAAATGAGCTCAGACAGTAAATGAAAGGTCACAACTGAAAAGTTGAACTAACTTAAAACACCATTCCCTATACGATACATTATAAAAACATGGTTCACACAATGTGTCTATTAGTACACTTTATAAAAACATATTAACCCATCAGACTTAAGGTCCATGCAGAAGCTTATTACAGACCAAAAACCATCCACCCCACATGCTAAATATCAAGTCTGCTTTCTGTTTTTGGTAAAATAGTAACCGTCACCTCGTCAAACACGTCTCACAAAATACTGTGTTGTCGTCTTGAACCACGTCTCAGTGGCGAGCAACAAATAGGCAGAATCATTCATCAGGATGGACAAGCTCAGGAGTCCTTCATGTAAACACACAATTCATTTTGGAGAAAGTACATCTTTGGCACATGTTTGATTTTAGTACTTAGTCCTGAACTCTATTTTATTTTTCATACTGTAGTAACAAACAATGACAAACCATCAACTCTCTAATGTAAACAAACTGTCCACAGCTTCGAACTGCTGGACGGCAGTATCTGGAATTCTCTGCCATGTAAATGCACTGAGGGTTGAGACATTTCAAGGAGAACCTGAAGGTCTAGGCTCGGAGCCAGAATACTTGAGGCACTCTAAACTTGGTTCTAGAAAAATGAAGGTTCTAGGTTTAGTTCTAGAAGAGTTCTGAGTTTGGTTGTAAAGAAAATGGTTCTAGAAAAAGTCAAATTCCAGTTTTTTTTCTACAAGGATTCTTAAAGGCACTACAAGTTCTACTGACAGATCTAGAAGAAGTTGAGAAATCTAGAACAGGGTCTAGAAAAATTGGTGTTCTAGGTTTGGTTCCAGAACACATGAGGACTGGAAGAAAGATATGGCTCAAGAAAAACATCAAAGTAGCTCTAGAAGACATACTGAGCTCTAGATCTGAGTGCAGAAGACAAGGCTATAGACCTTAATCTAGAATAATTTGGGAGTCCCAGTGTCCCAGGAGTTCTAGGGCTTGTTCTCAACGATTCTAGATGAGTTCTTGAAATCTAAAGCTTGATTCAAGAAGACATTGGGAGTTCTAAGGCTAGATCTAGAAGGCCTTGAGAGATCTAGAATAGGTTGTACTGTCTAGACTGCAGAGCTGTAGACCTGTGTCAAGGAGAAGTGGGTTTTTACATGCCTAGATCTCTAGAAAAAAAAACCCCTCTGCATTTATTTGCTCTAAAAAAAGTTCCAAGTTTCCTCTGAAATTCTAGAGGAAGCTTTGACATCTAGGCTTGATTCTAGAGGACTTTAAAGATTGGACCGAGAAGAGGTTGGGGGATCTAGAAGAGGTTGCACTGTCTCTAGACTGAAGAGATGTACATCTGTGTCTAGGAGACTTGGGTTTTACATACCTAGATCTCTAGAAAATGTAAATTTCCAAGTTTGCTTTGTTAGATTCTAGAGGACTTTAAAGCTTGGAGGTTGGGAGATCTTTGGTTGTACACATTGGTTTTCTAGGCTTGGTTCTAGAAGGAATGACAGGTCTGAAAAAAACAGGGATTCTAGAGAAGGTTCTAGAGGAGGTTTCGAGTCCTATGGTTGGGAGTTCTTGAATTGGCTGTAGAGAAAATTCGTAAGTCTTCTCTGATTCAAGAAGAGGCAGTAAAATCTAGGCTTGCCTCCGAGGTTTAGCTCTAGCTCTGCACATGTCTCTAGAAGAAGCTGGAAGTTCAATGCTTGAGTCAAGAGGAAGTGAAAAGTTCTAGTGATAGAAGCTGTAGAACTAGGAGACTACACAGTTCTGCGGAGAGTCGGGTTTGGAGACTTTTACGGTGGAGGCTGTGTTTACCATGCTCTCAGGCAGTGACTGAGTTGTGACTGTGCCAGGGGGGTTTGATAAAGCTTCAGATGAACTTGCTTCTGTGGTGTCAGTGGGGCTCTCAACATCCTGAAGAAACATGAGGAGGGTTAGAAGATCAGTCAGGTCAGTCAGTTAAACACATACAAAGGGTTTCCACCAGATGGGGATCACACAGTTACTGATACACTCCGTTATGGAATTACATCACATAATGTTATGAACATCTCTCTGTTTTGTTGTCCTGCTGTATTGTAAAACAAATTCAGTGGCTCATATTGGTGGTTTTCAATACTATCAATTCCTATTTAGGGATTTGTTAAGAATATGGAGGCTGGTGTCAATCATATATAAAAGGGAAAATTAGCTCACTGTTTTGAGCAGACATGCAGCCCGTTGTTTTTGTGTTGTTGTTTTTAAATCACATTAGTAGTAGTTTTTGGACAAAAATAAAGCTGTATGGAATATCAGTCTTTGGATACAAAGGCAAGACCCGTTAGCAGGATAAATTTACTGTTGGGTTTGTTCTTTAATCTGTTGCCAGTACCAAAATAGAAAATATTACCACACTTCTCCTATTTTTTTTTTTTTAAGCCGAAATTTGAATAGGAGCCAATGAGAATGTTTCACGGTGTTGAGGGTTGACTTACCTGTCTAACTTCTCCAGTTTGTTCAGTGGTTTGTCCAGTGACACCTTCAGTCTCTTGTGGGACAACCAGAGGTTCCTAACACCAGCAATGACACGTATTAGAAAGGCTGTATCAACAACCACACCAAAATGTTTTGTGTAGGGATGCACCAATCTGACTCAAGTCACAAACTGTAGGACTTGAGACTTGTTTGATAAACACTGATGAAAGACTTGTATTTTTCTAGATATTGATAAGTAACCTTTAAAAAAAGTAGAGCAGACAGTGATATGAGAAGAAAAGACTCAGATTTACAGTACCTGAGTAAATGTATTCAGTTTACATTCCACCACTGGGTGCAGTTTATATTATCTTTATGAGTTTTGAGTATGACTTGACTCAACCTGACTTGCTTGATTGATTGTCACCACAGTGACTTGACAGTTGAAGGTTATGACTCAAGACTTGCTTATGACTTGCATATGTGTGTGTGATTTACTCCAACCTCTGATGCTCACTATGTGATGCATCTGCAGCACGCTGGTAGACCACATAGCTAAGGGAGCTAACAACAATTATGTCCAATATTTCGAGGTATTTCACGCCTGTTAACCACAAGTTCTACAACTGCTTACAATATCTGCAAAGCCAGGCCAAGTGTCTGGTGCAAGATTTATTAGCATTTTATTACACTTCACCATTACTGACATGTATTTTTTTTTGTTAATTGTCATAATCTTTTCTGAACTCTCTTTCTGAGAAGTCCATCTTCCTTTTTTGGTGTCTTTGCAATGTGGGCAGTTGCTGCCAATGCTGGAATAGCAACTTTCCTTGTGGGATTCTGCACCACTGAATCAGGCTTTTACCGAAGGGACGTGCATGCTCATCTGTATTTGCCAATAGGAACAAGGGGTGGGTGATATGGCCCTAAAATAATATCATGGTATTTCAGGGTATTTTAGCAATAACAATATTCTGCTGCTGCCAGAGGAGCAGCTGAACGAGTTCCCTCTGAGCGGTAAGCCGCTAAAAGAGTCTAAGAAGTCCAGGGCTGTCCATGAAACATTCAGGATGCTACAGTTTATTCCACACTACTGAAGCTGCTCCTCTTTTTGGAACCTCCAGGGAGTCGGTAATAATTTTCAAAAGTTGTTGCTGTGGGTTAGCCTGGAAATCCAGACCCAAATGTAGAAAGATTTAGGGTCTGGCCATGAGTAATGAAAATGGCTCAACTCGATGGGCGGCACCAAGCACGCATTTGAAAACATCACTGCACGCAATTGGATAACACTACGACCAATCAGAACAATACACAGGGTGACGTATACACTTAGCTACCAGCGGAGCTAACTGGTAGATTAGACTCTTGTCGTGTCCGGTCGGCAAAACAGCAAAAATGTCCTTCTTGCAAAGGAAAGACTCGAGCGCCGTCTTCTGTTCCTCTTTTTGAGAAAAAGCCAAGTCTAACTCGTTCATTGTAGCGGCCAAAGCCGTTTCAAACAACTGGTGTTCATCTGTAGCCATCTTGCAGTGTTTACTGACTGATTCTGGACTGAGATGAGATCACATGGCAAACCCCTAATAGGAACATCCTCTGTCTGAAATGACCTGTGATTGGCCAAAGTCTCCTGTCACACACTAGATTTTCTAAGCCCTGAAAATAGAGCCCAGAGGAGGTGCAGAGGTCTATTTTTCTCCCAGACCACTTGAATTACACTATGTTCAAGGTTTATTATGGATTTTTTTCCCAATGTTGCCAAAATAAAACTGCCCAGTTTAGGGTCAGGCCTGATGTCAAGCCTTACACATAAACAAATGATCCCATTCAATTCCACACAGTGAGGCATAGAGTTTATTAATTAAACACTGGAATCAGGTTGGTACTCATTATAAGCTGATACCAAAAGTGCAGGTATCTGACTGAGAAAGTCAGATCAGTGCATCCCTAGAAAAAGCTGAAAGAGAAAACTCTGATGGTAGCCTTTTATAAGTTAACAGAATTTATTCATCTACTGTGCTGTCACAAAAAAAATAAACGCTGTTCAATACTGTCCTCTAGAGGCAGAACAAAATCCAGAAACAGATGTGCAGGGAGGATGAAGTAGAAAAGAAGGAATTGGAAACTGCAGTAATGAAGAGATGTATTAGGGATCAGGGGAGGGTTTGTTGAAGCAGCAAGCAACTAACGTGATAAGTAGGAAGATGGTAGTAGAGGTGAGGAAAGTGAGGAAACTGCCAGCAGTGATGTGGAGACCAATGTGACCCAAGTCAAAGGTCAGGAATCTTAAGTTTTATCAATGTTAGAAATTATTTACTTAGAACTAGATTGTTGGGATTTATGCCACTGGGATCAGTCCTACAGTCTTAGGTGAATTATCAGTCTAAAGTTATTTATTTAAGACATCCAGTGTGGTTAACACATCCCAACTACATTGTAAGTAGCTGACCATGGGTCACAAGGAACTCCGGGATAGGGAAATAGAGGTGACAAAAAGAACAGATGGAGGACAGAGAAAAGAAACTGGATGAAAGGTTTTTCCACAGCAGCTCTAGATCTTCTTTACCTCTGGCGAAGCGCCCAGGAAAGCATCCCAGAGCCACCATAAAACACCTCCTCCACCTTCTTCCACTGTCTGCTCCTGACTCTCTGTTTTCTCTGTGGCTTCTTCAGCCTGGAGCACGCCTTGATGCTCCCACTGCTGACACGGAAACACGCTCATGTGCAGAGTCACACGGGGTCTTGAGGTGGTCAGAAAGTGCTGGGACACTGAGCTGCAGGCTGGTCACTATTGATGCTATTGACTGTTTACTTTTGCACTAAAAGTAGCTATAACACATGTATATTTTGAACCTTTATAATCTCTCAAAGACAGGGTATGTTTGTTTATGTGATATTTCCAAACTTAGCTGTTGATTTCAGTGTAATTTAGTTAAAACTTATGGACCAAGGAAAAAGTAAATAATGTGCTTTTTAAATGCAGATCAAGAAATTAATATAATTAGGATATCTTAACACTAAAAATAAATAAATACAATTGAATGTTTTCAACGTTTTTAACACTACCGCCTTGTCTTCTTGGGCTGCCCCCTAATAGTCGACCAGACATTAGTCGACATGAAAGGTCATTCGTCGGCAAGATTTCATCGGTCGCTTAGTCGCAGAAAAAAAAAGTGAAACTCTGTTAACAGCTGCACCTTCTCAAAATAAATCAAAACCTATATGACTGGACCATGTGGGAATTTCATTTGAAGTCACAGCTGACAGATATCTTTCCCTTCTTCTGTAAATATTCAGTCTGATAAACACGGAAAAGTTGATCATGTTAGTGCAGGGCTACCCAGAGCTTTACATCTGTCCCACAAACGACAGGCCTACACACTTATAAACAGCTCCTGGAGGAAGATCAGCTCTGCTTTCAGGATTTCAGGTAAATAGGCTACACGATGCTTGCTAAGGTTGCTTAGCAACCTCAGACGCAACCTGCTGCTGTGCTCTTGAAATCTGGCACAAAAAAGGCACAAGAGTAGCGCCCAGCAACCTCACATTTTCCATGGGGTTAAAGACATGGCATGTGTACGGCCCCTAATTTCGAGGGCTGGTACCAGCAGTTATTCCACAGGCTAGTTAATAACATGTCGGGCAGGAAATCCAAAGTGTGGGATCATTTTGAGAAGGTGAAGGACGAACCCAAGGTGATATGTAAACTCATCTTCATTGGTCGACTACAAACATGACGTATCATCTGAAACATGGAAGTAGCTACATGCCCATTAGCCCACAGCGTCATTAACAGGCGGCTCGCTCAGTGTGTGACGTGTGCTTGGAGATAAAATATAGGCCTATATTAATGAAGGTTCATTAGTACGGTTTTGTATTTCTCTGTAATGTAGCACAGTGTTAACAATGTTACTGATACTATTCTTTCTCACACCTTCAACTCAAACCACCAAAATATATCATTTAATCATTACAGTCATATCAGAAACATGCAGGCGACTAGTCAACTAACGGCCCTAAATGACGACTATTGGTCGACTAGCAAAATTCTTAGTCGGGGGGCAGCCCTATTGTCTTCAATGAAAAAAATCAACGTGTGTAATCTAATTTCCCTCTAAATTCAGCCTTAGATATGTTAATATTTTTTTAACACTCTAGGATGTCCACTAAAAAAGTTCTGTGGGTTTAATCAAAGATTGTCGATGCCATGTGATGGGCGCAGTTTGAGAGGTAAACATGAAGGCCAGTTTTTGGTGGGTGTAAAATGTCTTCTCATTAATGAGTGCACAGCAAATCAAAAACTTCAGCTCGATGTCCCACTATCTGCACTTTTAAAGTAGTATAGTACTCAATGTATACTCATAATAATTTCCAAAGGAAAAATAGTAGTATCAAGCATGCAGGGAAAAACACAACATCTGGAATATGGTAACTGTTAACTTTGTTAAAAACACACACACGCAGGAATGGGTAAGCAGGAATATTAGTACCAAACACTCTACACTTTGTTCTACCTTATAAGAGTCAGCTTTAAACCTTAAACCTTACACAACCAAATGTAGTGATTATTTGATGATCCAAACCCAGGTTTTATAATCCAGTGATGTTAATTTCATGTAGATTACAGTGAGATGGTGGCATACCCCTGAAACTTGCACACATGTGAAGACAGTGTTCACCAGTCTAGTTGTTATTTGCAGTGTTCAAACATAAGTAAGTGATTAAGTATGTATTATATCACCTTTCAAGGTCAAAGTGCTTCACCAAACAAATGATGGCAAACAACATAAAACCAGACGGATGACCCCCGGGCTTCCTTACCTGAGTGCTGTCAGGTGTCCAGGACTGTCTCTGTTCAGGTGAGGACTGCTCCACAGTCTGCAGTGAAGCTCCTGTTCTCTTCAGTACGTCCTCTCCAACATGGGCAATTCTGACTTGGCCCTGCTCCCCTTGTTCCTTCTGAGAGGCAGCACACATTATAGTTTTTCTTAAACTTTCTTAAACAAATAATTTTAGCATTATAAGGTTTTAAATCACCTAACTGATGTACTTTAACTACTGTTGCAGTCATTGTAGAACAAGATGAAGCTGCACTTTTTATTTATTCTTTCATACATTTCAAAAATTAAAAATTTCAAACACTCAAAAACTGACAGGATTTAAACCCCCCAAATCTTCTAAGCCACTTTTAATTTGGACAGTGAACCAAACTCACCTCAGCCTCCTCTGAAGCGGATTTTAGGAGCTGAGGCCGAGAGGTCGTCTGTTTAGCTGACGGAGCTTTGGCTTGGACCGGAGTTGGAGGCTGCTGGATGAACAGAGCAGGGACCTTCTACGAGAAGAGTAAAGCAGAGGGTTCAGTGGACGTCACTTCCAGTTAAAGGGCAGCTGACAGTTAACTGACAGATTTATTGACTGACTGACCTTCTCCAGTTCGAGCAGCAGAGTCTGCAGCTGGTCCACGACACCAAAGACAGTCAGAGTCTCTTCAGCCTTCTCTGGAAGACACAGGCCGGGTTTACACTTCTGGATCTCAGCTACGGTCCTCCTCATGGACTGGATCCTCTGCTCCACAGCCTGTAACACATCATAAGGGTGTCAGAAAACAGATATTTTTTGGTATCACTCATTATTTTAGTCTTTTCTTATACACAATAACACCTTATTGATAGTACATGAAAAGCAATGATAGAAAAAATGCGTCTTCCTCCACATGTCACCTTGAGGCTTTCTTCTCTGGGGCTGGGGAAAGTCTCTGGAGATGATAAGAAGGTCCTGATCTCAGCCACATCAGTCTCCATCCGCCTGACTTCACTCTCAATGGCTTCCACCTCCTAAACAGCAAGACATCCATCAATGTAACTGACATACAAAACAGAAGAGTACACGAGCAGAGGCCTGAGCAACAGATCTCCTGGTAAAGAAAGATAAGCCAACAGAAGGATTGAAGGAATACTTCACCCCCCAAAATGATCATTTGTATATCAATTACACACCTCGTGTCATGTTGATTTGGTGACACTCTGATGAAGACTCTTGTCAAAACGCTTTGGTTATCCATGTATTAATAAAGGATTTTTAACTACGGTCAGAGCGCCTCAGATGCATTTTTGGACTGCCTGTCATTGTTTTTTATCTTTAACAAAGAATAAAATCTTAGACTCACATCAGCAGCATGCCCCAGCTGAGACAGAGGAGCAGTGAAGCTTTCCTGAACGTTGGCCACTTGTTGATCGACTTCAACCAGCTGTTCCTGGAGAGTTGTGATGTCACAGACCGGTGACATTTCCTTCAGGACTGAGCTGAATCCCTGCAGAGTGGTTCGGATCTGTGCCGAGTCATCCAACACCATCTGCAACCCAGGACAGGAATTAGTGTTGACAAAGGAGCTGATATTCAGTAAAGATCTATCAGCAAGTATTTGATTATTTTTAAACCAATGCAAAGTGTAGTGCTGAGAGGACAGGCCACAGTTCAGTGTACCAACCTGCAGAGTCTGAACGTGGCTGCTGAGACATTTAGCGGTGGTGTAGATGCAGGGAGTAGCGAGCCATGACTTTGCCTCAGTCATCCAGCTTTTAGAGCTGGTGATCATCTCCTGATGCTCCTGAAGCCACGTGTGGATCTAACCAGATAACACAAACATTATTTAGTTTAAAATCTTCATCAAGAAACAAAACCAACCGTGTGAACACTGCTGCACAGCTACAATAAATACACAAGAAAGTGGTGTTTACTGTACATGTAGGGAAAGAGAGGTTGTGGAGCTGCAACACATATAAGGAGGGCACAATGAGTGTTTCATAATGAGACTGTTAAAAGGTCTGCTAACAAGATGTTTGCCAGTGATGACTGAAAACAAATAGTAAACATTAATTAAATACACAGTTCTGGGCGGCATGATTTAAGACTTGCAACACCAAAAACACATTTGCAGCCTGACACCAAACAAATCCGGAGACACGACAGCTTGTAATTACGACTCTGAAATGATAAGCATGGAATTAGGCAGGTGTCCTTAAACACTGGCAGTCTCAGATGAGAAATGAATGGGAAATAAAGACCTTGCTGAGGAGGGTGGTCCTCTGCTCTGCCTGCTTGGCGAGATGGGAGTGGAGCTGCTGGACCTCCACAAGTCTCTCAGTGAGAGCAAACGCCTCCTCTGGTTTCTCCAAGTCCTGCATGTCCACCTCAAGCGCCGCCAGACCCGAGTGCCACACATCCAGCTCGTCCCACACACGCTGAGCACAGACACAAATCATATAAAGGTTTACTGACAATTTATTGACTCTCTTAGTTGTATGTGTACGCTTAAATGTAGTCCACAAAGGTCAAAACAACGAGTGATAAATCACAAACCTGCAAAGTTATTCAAGGTGGTAAATCTTAAATACAAAAAACCGCATTGGATTACAGAATTCATGGAGGAATAAATCTGAGTCTATTTTACACTGTCACTACCCACCTTCTGAGTGATCTTTGCTTGAGTCACATTGGGGCTTTTCTGTTCAAGTCTTTTCTGAACTGACGTGAGGCCAGCGTGGATCTCAGACAGCTTTGCCCCCAGTCTGTGGACGGGGCCGCTCTTCTCCACCGCCTCTGCCACCTGATGGATGAATCAAGTTTAAACATCAACAATGACAGAAGGAAACAAATTTTCACTCTCAGGACAGGCCTATAAAAGCCTCCGTATACGCTTGCTTCTCACTGAGAGTGAGCGAAAAAAGACGAGAAAAAAACGCTATGTGGACACAAGCCATAAAAGGGTAGTTTATTGTATCCAACATTATGAATATTGTCAGATGCGTCATATGAAGAGATGTCTGTTACAAAATTATCTTTAACTGAGTTGATTTTTTTAGGATTTTCCACACCAGCCTGATCCCATTGTCATCACTCGTTTTTCTTTCTTAGTAATTTCTGAACCATATACAGATGTGATCCTATTATTAACTCCTCCCTAAAGTTTCCTGTATATTCAACCAGCTATTCTACATTTCCATACTCTGTATTCTGCGATTCATTCAGCAGTTATGTTTAAATCAAAGTCCTGCGTACCTTTATTTCCAGTTGCTGCAGCGATTTGTTGACCTCCTGCAGTTGGCTTTCGATCTCAGCCGGGACCAGAGTGTACATGTCTGAGTACTTCATCTTCAGGCTCTCCATGATGCGCTGGACCAAAGCCTTCTGGTTACACAGCTGGCTGTGAACCTCCTGAAAACCAGAGAGAGAAATAGAGACAGAAGAAAAGTTGTTTAAATAAACACTGCACAGAAACCCAAATGAAGAAGGTAGAATGATGAAGTCTGCGTTGGAAAGAGAAAACACAAAGTCTGAACGGAAAAATCTCAGTGTTAATGTTTGTGAGGACCATTTGTCAACATTCTCCTTCAAAAATCACTCTGGTAACGTCCAGTTTGACACCTCACTTCCTCACAAGCATCAACATCAGCAACACTTTTGTGAGGAAGGATGTAATTTTTCTGTAACTGTGTAATATTTCACTCAAACTGTTGATATCTTTCAGGTCCTTAATACAGAAAAACACAGACATCGATCTCATCTCCATCTCTCCGCTAGTAGCTCTCATTGCTTTGTTCAGCAGTCAGCTCTCTCTCCTGTGCCACATTCATCAGACAGAGCCTCCCTCTCCAAAGTCCTTCAATTACACAATAGTTAAGTGAAACTCTTTTCACGTTAACAAGATTCTACTTCACAGTCACAGCCTACATTAAATATAAAATCTGTTAAATTGTGTGAGATAATACAGAAGAGACTACCTGGGTTTGAATATGTCCGATGCTCTGCTGAAGAGGGAGGTGCATCTTGTTATCACTATGGGAAACTGAGTGTGTGTGTGTGTGTGTGTGTGTGTGTGTGTGTGTGCACTTGTTTTTCTATCTCGGTGGGGACATCGACCTGAATACACACTCACCCAGTGGGGACCTGATTGACCGTGGGGACCAAAAATGAGGTCCCCACGGGTAGAAGCCTCCTAGAGCCGTAAAACTTAGAATATAGGCGCCTTATGAAATTTCCTACAAGTGTCCCCTTGGAGTCATACACATGAAAAATGTGAAAGTGTGTGAAATTTCATGCGCCCTTAGTGGACACACACTGGTACTGCAGTCCCCATGGGGTTCAACCGGAATGGTTGTGTGTGTCATATTGTGCCACTCTCTAGCGCCCCCTATGGGTCAAAGGTAGAATGACAGCTTGGTAATTTATCTTAAATTTAAGTTGTTTTTTTTTAATCAATGATACCCAATTAGAGACAATAAAACTAGTTCTATTTTGATCTTACTTTTACCAAGTCTTGGATTTTATTACTGTTTTAAAAACAATTGTAAATATAATACATCAGTGTAATATATTAAACCACAATCTTCTGCTTTCGTCTTCACTTGTCTTGCCAGGAAGTTTTTCATCCTCCACAGTCGACTTCATGTTGAAAGTGTACGACTCCACTATTATTATGATCCCTTTTTCAAACCATTCATTTCTGTTACCTCCAATTTCTAAAACTACTACTAAATTCAACTAATTGTTTCTATTTTGACTTTTTATTTTATATTTAAGATATTTAATATAATGAGGACATGATTCAACTGATTCATGAGTGTACAGCATCAGGACACCAGTATTCATGCAAAATTGATCCTTAGCTTTAAATTCCTCTTATACTTGTTAGTAAACATATATATTCCTCACAAATGCAGACATTTAATTGTTGAAGACAATGAAATGCAGATAACAGACAGAAGGCTACATCTTCTTTGGTTAGACTTGTGCTGATAATGATCCTTTTGTGAATTTTTAATCTGATCAAGGCCACAAGACTTATTTAAAGACAGTTTCCCAATAGCACAACTGTCTTCATCAGGCCTGATAACCACATTATGATGGGGAACATCCCAACACAAAAATCACCACTTTTGACACAGTTAAAAAATTCCTATCCTGTCTTCGTCCTATTTCTTCACACTACCAGTTACTCATTCAATAATGGAGAGCAGAGGTATTTTACCATCATTCATAATCTTTGCCTCTTTCCAGAAATATTCACCATCATTTTGCTGCAATTTTCTGACCATAGAATTTGCTCTCAGAGTCTGTTCATATCTTTTAATAATAATAATACTTGAATTATAACTATGAGTGGCTCTGTATTCACAGTGTCATGTAATAGCCTATAATTCGGGTATACACAAAGGAGAAAGTCACAAATGGTGAAAAACTGAAAGTAAATACTTAAGTCAAGTACAGTAAGATGTGATTACTGGTATATAGGTACCAGCTAATGCAGTGTTATAATGCATGTTATCTTTGCTAACTCTCATTTAAATACAGACTTGAGCCAATAAAGCAGCATGCAGAATGAAGAAGAACAGAGCAGCATGAAGAGAGGACAGAGAAGCGAGAGGAGAGAAGAACAGAGCATGACAGGAGGAAGTTACACTATTTCAGTGTAGTCTTGATGTGGATAAAGCGTATGTGCAATGTAGATTTATCAATAAAGTACAGATGTAGCTGAAGGTCCATCCCTGTATATTTGTTACATATTCAATAATACAGCAGACTGTGAATAAGTATACTTAATAAACAATAATTGCATCTGAATGATCACCACTATATAGACGTGTTATCACTATTAGTCCTAGTTAGCAGAATGGCTACAACAGTCAATGCATGAACAAACAGAAGTGATAACTGAATCTGAATGATTATTGAGAGATTTAAGTGTTAGCGCTGGTTGATGGAGCAACATGAAGAGAAGAAAGAGGAGCAGAGCAGCACAAAGACAAGCCAAAGGACTAGAGATGCATGGAATAAAGGAAACACTGAACACAGTGTAGTCTTGATATGGATAAAGCATGTGCAATATGGATTCTTAAATAAAGTACAGACACAAGGGTCCAATATTCTTTGTATTCAACAATACAGCTGATTGTCCCGTACACAGAGAACTTGAGATCATCACTGTTTAAAAAGGCAGAAACAATAATTGCAGCTGAGTGACCTCCACTAAATAGATGTGTTAGCCTGGTTGTCCTGTTTGCAAATAAGCTAAAAGCATCACTGTGTGGACGAACATAACTGCATCTGAGGTATCATTAGGAGGCCTGATCAGTGTTTGCTAGCACTGGCTGTCCTGTTAGCAGAAAAACTACAAGAGCCACAGTGTGTGAATTAACAATAACTGCACCTGAGGGATCACTAGGAGGCCCAACCAGTGTTTGTTAGCACTAGTTGTCCTGTTAGCAGAAAATTTAATCCCCATGTCAAAGCGTTTGTGAATTATTGAAAAAAACGCAGGCCAGGTCTAAAACTCGACCCAGTCAATGCCGTGACCTCCTGATACACATACTCAAATTTCAGCATCCTAGCTCAAAGCGTTTGTGAATTTTGAAGAAATTCAAGTTTCGAAATTCAAATGCCAGGAAGGAAATTCCTTTTGGGCTACTGTTTGTAAAATGTGTTCTTTTGGCCGCCAGGCAGTGATCTCCCACAGACCCCAGATTCGGAACAGAGGATCCCCAGGGGCCACTAAACAATAATCCCGAGGAAAATAAACCCAAAGTCGTGTGGTTTGGGTTTTTTTTTTTTTTTTTTTTTTGCCTGTTTCAAACATTTTTCCTAAAGTCGTACGAGTCTGAATCTTTTTACATTTTTCAGGGGCTCCGGACGAGCGGATAGACATCAGTTCGGTGCCGATCGGACTTGTACTTTTTGATGGGCGGGGCTTTGAAAAATCATTTTTTCCAACCTATGAATGCTTGCCATTGCCACAAAAAGTGGCCGAAACATGTGAAACTTGGCCTGTGGGCTTCATGTAGGACCTGTAGCAGTCTCCCTGAGGCCCAACTCCATAGACCCTTTGGAAAGCTAACAAGCTCTGCAGTGGCCGTGTCGCGACATGGTCAAAAAATCCTAGCAGAAGGCCCTCTGCGCCAGTAGTGTTTGTGGTTGTCATAGTGACCATACGTCACTTCCGCTATGTACGGTGGGGTTACCGGGCGTCACTTCCTCTGGGTCTGTGTTTTGTACCAGTTCTTGTTTACACTAAACGGCTGCTGCACTACTCAACCTGCGTTGTGTGATTCATGTGTATCATCCTCCTTTACTGGCATGGTGGCAGCGTTTCCCGAACATACGACCAGAGAATATTATCAACTACCGAAGTCATAACAGTAACTATACTGTCAGGGGAATCACAGTGTAGTGACGCCTAAAACCAGACACAGTTGAGCTAACGGTGGCTAAGTGCGCATCATGGCTAATTCACACAGAGCACCGAACCAAGATTGAAACTGTCAACTCTTTTGAGAACTGGCACCAGAACCTGTTGTACACACTGTCACTTAATGGTGAGTTTGTCCCATTTCTGCTCAATGGTGCAGAATGGGAGAAGAAATCCAAAACGTCTCCATGCCGAGGATTTACAGGTGACGTCGACCCAGTTCCTGCTGCCCAACGTCGCAATAAAGAACGCAAGGTGGCCACGTTGGAGCTCATGCTGGGACAGATTGCTAATTACTGTCCTGTCATCTCTCGTCACAGCATTGTCAGAAACTCCACTTTCATTGATAGCATATGGCAAGCCATTCGCCTACATTACGGCTTTCAGTGCACTGGAGTGCACTTCATTGACTTTGCTGCTATCAAACGGGAGCCTGATGAGAGACCAGAGGATTTGTATCAACGTCTGATGGCTTTTACTGATGACAACTTACTGTGTAAGGATTCCGGCATCAGCCACATGGGAGAAGTTGTGACTGAGGATGAGTTAACGCCCTCACTTGAGAACTTTGTTGTCCTCACATGGCTCCGCTTCATACACGCTGATCTGCCGAAGCTCATCAAACAAAGGTATGGCACTGAACTGCGGTCCCGCACGTTGACATCCATTAAACCAGAAATCTCACAAGCCCTGGATTCACTACTAGATGAGTTGCAGGCCTCGGAGGATGCCTGTGCTATGCGTGCGGCCGTGTCTGAGCTCCCCAGGTCAAAGCAAGCCCTGCCTGCCCGTCCAAGGAAGTCATGTCCCTTATGCAAATGTGCCAGTAGGCCTGATAATCACTTTCTTAGTAAATGCATGTTCCTGCCCCCCCCCCAAGACAGAATGTTCATGGCTAAATCGCGCCAAGTGATGGGTGAGCAGACCAAGGGTCTGATCCTTTGCACAGTGGTTGCCTGTGGCGTCCTGATGCGCATACTGGAAGGTCAGCCCCCTACCTCAAAGTATTGATGAATTATTAAAGAAAAGACAGTGCTTTTAAAAGAACGTGTCTCTTTGGCCACTGCGCGGCGACCTTTGACCCCAGGGGCCCCAGATTGGGAACAGAGGATCTCCCAGAGCCACTGAACGATAATCTGGAACAAAAAACCCCAAAGTCCTGTAGGGTTTTTTTTGCCTGTTTCAGAAACTCAAAATCAGGAGCTGTCAGACTTATGTCCTCTTACACCCTTTGACCAGAGAGGAGGTTTGGGAGGAAATGTATTTCTAAAAGTCGCAGGAGTCTGATTTTTTTATATGTCGTTCGGGGGCCCAAGACGAGCCGGTAGACATCAGTTAGGTTCCGATCGGCCTGGTAGTTTCCGAGGGGCGGGCTTCTAAAGGTTAGCATTTTTGAACCAATTAAGGCTCGCCACGGCCACAAAAATGGACTGAACCACATGAAACTTGGGCTTCGGGCCTTACGTAAGACCTGTATCAGTCTCCCTGAGTCCCAATTCTGTAGACGCTCTGCAAAGCTAACTAGCTCTGCGGTGGTCGTATCATCACGGGACAAAAAAATCCTAGCAGAAGGCTCTGTGGCACACAACATACTCGACTATCAGCCCCCTACGTCAAAGCATTGATGAATTATTAAAGAAAAGACAGTGCTTTAAAAAAAACCACGTGTCTCTTTGGCGCTCTTGTCGACCTTTGACCCCAGGGGTCCCAGATTCAGAACAGAGGATCCCCCAGGGCCACTAAACGATAATCTGGAACAAAGGTATGAAAAAATTGTCCAGATCGCCCCAAAGGGTTGACCTTTGACCTTTCCCAAGGTCACACGGATCTGAAACTTTGCACAGTGGTCGCCTGTGGCATCCTGATGTGCATACTCAAAGGTCAGCCCCCTACCTCAAAGCATTGATGAATTATTAAAGAAAAGACAGTGCTTTTAAAACAAAAAACGTGTCTCTTTGGCCGCTGCGTGGCGACCTTTGACCCCAGGGGTCCCAGATTCAGAACAGAGGATCCCCCAGGGCCACTAAACGATAATCTGGAACAAAGGTATGAAAAAATTGTCCAGATCTCCTTCAAAGGGTTGACCTTTGACCTTTCCCAAGGTCACACGGATCTGAAACTTCTCACAGTGGTCGCCTGTGGCGTCCTGATGCGCATACTGGAAGGTCAGCCCCCTACCTCAAAGCGTTGATGAATTATTAAAGAAAAGACAGTGCTTTTAAAAGAACGTGTCTCTTTGACTACTGCGCAGCGACCTTTGACCCCAGGGGCCCCAGATTGGGAACAGAGGATCCCCCAGAGCCACTGAACGATAATCTGGAACAAAAAACCCCAAAGTCCTGTAGATTTTTTTTTGCCTGTTTCAGAAACTCAAAATCAGGAGCTGTCAGACTTATGTCCTCTTACACCCTTTGACCAGAGAGGAGGTTTGGGAGGAAATGTTTTTCTAAAAGTCGCAGGAGTCT
Source organism: Epinephelus fuscoguttatus (assembly GCF_011397635.1). NCBI lineage: Eukaryota > Metazoa > Chordata > Actinopteri > Perciformes > Serranidae > Epinephelus > Epinephelus fuscoguttatus. The sequence continues at coordinate 7,016,981 of NC_064765.1, forward strand.
GATTTTTTTATATGTTGTCTAGGGGCCCAAGATGAGCTGGTAGACATCAGTTAGGTTCCGATCGGCCCGGTAGTTTCCGAGGGGCGGGCTTCTAAAGGTTAGCATTTTTTAACCAATTAAGGCTCGCCACAAAATGGACCAAACCACATGAAACTTGGGCTGCGGGCCTTACGTAAGACCTGTATCAGTCTCCTGAGTCCCAACTCTGTAGGCGCTCTGCAAAGCTAACTAGCTCTGCGGTGGTCGTATCGCAACGTGACAAAAAATCCTAGCAGAAGGCTCTGTGGCGCACGACATACTCGACTATCAGCCCCCTACGTCAAAGCATTGATGAATTATTAAAGAAAAGACAGTGCTTTTAAAACAAAAAACGTGTCTCTTTGGCCGCTGCGTGGCGACCTTTCCCAGGGGTCCCAGATTCAGAACAGAGGATCCCCAGGGCCACTAAACGATAATCTGGAACAAAGGTATGAAAAATTGTCCAGATCGCCTTCAAAGGGTTGACCTTTGACCTTTCCCAAGGTCACACGGGTCTGAAACTTTGCACAGTGGTCGCCTGTGGCGTCCTGATGTGCATACTCAAAGGTCAGCCCCCTACCTCAAAGCGTTGATGAATTATTAAAGAAAAGACAGTGCTTTTAAAAGAACGTGTCTCTTTGACTACTGCGCGGCGACCTTTGACCCCAGGGGCCCCAGATTGGGAACAGAGGATCTCCCAGAGCCACTGAACGATAATCTGGAACAAAAAACCCCAAAGTCCTGTAGATTTTTTTTGCCTGTTTCAGAAACTCAAAATCAGGAGCTGTCAGACTTATGTCCTCTTACACCCTTTGACCAGAGAGGAGGTTTGGGAGGAAATGTTTTTCTAAAAGTCGCAGGAGTCTGATTTTTTTATATTTTGTCTAGGGCCCAAGATGAGCTGGTAGACATCAGTTAGGTTCCGATCGGCCCGGTAGTTTCCGAGGCGGGCTTCTAAAGGTTCGCATTTTTGAACCAATTAAGGCTCGCCACGGCCACAAAAATGGACCAAACCACATGAAACTTGGGCTGCGGGCCTTACGTAAGACCTGTATCAGTCTCCCTGAGTCCCAACTCTGTAGATGCTCTGCAAAGCTAACTAGCTCTGCGGTGGTCGTATCGCAACGTGACAAAAAATCCTAGCAGAAGGCTCTGTGGCGCACGACATACTCGACTATCAGCCCCCTACGTCAAAGCATTGATGAATTATTAAAGAAAAGACAGTGCTTTTAAAACAAAAAACGTGTCTCTTTGGCCACTGCGTGGCGACCTTTGACCCCAGGGGTCCCAGATTCAGAACAGAGGATCCCCCAGGGCCACTCAACGATAATCTGGAACAAAGGTATGAAAAAATTGTCCAGATCGCCCCAAAGGGTTGACCTTTGACCTTTCCCAAGGTCGCACAGGTCTGAAACTTTGCACAGTGGTCGCCTGTGGCGTCCTGATGCACATACTCAAAGGTCAGCCCCCTACCTCAAAGCGTTGATGAATTATTAAAGAAAAGATAGTGCTTTTAAAACAAAAACGTGTCTCTTTGGCCGCTGCGTGGCGACCTTTGACCCCAGGGGTCCCAGATTGAGAACAGAGGATCCCCCAGAGCCACTAAACGATAATCTGGAACAAAGGTATGAAAAAATTGTCCAGATCTCCTTCAAAGGGTTGACCTTTGACCTTTCCCAAGGTCACACAGGTCTGAAACTTTGCACAGTGGTCGTCTGTGGCGTCCTGATGCACATACTGGAAGATCAGCCCCCTACCTCAAAGCGTTGATGAATTATTAAAGAAAAGACAGTGCTTTTAAAAAAACAATGTGTCTCTTTGGCCGCTGCGCGACGACCTTTGACCCAAGAGGTCCCAGATTTTTGTTCATGGAGAGAAAGTTCACTTCCATCCAAGATCGGATATCATTGAGGCAGTCTAATAACACCTGAACAGAGGCTTGCTCATTTGTTTTTAAAAGCAGATAGATTTGTACGTCATCTCTAAAGCGGTGAAATGAGACATTGTGCTTTCTAAATATGGATCCCAATGGCAACATATATATCGAAAGAGGAGGGGACCCAAAATAGAACCCTGAGGCACCCCACAGCTCAGGGGGGAAGTGGCCGAAGCTGGACAGAGAAGCTCCTGTCTGACAGGTAGGACTGAAACCACATAAGAACAATATCCTTAATGCCCACACAGGTGTTTAAGCGAGACAGGAGAAGGTTGCGATCCACTGCATCAAAGGCAGCTGTCAGATCCAGAGGGACCAGGACCGCAGAGTTACCAGAGTCAACTGTTAAAAGAAGGTCATTTAAAATTTTTAAAGCACTGTTTCTGTGCAATGGCGTGACTTAAAACCAGACTGGAACTTCTCGGAAATGTCATTTAGATCAATAAAATAATGTAGCTGTTCATTAACCACCTTCTCCAAGACCTTAGAAAGAAAAGTAAGCTTGGAGATAGGCCTAAAGTTGGATAAAACTGTGGGGTCTAGATTATGTTTTTTGATGACGGGCTGGACCCCAGCATGTTTAAAGGCAGCTGGGACGAAGATGAATTTATCAGATCCATAACAGAGGGCCCAATGATATGGAAAACGTCCTTAAAAAGATGAGGTGGGATGCTGTCAAGAGGACAGTAAGAAGGCTTGAGGTGCTGGACAATATCGGTTAAAGCTGAGAGAGACACTTAGATGTAAATATTGCATCTTTCTTTTAGATAAAACACATTTTTGACTTGTGAATGAGTCAATGGAATTTCTTGCAATAATGAAAAATACTGGCAATCACATCTGCCTGGCACAAACCACATGTTTTGGACAGCTGTGAAGTGACAGAATGTCCCAGCATCATGGTTCTTATATTGCCAGATTCCAGAGAGTCTCCTCTTCATATATGGCAGAATATGTCAACTTCTAACTTGCTATGGTGAGATACATGTAAAAATGAAAGAATTTAGTCACACAGATTTGTTCTTTTCATTGATATAAAAATTAATATAAAATACAGGCACATAGAAGGACATGAAATGATGGCAAATCTGGTTAGCTCAGATTGTCCCGAAAAAAAACAAGATATAGCATGTGTATGTAGCCTTTATAATGACTGTGATATGAGCTTAAAAGTAAAGGCAGTAAAAATACCCTAAAAAGACCTAGGGCCCATAGGGTTAATTTATGATTTAATTAATCACAATTAAAAATTAACCCTTAGATACCAGTTTTGATCATATACCACTAAGTGGTACCACTAAGTTTTGAAAAATACACTATAATTCATTATTCTAAAAGCAAAATTGACTTTGATTATTATTAGTATCATCGGTTGACCTAAGTAGAAGAAGAAGAAATGATTTTGGACTTCTCCTGTGCATTTGACCCTAACTATGTAAGAGCAGTGGTGCTATGGCAGACCCTCTGCGCTGTCATCAGCACAAATTATGTGCCCCTGTGATAAAATCCACCATCCCCCCTGATGTTTTTGTTTTTTTTTACAACTTGAGTACTGGTCTTTACTATGAAGCTGTAGTCCTTCCACCTACTCTGGGTGATTACTGTCTTAACACACACAACCTGATTTTTGAGGTCCCCATTACTATGAAGCTGTAGTTCTTCCACCTACTCTGGGTGATTATTGTCTTAACACACACAACCTGATTTTTGAGGTCCCCATTACTATGAAGCTGTAGTCCTTCCACCTACTCTGGGTGATTACTGTCTTAACACACACAACCTGATTTTTGAGGTCCCCATTACTATGAAGCTGTAGTCCTTCCACCTACTCTGGGTGATTACTGTCTTAACACACACAACCTGATTTTTGAGGTCCCCATCCGGACTATGCCCCTCCCCCACTGCCCTTTGTCGACTGGCGCACCTGCGCCTGACGAGTGACGCCAGAGTGCCCGGAGGCAGAGAGGAGGAGGAGGAGGAGGAGGAGGTAAACAGAGCTGGATTCGTGATGGAGACGGTGAGTATTAAGTTAATGAAATAGGCTCGCCATGTCTTCTTGAGTTACATTTATAACAACTGTACAATTGTGTCCAGCATGAAAATAGAGAATGACGTCGCAAAATGCAGTTTAGGAAGTTAGCTGTGTGGGTTAGCCTTTGTTAGCTAATGTTAGCTGACCATGACCGCTAGCTTCACGTGCTACACTATTAGCCAGGGCTTAAGACCGGATATAAACGGGCGGGTGTTGGTCGGATTTAACCATTTGTACTTTTAACTCTGGTCGCGGCCGTGTCTCACGTGACACAGACTGCGTGGATGAGAGAGAGACTCGTGAAACTTGTTATGCTCATTTTTCATTTCTCAATCCAGAAATTGGCTGTTGTAATGTGAAATTGAAGTGTTCTGCTGAGTGAAGTTACATTGCCTTCTTTTCACTGAATCATGCCAGAATCTGATCTATTTTGTGGAAAACACTGAACAATACTTGAGTTAGTGGTTTGATAATATTGGTGATTTCAAAAATAAATTAAACATCACAAAATAGTAAGTAATGACTATTATTGTTGTAGATGATTGAATACTGCTGTTATTACTTTGACTGCTGTATGTAATCTGACATGTTGACTGTGTCTGTGCTGACAGGAGGATGGCCCGAGTTTGAGATCCACAGGACTCAGCTCTGAATGTGCAGGTATGAAAGTAATCCAGAACACAATCCAGAAAGTAATTTGTGAAACCTGTATATATATTGAATCGTTCTTTGCATCCTGTTTATTATTTATCTGTGTTTTTTATCGAGCCATGCTTGTACTTTTGTTCTACTCTGCATCTTTGATGTTTTCTTCTGAATGACGATAAAGAGAATATTGAATCTTGATTCAGTAATGATGGGAAACGTAACTTGGACAGCCGAGCACACAACCCTCTGTTAAAGGCTACTGTTAGTGTTATTGTTACTCTTTAGTAAATGTATATCATCATTATTCAGTTAGTTTGCATTTTGACATAATTATATATTTAATCATATAAATTATTGTGTAACCACCAATAATTTGCAAGTGAGGAGCTGCTGTGTACTGGATCCTCCACTAACACATGTCAGCTAAATCAAAAAAGAGGAAAAAACAATATCAGTTAATGTTTTTATTTGAGTATTTTCTCCTATGTCTCACCATCAAACAGACCTTTGCTCTGGAGCTACAGTTTGTGAACCCTTGAACTACTGTATAACTGTACACAAGCCAGGGCTCAACAATAAGGATTGCCCGATTGCCTGGGGCAAGTAAAACTCATGTCGGGCATGTAAACTAACAACTCACTTGCCTGATCGGGCAAGTTGCTAAAAATAGTAAAAGTTAATAACTAATTGATAAAATAAATGTATTTTAAAACGTGCTCTTCTGCTCTGATGGAGGTGCATGGAGTTCCGCCACACACACAGGTGAGCACGCTAGAGCGGCTCGGGCCGCATTTTCCCGACCAAACCTGACTCCGAGCCCGGTGCAGTTTGTCAGCTGACAAAGTTATTGAAATGGACAGTGTGTAAATAACCATCAACAGACTGCTGTTACGCACAGACAGACACGCTGCTCGCACAGCAGCTCAGTACGGCACTCATGCTGAGCTTGTGTTGTGTTCAGGCGTTGTCACGTAAATAACAACTTCCAACACTTAAATAGGTCATAGCACAAAACAGCAGCATGTCAAGTGACTTTTTACTTTATTATTAGTGCTGCACGATTAATCTAATCGCAGTCGCAATCGCGATGTCAGGCTGTGCGATTACATAATAATGCCTCTCCTATAGTGTGTGGAGTTTGTTGACATCACGCCCACAAGCTATCCTGGTGCGTGCAGCCGGCGTGCAGCAGTGACCAACACAGACGCTGAAGAAGAGCATGAGCAGAACAGCATGAACATGCATGAGCATGAGCATGAACAGAAAGACATGCTGTGTAAAAGTTTAAAAGTTAAAGTCGCCACGTCCCGCGCAACACGACCAATCTATATCAGCACTTGAGACAGCACAGAGAGAAGTAGGAAGAGTGCGAGAGAAAGACAAGCCGTGTAACGTTAAAGACAAAGAGACAACTGAAAGCTGTCAGAGCCTCATAAAACAACATCCAAGCACAGTTAAGCAAACATTTCTATGTGTCACAGGGAAATCATGGACTCCATAACAAATGAAAAATTGAGCAATTTTGCTCTGTTTCGGCCCACTTGACATGCTGCTGTGTTGTGCTAAGGCGTTGTCATTTACGTGACAACGCCTGAACACAACACAGGCTCGCGCCGCTGTGTGTACAGTTTGTGTTTATGTTTATTTTATTTAAGAAGGGACAGTGCACATTAATTAACATAATCACTTAAGTCATGTAAATGTGCCAAATTTAGCCATACAGGCTAATTTTCATCTGCAGATGCGCTGCACTGCTGTGTGAGCAGCGTGTTTGACTGTGCTCAGTCTGTTAATGGTCACTGACACACTGTCTGTCCATAATAATAACTGTCAGGTCAGTGCCCCCTGATATAATGTAGGGAAACATTGAATCAAGCAAAAAGACTCATGATACCATTTATTTATTACATTATTATTATATTGTAATCGCAATCACACATTTTTATCAAATCGTGCAGCACTATTTATTATATTCAATAAAATTGTATGTTCCTAAATCTTGAGACACCTCATATGTAAGCTAGACAGACATTTCACCTGCTCATACTGTGCACACATGTACTGTATGTACTTAGTCCTAAAGAGCCCTTCTGGTGCCAGTAGATACATAGAAACATCCCAGCAGGCTGTGCTTTGCAAGCATACAAAAAGTTTCACACATGTGAAAATTATTTTTCATGCGTGTGCTTCACCTCCGCTGCTACAACTCCATCCTAGGGGAAACACTGCTGTGCGTGTTTTGTGCAACAGGTGGATGTGGTAGTCTACTGGTAGAGTAGAGAGCTAAGTAGCATTGAAGTAGAGTAGAGCAGGGCAGAGAGATGGAAGCAAAATATATTAAACCCGGTCTCAGTAGAACAGAACTGGAGAGAGGGGTGAAAAATAAATAGAGGTGGGCATGGCTCAAGTAGGGCGCAAAATTATAGACGGAGAATGATTGACAAATTTTTTCACTTTAAGCCCTGACACTGTCATATTTGTGTAGGAATTAAGCTACAATACATGACATATGTTGTTTTAATTAATAAATACAGTGTGAATAAAGATTACATAACATAAAAATAACTGCAGTCTTTGTTATTTGATAGCCGCTTAAATTAAACAATTGTTAGAGGGCAAGTAAAAACTGACTTTGGGCCAGTAGATCTCTGACCAACTTGCCCGACCGGGCAAGTGAAAAAAAAAAACCTTAGCCTTGAACCCTGCAAGCTTACCCTGGGTTCACACAGTAATGATTCACAAATCAGCTGTTTGAGTCGGACAGAGGAGGAGTGTTTGCGTGCAGGAACACAGTTGTTCAGTGGTTGAAAAATTGTAGCTTCAAATTAAAGGTCTGTTGAACAACAGAGAAGTAAGTAAGTAAGTAAGTAATGTTTATTTTTTTACAGTACTTTACACAGAAAGAATTCACAAAGTTCTTCATAGTAAAATTATAAAGAATATAATACCTAGCATAAGGTAGAGACACAGTGAGATCAGAAAAAGCAGAAAACATAGTCTAAAAAATATGAAGAAGGTGGTGAAAGTAGTCGAGAAAACAAGCGGCAACCGATATCAATGTTTTCTATGGTCATGTTTTGAAGCAGCTAAGATGATGATGTTCTGCTCTCCCGTTCAAAGCAGCTCATCACTCAGTTTCTGTTTCACTGCTCCTTTAAACTGAAGCAATGCAACACATTGACCATGATGGCAACCTCAGAACAAGTAACAACATCTAGTAGACAAAGACTGGACAACTCCAACTGGTCAGTGAGAGGCTCAACCTCAGCTGATTTAACATTTACCTTTTCTGTGATTTTTATTTTTAGATGTCGATGGTAGCAGTGAGCCTGAACATGAGGAGGAGGTAGGTTATGCCATCTTCTTACAAGTAACATTTAAACCAGTAAAATCACCAGATAATACTGAGTTTATGGGAGGCCACCAATCTGATCCTGGTGTTTGTGTTATCCTGTGGAGTCTGTTCAGTTTCAGAGTTGATGGATTTGACTCCTATGAATCTGCTCAGATAGTCTCATAGTGTCTGAACAGACTCATACTGTCTGTTCATTTAAGACACAATATTTTTATGTGCTGTGGTCAGACAACTAAAGATACATGGTGTTCAGCACGTGTTGATCCTTCTCTTTGCTATGGCTCTTTACATGGTCCCCTCAAATTAGATTTAAATGCCAAAATAGAAAAGCCATATAGCTTTCACTGAACAATTGTGAAAAACATTTGAACTTCATTTTTACGGGTGTTTGGTGTTTCACAGGCAAAAAGTCGCCATATGCTTTATATACAGAAGCTCAAATCACACCATGACATGTGTGAAAAGCGCTCTGAGGCGGCACAGGCAGAGGCAAAAGGAGGAGAGGAAGAGGACCTTGGTTCTACATTGTCAGCAGGATACAGCAGTAAGTCCTGCTACACCCTTTAAACAGGGATCGTAGATCCGATATTAAGATCGGATATTGGCTCCGATATTGACTAATTAGCTGGATCAGGTAAATGAGGCAGATCCATGACACAGATTTGTTTACTTCAATTCTATGTTAGTCACACCACTACAACATGTGTCCGCTGCATGCACAGCAACAACCAGCAGCTGCCTCTTTGTGTGAAAAGTATGTCTTTCTGTTGTGTGTCAGTGTAAACATTGCAACGTGTTTGACAGTGTAGCCTCACACCTTTTTACACCATAGGCCAGTGGGTGTGAGCAGGTTTGTCACAAAGAGTAAACTCACCGAAAATATGTTATATATGTTAGTGTTAAAATTTTGTTTCAGAGTGATCACGTGACTACAGAGTTAGCTGTAGCCATGTAAGAAGCTTCTGTCAGTGACTGTGCTGCAGCCTCTGTGATCCCTGAGCTAACAGATGCTCAGTGGCTACAGCTCACTCCGTGATCTTGTGATCACTGTAACATATATAACATATTTTTGGTGGGTTTACTCTTTGTGACAAACCTGCTCACACCCACTGGCCTATAGTTAAAAAGGTGCACAGTCAAAGATGTTGCCATGTTTACACTGACACATAACAGAAAGACATTAGTCTTCACACAGAGAGGCAGCTGCTGGTTGATGCCATTGGAGAACCTGATGTCAGACAAAGTACTACTTCTACCAAACTACCACAGTAACTGGCCATGACCATTGCAAGTGAGATATACAGTACATGTATATAGATACACATGAATAATCTTAACTGTAAAATAGCAATGGCAAATATGTAGTGCTAGTGATATAGCGTGAAACCAGTAACTGTTTCATGTGTAGTGGGAATTCTAGTTACTATTGCTTGTAAGTAGCATTATTTAGAGTACTTACCTGTTCAGGTTGATAGTGAGCTTGTCATTGTTTTCTCAAACAATGAGATCTGCTGTGAAAAAAATGATTTCAGATACTTACCAAGCAGGACTTAGAAATCTGACTTTAACCTCTTGTTTTTTAGCCGGACAGAGAAGCTCTCGGGTTGGTGTCAGAGGAATCAAGTTTTGAATTTAGTGAGGATGACTATGTCCCTGAATGTGGAGTAACCAGCAGTGATAGCTCACTTGATGTCAAACTTGGAAGGAAGAGAAAAGTGCAAAAACACATTCAGATCAGAAAGTATCTGTCCTACTCAAGAAAACGCATCTCCTGCCTGCAAAGAGAGTGGACCGTCAACAGATGATTCTGTCACTGTCATGACATGTCAGGACAGCGATGATGCAGCTCACGTCAAACGACAAAAAAAGACGAGTAAGAGAAAAGCCCAGAAAAGATCTCCAGATCATGCTGAGGAAGTCATTGTACCATGCAAGAAAAGGTGTCCTCAGACATCAAAAGAGAGCGGATCATCGTCTGACAAGTCTGTGATGGTAATGACATTGAAAAAAAACCCTGATGGTGGCAGATTGTACAACAAAACATCTTATTGTACATTTTGTTCAAAACCTTACCGTAAAATGGCTCGTCATTTAGAGTCTAAACATAAAGACAAGCCAGATGTGGCTAGAGCAATTATGCGTTTCCAAAAGGCTCTAAAGAGCGAAGGATTCAGTTATCTCTCTTAAGGAATAAGGGGAACCGTATCCACAATAGTGATGTGCTCAAAAGGAAAAGGGATTGTGATACCTCGTCAGCAACCAAACGATCCTGTAAAGCCTTCTGATTATATGCACTGTATAAACTGCGAGGGTTATCTAAAAGAAAATCACTGTGGAAACACATGAAGATCTGCCACCTAAAGAGGACAGCTGAGGGGTACAAAAGAGGAAAGTCTAGGGTCCAAACCCTCTGTGCATACACTCAGCCAGTTCCAAACAGTGTCAGTGAGCAGCTGTGGAAACTGGTTCTTTCTATGAACGAAGATGATGTAGCACATGCTGTCCGCAATGAAAGGCTCATATTGAAGTTGGGTGAACATCTGTTTAACAAACATGGTCATGATATCACAAAGCATGAATATATTCGACAAAGATGCGCGAGACAGGGCGCTTGCTCCTACAGGGACAGCAGAGCCAGAATTTGAAAGAAATGTCTGATTTTTGCACCAGCCAATTTTCCTCGCGTGATTGAAGCTGTAAAGGTGGTAGCTGGATTTAGCGAGGAAACTGGGACTTACACAACACCATCCTTAGCGTTGAAATTAGGCCATAGCCTTAAAAAGTTGGCCAATATTCTCGAATGTGAGGGCATGATGTCAGGTGACGAGGAGGCCATTCACAATGCAAAGGTGTTCAGACAGATATGCAACACAAAATGGAATGAATGCATTTCATCGCAGGCCCTCAGGACACTCACTGAGGCGAAATGGAACAGGCCACAGCTCCTGCCCTTCACGGAGGACGTGAAAAAGATGCATCAGTGCATTGATAAACAGAGAAGGATTTCAACAAAAACTTGAACTTGAAAAAGCAAGAAAAATTGGTCAGAACTTGAAACTTACACTCTGTGAGTTAATTATTTTTAACCGCAGAAGAGAGGGGGAGGTTTCGAAGATGGCTGTCAGTTCTTTCACAGCACGACAGACCTGGTCTCATCCTGATGTGGAGCTGGCATTGACTGACCTGGAGAAGAAACTGTGTGAACATTTTCAAAGGATAGAGATAAGAGGGAAACGAGGACGTAAAGTTCCACTGCTCCTCACCCCAGAAATGCAGGCATCAATGGAGCTCCTTGCAAAGACTCGTAATGACTGCGAAGTTCCAGACAGCAATCAATTCATGTTTGCAAGGCCACAGGCACTAACGCACTTTCGAGGATCGGATGTTATTCGACAGATAGCTCAATCCTGTGGGGCCAGTAACCCAGAGGCACTGTCCTCTACTAAGTTGAGGAAACACATGGCCACAATGTCCCAGCTTCTCAATCTCAAGGACAATGAAATGGACAACCTCATGGATTTCTTAGGTCATGACATAAGAGTTCACCGCCAATACTACAGGCTGCCTGAAGGAACATTACAGCTGGCTAAGGTCAGCAAAATGCTGATGGCCCTGGAAAGAGGAAAATGGCAGAGTTCAAGGGACAAACTCTGGATGAGATCTCCATTGATCCGCAAGGTAAAACAACCTCTGTGGTAACTGTATTCATTTGTTTCTCTCTTAATTTATCATATTCACATTCTTCTTAGTTGTGCAGCCTACGTTTTGCCCTCTTGTGGGATGTTGCTGTCATGTACTGATGAATGTGTATTCAATACTTTTATCCATGTGGTTACTGTGGTCCTCAGAGGAAATAGCTCAGGACAGTGACCAGTCAGACTTGGATGAAGACGACGACCAGATGGCTGCTTCGACATCATTTTCTACGCCCTCCACACCTTCATCATCCTCCAGACCTTCATCCTCCACACCTTCATCATCCTCCAGACTTTCAACGTCCTCCACACCTTCACCATTCCTCCAGTCCTTCATCAAGTAAGCTGACAACTATTGGGTAGTAATTTTATTCTTTTTTCATATTTATTTTGATTGCATTTTTTATTGCATTTTTTTTTTACATTTCTTAAATAACAGTAAAGATTTATTAACTGGTGGAATTTAAAAGATTGGAAATAGTTATTTGAAATGCTTCTTAAAGGTATCATTTATACAGTTGTAATCATGTTCTTTTGAATCCTTTATATGTATATTTGTTGTTGACATTGTTAAAAATGTTGATAACACTGAAAGATACATAGCTATTGCAGCTTGAGGATGACAAGGGATAATAACATAATCACAAAGGCAGAATTAGAAAAGCAGCTTTTATTCACTTAAGATTCAGCTCAGTGCAGGACACAAGAAACCTCAGGAAATTAACAATAAAAGGCAAATACTGCAATAGCCCCAAATTACATATAGTTAGACATTGCTATGCTAAGATCACACACTGACAATATCTCTGCAGGCATAATTCTCCAGAGTGCCACTGTACTATATGTGGTTGTTGATGATTGAGTCCAGACACAGAAGAAGAAGGAGCAGGTGCTGGTCCACCACCAGGACTGGACTTGATTCTGGTCCTCATACAGACATGGAATTAGAACAGGCATGGGCAAGGGCTGTGGCTGCAGGTTTCTGTTCCAACCAAGCAACAGCACACCAGACTTGACCCATTTAATCAGCTGATTTGTTAAACTGTGTGCTCTTGATTGGTTGTAGAAAAAACTACAACACATGGCTCTTTGTGGAATAGTTTGCCCAGTTTGTCTGGTGTGGCAAGATCATAGTTTGTATATCCAAACATGTCATGTCTGTAATGAATAGTGAGGGGAAATATAGGTTTAAATAAATGCAGTAGCAATGTTGAATATGCTGAGAGGCACAATATGAACAGTTGAAACAGTCTGAAAATTATGAAATGCTGAAGTTTCATTTCCTGTATTCACAACTAGAGAGATGATGACAAATCACTGTTTGCACTATAGAACCAATAAACAGGCAGTGGAGCTGAGTGAGAGCTGATCCTGAACCAGCCGGTTCTGGAGCAGAGGGTCCAGCATCAGAATCTTTACTCACCTGGAGCCTCCTCATGTACTGTCTGAGCTCCTGATGGAACCTAAACATTCAGTCCTGCCTGATCTCCTCCCAGTGATGAAAAAGAGTCACAATATGGTGACACCATCAACACTGGGTCTACTGCAGGGCCAGAATTTTTGCAACAGAATCCTTGGGGGCAGACATTCAAACAGGCCTAGACTGAAATAAAGTTCACCTTTTGCCTTATTATTTAGTTGTTTATATTTTATTTTACTATAAGTACATCATTTTTATTTATACACATATTTGGTGTTTTGTATGATATAAAATGATGAAAAATCTTGACATAGCCCATCATATCATCATTTACATATCGTTGGAGCTGCAGACTTCTATCTCAGACATGCCCTGTGATTTTCAGCTTAAATATGAAAGGAGGCTGACAATCACAGGACAGGTCTGTTCTGAGGATACAAGTCATCGGTCCTGACGTGTGTTTCTCTTCCACAACACACATTCTACATCTTGAGGCCATGTCTTTCCACACATGAGCTTCCTTCTTCTTCTTTCAAATGGGGCAGAGCTCAGTGGGAAACATTAGGAGAGACACAGGCGAGGCCATCTGTAGACCTAGTAATGTTTTATGTTATTAAGGTTTCATATTCATCAGGTTCACTACTTCTTTTACTAAGAGAGCTGTTGTGTTTCCAGATAAATCCAGTGAGAGAGAGAGATCCACCAGTGGAAAGGACAGCACACCTCCAGCTCAAGGTAACATCTACAGTAAATAGTAGAACATGAGGGTTATGGACACAAACAAAATAAACTAGAGCAACAACTGTAATTTTTAAATAGTGATTTATATTGTTTTCATGTATTTTACAGATCACAATTATAGAATGCGAGTGTGTTTTATTGAAAGCAAGGCTGGGTGTGCGTATGAATATACAGTGAATTTTTTAGATGCAGTACAAGAAAATCTCATAGCCTATTGTCTCTGTACAATGGCAGCAAAGACTGTACAGCTGTGCTCATGGACATGCATGAAAAAGACGTGCATCAAATGCGTGCTGCTACAGCTTATGAATTCTGAGCATGCATGCAGGGGCTCACAGGCAACACAAATACTTTCGCGTGTTTGCGTGTCCCAGCACATTGACTTACAAGCACAGACTGAGAAATACAGTATAATTCGTAAACTAGCTGAACTCAGTCGCAGGCCGAATTCGAAGGTTTGGCGGGCTGGATGCGGCTGTGGCTGACTGTACAAATGTACAGTCAGTTATAAACTAAGTCTCATGTTACTGATGTAATTAGCTGGGCAACAGCCAACAGAATTAAACTTTACAAAATACTTGAACCCAGTTGACAACATCACAACTTTGACACTTGAAATGTTGGTCAGTAAATTAGTGATTACTCACCGGTCTGAAGAAAGGCTGCAGCAGCTGTGGAAAATCACATCCAGATTTACTTGTTTCACCTCTTTTTTTTGCCGTCAAATAAGGTCAGACATCTGTGAAGAAAATAGGACTTTCTTGGAGCTGCAGCCTCTAAGCGTTTCTGTGATTCTAGTTGGGAACTGTAGGTAACATTGTGCTCTGGGGGAAGCTGTTCTTCTCTAGGAGGGGAGACAAGATGCTCCAACACTCATACGGCATCTACTGTCAAAATGGTGTAAAAATATGGAATGGGTCAGGGCTAGCTGGTTAGCATAGATGGAGAAAAATAGATAGAGGTCTTGGTCATGACATCATCACGGTGGCTTCTTCACATCATTGCCAGTGTTTGTTCCTTTCGGCAGGTCTGACACTGTACCTGAACTATTTTGTCCTTCAGTGTGACAGCTCAGGACAGGACAGGTTTCATACCTGAGGAGAGCTCCTGTCACAGCCTCAGGATGTTTCAGTGTTCTGTGTCAGCTAATCAGTCATTAGGAGTCATTAAGACAGATCTGTAGACCTAGTAATGTTGTATGTTATTAAGGTTTCATATTCATCAGGTTCACTACTTCTTTTACTAAGAGAGCTGTTGTGTTTCCAGATAAATCCAGTGAGAGAGAGAGATCCACCAGTGGAAAGCACAGCACACCTCCAGCTCAAGGTAACATCTACAGTAAATAGTAGAACATGAGGGTTATGGACATGTCTGAGGCCTGTACTGCGAAGGAGGCTCAACATAGCCAGGCTTTGTGTTCATGTTCTGGCTTAACAAAACCTAAAGCCAACTCAACTTGGTTTGTCAAGTCCGACTCTCAGCATTGTGCTCTGTGTGCATTCACATAAAAAGAGGTGTTTGGCGTCATATGATTCTGCTTCCGACACGGCCGCTGATTTCAGCCAAGAGGAGCAGGTTGCTTTAATGGAGAGAGCATGAGTGATATAAAAAGCGTGATCACAGCCAAAAGCTACACTTTGCTGCAAATATGATAATGAATAACAAGTAAAGAGAGGAGGCTGATTTTAATTTCTGACAGCTGAACATTGCGGTACTTTTAAATACGAAGATTTATCCATTTAAACAAAATAAACTAGAGCCACAACTGTCATTTTTAAATTGTGTTTTATATTGTTTTCATATATTTTACTGATCACAATTATAGAATGTGAGTGTGTTTTATTGAAAGCAAGGCTGGGTGTGCGTATGAATATACAGTGAATTTTTTAGGTGCAGTACAAGCAAATCTCAGCCTATTGTCTCTGTACAATGGCAGCAAAGACCTTTTAACTGTGAAAATAGCATAGACATATTCAAGATTTGTGTTTGGGCCACACTGCCATATAACAGATGAAACATTGAAATTAATTTATTCATGGCCACATCAAAGTGAAATGATTAACTTTACTGATTACCTATCTGATTATCTGTAATGCTGCGACACTACTTATTTCAGTGTCCCAGACTGCTAGGCCTATATAAAAGTATAAACATGACACTTGACCCTGCATTGTTTCAGAACCATCAGTAGTATAAATATATATAGCGTAATGAGCTCCTGACGGGAGTCGGCTCAACAGTCGAGCAGCGTATTCCCTCAGCTGAACATCTACAGACGGAGACGCTCAGAGAGAAAGTAAACACCAGTGGATCAACACGATCTCTTCCTTTGTACAAATGCTCGGTTCTGATCCAGCTCCACTGGACTTTCAAAGTTAAGGTTGCACCCGCTGTAAATGAGTTAAATGGTGAAACAGCGCGCTTTTATAGCCGATTTTAATTTTAAACTCTGAACATATAGCTAAGCATAAGTTACCATGGTGATCTAGCCAGGTTAAAAGAGGGCCACCTTTGTGATAAAAGGAAAGCCTGGCTTTAGACTCAACATACCTCGCTATCCCACTAAACTGGCTTCGCAGTACACCCTCTCTGGTTACCTGGTTAAACCTGAGGTTGTTGATCTCAACACTCATGAGGTCTTCTTCAAAGTCTAATCTAAAAGTCTTGATCCTAGCTGTCAATAATAATGTGTTTGGTGATTGAAGTTTTAATGTGGTTAAAGCTGATTCTGTGTACAAAGTAGAAACTGTTCAATGGCCTGTATTTTATACTCTGATCAGCCTCAACAGTAAAACCAGTTAACCTCTTTGTGTATAACCAGTTTTGCTCAACTGTTTTTAAGCACTTTTTAAGCATTTGCACCACTGTTGAAATAGGAACCTGCTCTTAACGATGTTGATTAGTTTGAGTTCAGTGTTCAAGAACATTAAGCTATTGTTGTATTTTATTCAGGTTCTTCACAAAGGAGAAGAAAGTGGTCGGAGGAGGAGGTCCAGGCAGTGGAGAAGACGCTGAATAGCTTCATAAGGTCCAGGAGGGTTCCAGGAATAGCATTCTGCTTGAGATGTATTGAGGAGTCTCCACAGGCCCTACAGGACAGGAGCTGGACAGCAGTAAAGTTCTATGTCAAAACCGAATTGATGCTGCCAAAAGAGGGAGATAAGCTGCTGCTGCTCTGAATTTATTTTCAGTTAAGAAAAAGAGTTGAGTTGAATTAGAACAGGTATTCTATCTTGCCAAGTTAAAATGCACAATATTTGCATTTCGTTCTGTGATTAATTTTTTGATGTGCATCTTTAACAGTGTTGGTTGAATAAGCTGCCAAAGAGGGAGATGAGCTGCTGCTCTGAGTTTATTTTGAGTTAAGAAAAGAGTTGAGTCGAGTTAGAATAGGTTTTCTATCTTGCTCTGGCAAGATAGGCTCCAAGCTCTGGGCTCTGAAGGGCGGGAGCTGGACAGCAGGTAAATGCACACCATTTGCATTTCGTTCTGTGATTAATTTTTTGATGTGCATCTTTAACCATGTTGGTTGAATAAGCTGCCATAAGGGGGAGATGAGCTGCTGCTGCTCATAGTTTATTTTAGAGTCAGAGTCAGAGTTGAATTAGAACAGGTGTAGGTAAATGCACACCATTTACATTTTGTCATTTATATTTTTGATGTGCATCTTTAACCGTTTTGGTTGAATAAACCACTTCTCTTATTGCAGTTTTATGAAGTCATCATTCAGCAATACACAAATTCAAGTATTAATTGTTTACATATGCAAGTATATCTGTCATCTTTACTTAAGCAATATCACACTTGAGGTCATGCTGTTGTGCTGAATATCAGCACTGGTGTGACTTGGTCATAGGCACAAGGCTGCAGGTAATCACAGTGACTACACTGACAGTGTGTTTTTCCTCCTGTCCATGCTGCTTTTCCCTTTCTCCAGGGCATGATAACATCTGGATGTTTTTTTCTGTTTACATAATGCCTTCTTTGGTGGCAGTGACTGCCACTATTCAGGCCTGTGTCGAGTGAATTACATTTATATCTGATGGTTCTGAAACAATGCAGGGTCAAGTGTGATGTTCATCTTACAGTGCAGCTGAAGTATGATGACATGGTGGGTTAACGCAGTTCATACAAGGAAACATATCTATCAGCAAGCTAATTACTTGGCTTTCACAATCCAAGGCTGTGGATGGTATTTACACCGTTGTGTTAAGGCACTATTTCATTTATTTCTATTTTATTCTGTATCTTTTGTGTAGAGGTATTCACTGTGCAGCACAATCACCCTTGTCAGTACAAAAAGAAAAATATACCTGTTTATTAAGTAAAATGACACAAAGACAACATATCAAATGTTCAAGCTGAGAAATATCATTGTATTGAAAAATTATATCCTCATTAAGAATTTAATACCAACCTCAAAGTTGGAACAGTGGTAACCTAAAAGACCTGAAAAGTTGTGAAATGCTACAAGGTGTTGTGCTGAATATCAGCATTGGTGTGACTGGGTCATAGGCACAAGGCCGCAGGCTGAGTGCCACAGGTAATCACAGCAGTGACTACACTGACATTGTGTTTTTCCTCCTGTCCATGCTGCTTTTCTCCATGTTGTTCTGCTCCTGTCTTCATGATGTTCTGCTCCTCTCCTGTCACTTGTCCATGTTGCTCTAACAACCAATGCTAACAGATGCAGTTATTTCTGTTTATGCACAATCTGGCTCTTGTAGCTTCTCTGGTAACAGTACAACTAGGCCAACACAGCTAGTGTCTAGTGGTGATCATTCAGATGCAGTTATTGTTTATTAAGTATACTTATTCACAGTCTGCTGTATTATTGAATATGTAAGAAATATACAGGGATGGACCTTCAGCTACATCTGTACTTTATTGATAAATCTACATTGCACATACGCTTTAACCACATCAAACTACACTGAAATAGTGTAACTTCCTCCTGTCATGCTCTGTTCTTCTCTCCTCTCTCGCTTCTCTGTCCTCTCTTCATGCTGCTCTGTTCTTCTTCATTCTGCATGCTGCTTTATTGGCTCAAGTCTGTATTTAAATGAGAGTTAGCAAAGATGACATGCATTATAACACTGCATTAGCTGGTACCTATATACCAGTAATCACATCTTACTGTACTTGACTTAAGTATTTACTTTCAGTTTTTCACCATTTGTGACTTTACTGGTCCATATATGTGCCCGTCCCAGCTGACAGGGTGCGGGTGAGGTTCACCTGCTCAGGTCACCTCTCAGACACAGGGGTCGACACAGCACTGATCACTGCAACACTGTGCTGGCTTAATATACATGCAAAAACAGCATGAAATTACAATATAGGCACCATTTTCTCTTCTAAATAATCATCTTCACTGATTGCAAAAGATTTTACTTTAATTTCTGCTCTTATACAGACTCAAAAGTGAATAGAAAAAATCCCTGTTTGGTAAATTTAATTGTCTGACACCTGGTGGTGGTTTGTGGTACGACACCAAAAAGGGGTCCCCAGCGAAATAGAAAAACCTGAAAAAATTAATTTGAAAAAACTTGGGAATTTTGGTGACTTTTCTGGTAAGAAGTGCTTTAAAAAAATCAGAGAATTGATTTTGACTATTAATTTTGCCTTAAAATGATTCTTTAAGGTGAGGTCCCCACCGTGAAAAAAATTTCAGGTCCAATTTTTAGGTCCCCACGGAGTAATAAAAACAAGTATGTGTGTGTGTGTGTGTGTGTGTGTGTGTGTGTTACAAAGGATGGGACGGTTTCTTTGCATGAGAGAGTGGGACACGGTGAGTGCAAAGTGTGTATGTGTGTGTGTTTGTTCCTACATGTCCATCTTTGTGAGGACCAGTTTGCTCTCCAAGAAATGGAGAGCAGTTTTGGAAAATTAGGAGGTTTTAGGAGAACATGGTCACTTCAAGTACATCCGTTAAATTTTTAAAAAGTGAGGACAATTTAGAACATTTAGACATTTTACCAATGAGAGGAAGTTTTGGGAAATCTGTACATTTTAATAAAGTGGGTACATTTCAGTAGGGTGGGGACGTTTTAGGAAAGTCTGTACAAAGTGGGTACATTTTGGGAAAATGATGTTTTTTGGGCAAAGTAGGGAGGTTTTTCGAATGGTCTACATTTTAGGAAATTGGGTACATTTTGTGAAAACGGGAAGATTTTAGAAAAGTCTGTGCATTTTGGGGATGTTTTAAGAGTCCGCTCGTTTTAGGAAAGTGGGGATGTTTTAGGAAAGTGGGGATGTTTTAGGAAAGTGTTTTATTGTTTGTTCATTTTTTTTAAAGTGGGGGATGTTGTCGTAAAGTCTGCACATTTCAGGAAAGTGGGAATGTTTTAGGAAATACTGCATATTTTAGGAAAGTTTGGATGTTTTACAAAAGTGGGGATGTTTTCGTGAAGTCTGCACATTTCAGGAAAGTGGGAATGTTTTCGGAAAGTCTGCTCGTTTTAGGAAAGTGGGGGATTTTTTTTTCCCCAGAAAAGTGGGGGATGTTTTTGTTAAGTCTGCATGTTTTAGTAAAGTGTGGATGTTTTAGGAAAGCGGGGGATATTTTTTTTAGGACAGTGTGGGTGTTGTCGTAAAGTTTTCACATTTTAGGAAAGTGGGAATGTTTTAGTCTGCACATTTAAGGAAAAAGTGGATGTTTAAGGAAAGTCTGCACATTTAGAGAAAGTCTGCACATTTTAGGAAAGTGTGGATGTTTCAGGAAAATCTTGACATTTTGGGAAAGTGTGTATTTTTTTTCTGGAAAGTGGGAAAGTTTTAGGAAAGCCTACATTTTTAGAAACTGGAGATATTTTAGGAAAGTGTGTACATTTTGGGATAATGGGATGATTTTAGAAAACTGTACATTCTAGGTACGTGAGGACATTTTGTAAACTGATGACATTTTGTCTGGTCCCCACTTTGTGAAAGAGCTTTGTAATGGTTAAGATTTGTTTTTTGGCAAAGTGTTACAATTAGGTTTAGGGAATGTATTATGTCAGTGAGGGTCCTCACAAGTACATAAGTCGCAATGTGTTTGTGTGTGTGTGCGCGCGGCCCTGGAATGACTTGGCTACAAAGGCCACCTGGAAGATCCACTTACAGCACAGAACAAAAGGTGTCTGGTACAAGAGGAGGGGTGAGGGTAGAGGGAGTGATGGGGTGAGGGGGTGTTCAGGTCTTTCATCAACACAGACCCTCTGCAAGGGGAAGGGAGTGTGTGTGTGCATGTGTGCATGTGTGTGTGTGTGTGTGTGTGTGTGTGTGTGTGTGTGTGTGTGGAGAGAAAGCCGGAGAGGACGGGGAGATGTTGGCCTCTGCTCAGGTTTTGGGACAAAGGGCAGAGTGATTCTGCGGGTTGGTGGGTTCATAGCAGTGAACACCAAACAGTGTCCGGGCCTGAGGCCAAGCCAACGGTTAAACTCAGACGTTTCATATTTACCGGACACCTGCACCACACAGCCTCTCTGCATTTATTCAAAACTTGTATAAGCTTTAGATCTGCAGATCCGAGGAGCCTTCTGTATTAACAAATTAATTCACTGTTTTCCATCCTTTTTTCACCAGATTTTAAACACTCACTGCACATAACGAGACCAAAACCAAATCTTGCAAAACGGTATTTGTAAGCCCGCTATCAGCCGTGCACATGAGAATCAAACACACTAATACATTAGATATATCTAATGTATATCTAATCCGATATATCGGCCGGCCGATATATCGGGCCGATATTTGAGTTTTTTACTTGTATCGGCATCGGCCAAAACGTGCGTGGGTTCGCGGATTTATTTTTTCCTGGCACTTTTTTTCATTTGAAAGTATGTGGTTAAGTTGAACAAAGCTGTTGAATCCTACTGTGTACAGTAGTTGTTGTTTTATTTATGCTTCAGCTTAAATATTTGTTTATTTTATAAAGACATTACTGGAAGATTTAAGAGCACTGAACTCTTTTTTTTATTTGAATGTATAATAATAATAATAATAATAATATTCTACCTGTTCTACCTCAACTTTCCATCGTGTTTTAGTATTTTTTTACTGTTCAATAAATGTTTTTTATTTTAAACTTGAGACCTGTAATATTTGTTATCACTGTGTCATTTTTTTGATGTAAATTGAGGGAGCAAAAGCAGTATCGGCCCCAAATATCGACTCAAGAAAATCGGCAGTCCATAATCGGTCATCGGCTAAGGGTGATGGAAAAAAATCGGTATCGGCATCAGCCCTAAAAAATCCATATCGGTCTATCCCTAGTCATAATGTTTATAATGCATCATTTCCAGTGGTAGTGGAGATTTCTCACTGAATGTTAAGACAACCGTGTTTCATGTGATGTGATGTATAAAAATAGCAACACGCTATGATGCTGGTTCGAGTGAGAACAAATGTATCATTGTGTTTTTAGTTCAGATGATGAAACTGTCCTCTCTCATTAGAGACTCATTGTTTACACTCCACTGCAGGGAGAGAAACACTTGAACTCTGAGCTCACTGTGATGTGCTGTTTAGATTAACGGCCTCTGTGGGACCTGGAGACACCCAGAGGTCCTTCAGAGGACCCTGGGGAGCTGCCTGCTTATTAAGAAAAGCTTATATTCCTTATTCCTTATAAGACCAACTGAAATTAAACTGAATGTTTCTTTTCTGACAGCATACATGTCTGCTCCTTAAATCAAATGCACTGTGTTTTCTTCCAAGACACTAGTTTATATTCTACACTTGTTAGTCTCATCATAATGTCACTAATGATTATCTACTAGAATACTGTTTGTCCTCTGTCTAGGGAGATGAAGAACTTGCTTCCATATAACCAGTCAAATTAATTTTAAACCATATTTGCACAAAGCCGTAAGGTCTCCGTGACATCTGACAGCTGGTACTAACAAACCAAAACAAAGCAATTTATATGAAATGATGGTGGACTGAAAACCCCGCTGCACTGTGCTAGCATTAGTACTGTAGCTTAAACTGAATAAAGTTCTGTGAGTCCTGTGAAGTGATTCTCAGTAGGGATGGGTACAGTAACTCCGACATTACCGGTTCTGCTCTCGGTATTGGAGAAATTAAGAAAATTGATTTCATGTACAAGTTGAATGGATGGTGATTTGCTTGTTAAGCTGTCAGCCAATCGCGGGAGGGAAGAGGAGGAAAAGAGTCAGCCCTGGCAACCCTGGAGAGATGGCAGCATGGTGAAGAGCAGCCAACAGTTAGATAGCAAGCCGACAAGAAGTGACTGTAAGCACGGGACAGCTGCAGAGTGTGGGGTTTTTGTTCAGTGACTATAAATGACTGTAAAAACCATTTTGACAAAGTGCTGTGCTGGAAGAACTGTGGACAGTTTAGCCCGCTAGCATCTAGCTAGCTACTTTAGCAGCTTTTCGTGGTGTAGACTTTAGCTTGCCAGCCATTAGCTAGCTTAGCAGTTCATGTTGGTCTGTGGATCAAGAGAGGACAATGCGACATCAGAAGAGGACAACACAACACTGTGGGACTCATCCTTGGACATCAGGGGTTTTTTGGCATCAGCTTTTAAATGTAAAACTTTTTTTTGTAAAATTCCTTCTTAGGCAGTGGACTCTGGATTTACCGTGGTCAGGAGCATAACTAAATTACAGAACTCCGAACGCACAGACTCACTCCTTTGAGCTCCAACGTACATCCTACATAGACTTCCACAGTCTGTAATGGTAACACATCTCTGGGCCCAGTTGTTTTATTGTTCAGTATGTTGGAGGCAAAAGCATCTCAAAGGATACTTAATGGTGAAACTTTTCTTTAGGATTCTGACCAAAGAAGACGAACAGCAGGTGTGGTGTAGCCCTGATGAACACTAAAGCAGAGTCCCACCTGAAGCTCCTGTGTGCTGCTGGTCTGCTTCATCTCTGACAGAACACCATCTGCGGCCTCCAGCCAGACTCGAACACCCTGCAGCTCCTCTCTGAGCTTTTCTCTGTCCTCCAGTTCCATCCTGGCTGCCTTCAGACCCTCCTTGCTCCTCTGCTTCACACTGTGAAAACACACAGACACATACGTTCAGCAATTTATTAACTGTTTTTTAGCCTCTCACCTTAAATTGTGAGAGTCTGCACTGAGAATAAAATCCACCATTAAGTTCAAAGCACAGATCATCACGGTGGTTAAAGCACTGTCACTTTAAATGTATTTAAATACTGCACAACCTCAGAGGCACTGCAGTCTATGTCCGACCCACTTTCCCCTGATTGCTTGTTCAAGCATTACATTCAGGCTTATGGGTAATTTAGTTTTTTGTTTTGCCTTGAAAATAAAAAGTCTGCTCAATTTAGATTTTACAAAAGAGAAAATCATTATGAGCAAGGTCCATTATAGCATTAATAAAAAGAGAACGCCAGAGTTGTAGCATAAGTGTCAGCATCTGCGGAGTGACTGTTGGACTGTTTACATGAGATTTAAAGCCAGGTGATGCAGGAAATTTACACTTATTGATGCACATGATCCTCCATATAACTGTAAAGTGACCAGTCAGAGGATTTTAAACTGGACTAGATGTTTACCATTAGTCTTCATAAAGTTATGAAGTGCACATCAAACTCCATCTTACCTGTTGTAACGAGCCTGCATCGCCTGCAGCCGCTGACAGAGCGGAGTAGGAGGAGCTTGTTCCAGGTGGGCGGGAACACCCTGCAGCCGGGCAGTACGCAGTTCCAGTGCAGACAGGGCTCTGTGTTCACAGTCCAATCTGTCCTGGTACTGCTCCCAGGACTGCAACAGCTCGTGAAGGTCCTCAGTGGAGGCCTTCACCCGGGAGCCATCAGGGAGCTCTGCCTCCACCTGATCTAGGAGGGCAGAGGCCTTCTCCACCTGAGAGGAGCGACCATACACAGTCTTAATAATACCTCATTGTGATAGAAATACAGTATATGCAAATAAATCAAAGTAAAATGAAGATATAGTTCTATTAGCAAGATAAAATTGTGCAATTAAATGTTCTTTCAGTTTGATTTAACTGGGGACTTTAAATGTTTTGACTGGAGAAATGTCCGTTTACAATGTCTGCATGGAAAGGCATGGCTAAGTCATTATTTAATGTGGTTGTGTACTCTAGAGCTTAAGCAGTTTCCTCTTAAAACAACACACTGCTCTGTATTTTCATCAATCAGTTGCTGCTCATAACAAAACAAAAAAACTTACACTGTTGGTGATTTCGCTCCATTCTGCGATCCTCTGCTTACTACGAGTTGTCAGCTCTCGTGTGCAGCGACGTAGCCTTGCTACGCGTTTCCAGAGAGCAGCCACGATGGCCTCCCTCCTTCCACGACAGCTCTGCTCTGGGCACCACTCTTTCAGCTCCTGTAGATGCCTCTGCAGGGACTCCACCTCCTCGGACAGAACCTGCACGAGAGGTAGAGGTAATGAGAATTTATTTTTTGTTTTTTAAAGTGGCAAGGAACAACAGAGATCCATCAATTTTCATGTGAGGTTAAAACTGAAAAGGAAAAAGATTAAAAACATGATCTAGGTCTAATTTTTAATCCTTTTTGACAGTACTTTCACTTTAAAACACAACAAAGTCATGAAAAATACGGGTCACTGGAGCAGTGAACCTTCGGAGAGGACAAGTGTCATACGTACTCCGAGCTTGGTTTGCTGGTCGGTGCAGTCGGCGAGACAAGTGACCTTTTGACATATGAACTGTGACAGGCTGTTCTCTGCACTCTTCACACTCTGGATAATTTCATCTTGGTACTTAGTGTAATTTTTGTGATGTTCTGCACAACTGAAAGACAGAATTTAAGAAATATATATTCAATAAGAAGAAGATATTTCCTGTTCACATGCACAAAGACATTCAAACACACAAAATGACTGCATAGTTTAATGTCTTATGTAGAGTTTACCGCCTCTTCCAGGTAATATGTGTTCTGTGGCCCAATTTGTGGGCGATAAAACACATAGTAGTCTTTGAAAAGTGCAAAACTGATATGATATGCTATGGATGGAGGTTATTATTATTATTATTATTATTATTATTATTATTGTTATTATTATTATCATTATTACCAATAACACTATCAAATCTCAGTATGTGTAAGACTGTCATGTAGAAATCTGATCTTGGATTTGTTTTAAATATATATTTCTAAATACACCAAGAAAAAAAAATCTATGCTGCTACCAAAGCAGTTATCAGCAGGACATAAAACACATTTGTTTTTTCTTCACATACATAAATACACACTTGCATCTTTGAGACCTTTCTGATAAACTGAGAAATTAGAGTTGAATCTGTGAGCCAATTACCTGCTGAGACGCTCCAGGCGTAGGTGTCCCCTTGCCTGGAGAGTGGACATCCTTACCAGGAGCTGGCTCAGAATGTTCTCCTGGAACTGCTCCAACTTCTGGGGGCACAGGTAAGGATGCAGGTTAACCTGACTCTGGAGTTTCTCTACGTGGGTCTGGAACTGCTGCTGCAGCGAGGCCAAAGCCTGCTGGGTCTCCTCCAGCTGTTCAGAGCAAGGTCCAGCAGAGCCCTGCGGTGGCAGCAGAGAGAACTCGATGTCCCGCAGGAATTGTGCTGCTTGTCTAACAGCACATGTGTAGCCTCTCAGAGACTCCTTGGCCTGGGAGATGTTCTCCTAAAATATAATAAACACAATTTGTTAAATAACTGCACACTAGTTATATTAGGGCTAGCATCATAGTCTTGGTATTCAGTCCAGGTTTGTAGATGATTTGGACCATATTATCAATGTAATGTGTTTTCCAGAGTGTGCACAAAGATTTGCTAAGTACAGTATCATTCACAGTTAAGGTAGGAAGTGCACAAGACAATAAACAATTTTTTAAAGGTTATCTTCCAAACCCCCTCTAAACTGGGAGAGTTATTTAAGCAAATACCTGATGTAGTATTAAAAATATAACCTGCAGAATACAGGTTGGTTGACTTTCACTTGACTTAGAATAATGTAAGGCACTCTAAGTTGTCAGACAGAGAGGCAAATGAGTAGGGAGTTTCAGGTGCTCACAGTGATGACATAGAGCTGGTTGAAAATCGGCAAAGTTCCCATCAACAATAAAGTCTTTGTCAAACCCATAAAAAGCATTTGAAAATCACCAAAAAAGAAACAAACAAGAACATCATAACTTGCCATTTGTGAGTCACATTCCCTGAGGACTGATTTCTTCAACTCCATCAGATCTTTGGATCCACTTCCTTTCCTACTTCCCTTCTTTTGCTCCAGAACCTCCAGTGCTCTCATCCTTGACTCGACCGTCTTTTTCAAAGACATAATTCTCTGGTATTCGTTGTCAATTACTGTTTCATTTGGTTCCAACATGGGGAGTGTCTGGAGTTCCTGCTGGCTGTTCTGGAGAAAGGCCTGAGTGGATGCCTTCTCTGAGTTAAGGTCCAGTTCCTTCTGCAGGCTCCACTCGATAATACTGAGGTTGTTGTAGAGCGTCATTTCCAAGGTATGAAGGCTCTCCTCGTTCTGTTTCAGTCTCTGTTGCTCTGTGCTCAGCTGTGAGGGGTAAAGGTCAGCAGAGATCATCTGGAGCTTGGAGCCAGCTTCCTCAGACATATACTTTATAAGAGGAAGCTGGACAAGGAGGTTCTGACAGACTTTACACCTGTCCTCAGGCTCCCTTTTGTCATCTTTGGTGTGAGAGACCTGCTCCTGAACACTCTCCCTGAGGTCCTCCACACACTGCCTCTTGTTCAGGTACTCCTCGTGACCTCTAGCTTTCATTTCCAGGGTGACCATTTTGCTGAGAAGTTCAGAAATGACTGAGTGCAGTTCTCTTGACTTTTCTTGGGGAATCCATGGTTGCAGAAGGTCAAGCTGGGACTTGTGCTCTAAAATCACGTGTTTGAAAGGCTCCAAAGCTTGCAGGGACTCGCTTGTGATGGGGAACTTGTGTCTATTCACATCTACTAACATCTGCCTCAGGCTTGTTTCAATGACGATCAAGTTTTTCTTGCTCGAATCTACAGTCTGAGTGAGTTTGTCCAGCTCATTTTTGTTGGCCTTCTCATAGCTGCTGATGGCTCTGATGTCCCCCTGGAGGTCTGTAAGCTTATCAAAAAGCTGGCAGTTCTCTGTGATACTGAGTTCAGGGGCAATGTCTTTACTCTTCATTAAAAGAGCCTCACAGACAGCGGCCTGCTTCTCAGCCTCAGCCAGGGTCTCTTGGATCTGACGTACTCTACGATCAAGTTCAGTCGGGCTCCTGAGCTCACTGTCTGGACTCCTGGAGGCATCTCTATGCAGATGAGCCAAAACCCAGGAGTCCAGGTCAGCAATCTGCTCTGACAGTTTCTCTCTGGTCTGCAGTCCTGACTCTATCTCTCTCACAGCCTTGGCTAGCTTCTCAGTGGTTGACTTTGAAAGATCTTCAAGGGATTCAAGAGAGGAGCGCACCATGGGCACCTCCTCAGCCTGGTCCAGCTGTGGAAGAAGCTCCGTCACCTCCTCTACCAGGGACTCCAGTTGGCCCTGTTTGGCCATGACCTCAGACTGCAGCTTCTTCAGATCTCTGAGTTGCCTGTGAACCTCCTCAGGGAGGAGAGCCACCCTCTTCCTCCTGCCCTCAATGTCACTTTCTGTCTGCTTCGCCCAGGCATAGCCATCCCTCATCACCACGATAATTTTCTCCATGATGGGGTTGGTGCTGTTCTGAGTTTGTGAGGACACAAGTTCCTCTGTACGGCAAACTTGGTCTTTGATCCTCTGAAGCCCCTGCTGTATCTCTGTTGTATCCCTCTCCCTTCGCAAGCGTAGCACTGCCTCTGAAAGCTGCTGCAAATGAAGGTATTTCTGCTGGGCAGCTTTAACCTCAGCATTTGCCACCATCAGCTGCTGTGCCTTCTTGCAATTCCACTGCGTAGCTGAAGGAGACATGGCTTCAAGGTCTTTGCTGGTTGTCTTCAATTGTTCCTGAAGACCTGATATCGCCGACAGAAGGCTACTGGTCTCCTGAGCATGGACATTTGTGTGATACAATGACCTCTCCACAGCCCATTCTAGGCCGCCCCACTTCCCTTGTAGGTTCTTCAGCCCAGCCTGTGCGGTCGCTCGCTCAGAAGAGCTGAGGTGGGGGCATAACTTGGTATGGGTCACGAGGAGCTCCCCAAGTACTGTTCTGTTCTCCTCCGTACTTCTCTGTAAGGCGCATAGTCGCTCTGCCTCCTTGGAGCTGCTCTCCTCTGGGGACCTGAAAAAAAAGTCAAGTCTTTAAATCATGTGCTTGGTATTTACAATCTTATATATGTCTCATGCAAGTATGAGATTTACATTACATCCAATATTAATATAAAAATATTGTTTTAGATAGCTTTAGCTTTGTAAAGTCATCTCAAACATTATTTAAATCACAATTTTAGAAAATGTGTAAGTTTGAATCTTTATATTTTGAGGTGAGAAGTATCTAAAAAAAATAATAATAATTCAGGTTCTGATAAATTATAACAAAAAAGGAAGAAATTAAAAGGGAACCACAGACGACACTCACGTTCTGACAGCAGCCAGTTCTATTGTCAGTCTATCCAGTGTGTTCTTGGCTTCTTGGGTCTGCTTGCAGTAATCAGTCACCAGCTGCAGTTGGGCCTCTTTAGTCTGGATGACAGCAGCTGCATCCTGTACAGCTGCACTCCACTGGTCCGTTACATGCTCCAAAGCATCCTTGTTCTCAGCATCAGCTCCTCTCAGCTGAGAAAGCAATGACACCTGTGCCTGGGCAGTTTCTCTGCACTCCTGTACTCAGCAAGCAAAAGAAAACACAATTATTCAAAGTACATAGTTTATGGAGATTATCTGATTATTACTGAACAAAAGTAAAATGCGGTTTAGAAAGTGGTTTAGTTTAAACAGCTACAATGGTAAGGACCTGTTGCATAATTATTTTAACAAATGTGTAGCTGTTTTTAATATCCACCTTTTGAACAGGCTGGTACAGATAAGCATTAGAGATGCCCAATTCAGGAGGCACTTTGGCATTACTTCCCAACCTGCTGTCCAACTCCAGTATCTACAAATCAAGCTGCTGCTATAAATCATTAATTTTTCACACCTGAACTTCCTCCAGCTGCTTGGCCATGGCTGTTGGGTTGAGCTCAGCTGGCTGGTTCTTGCAGCTCAAGACTTTCGACACCAGCCTGCTCAGACGGTTGTCCAGATCAGTGGTGGATGTAATCAGACCCTCTTGAGCAGCCCCCAATGGTTTACCCTTAAAACAAAGACACACATCAGAGTCAGGAGCCTTAAAAGTCAGGTTGAGGCCCCTAAATGGGTTTTGGTGTAGTCCAAGCACAATCAAATTTTAAAAAAGGATCTTACTTTAAATTTATGAGCCCATTTAAGGCCTATAGACTGAAGAGGTTTTCTTTAATTTCACTGCATTAATAGCATTGCATTGTGAATTTTTTGATAAACAGTGGGTCAACAGGAAGGAAGAGAAGAAGGCAACATAATGCAACAACCATGAGCTACATTCAAACCAGCAATTCTGACATCACACCACTGTTCCTTACACTTAAAGATGTGTGTATGTGTATGATTTGACAATTTTTAACACTGACGACACTTGGTGGCAGTTTCAAAAAAGACACTGTGGCACACTAATGATACCTCAATAAATTGACAGGTGGCTTCTGTCCCTGAGAGTAGGTGTATCTCTGTGAAGATGGTCCTCATGGCGGATCCTTTTGGTTCCCTCAGAGAAAGCTTCTCAGTCGTCATAAAAGCTGCTTCTGCTTGAGTTTTGCTTTCCTGAAGGGGCAATCCCTCCACCAGGCTTACCTCACCCCAGATAACGTCAGCTGAAGATTTCTGAACTGCCTGCAGTGATGCAGGGGATCTCTTGTCAGTCTTGTACACCTGCTCCCATTGTGGACACAAAAAAACAGAATTAATGCCAGAAAGGTTCTGACAGATGACTGTACATTGTGTCGGTTGAGCTAAGAAAAGAACTGTGTCTCTCTTTATGAAATAAGTCCATCCCATTTGAATTACTCTGGAAGTCTGCCAAGCCTTACTCCCTTTGACTTGCCATACAGTGAAAACATTTATATGAAAGCTCATATTACGACCCAGGGGCACTGAAACCATTGGTAGCACAGGTGTCTCAAGTTTCTGTTCTTTGCTTTGCCTGAAATGCTAATAAAATGTGCTAATAAAATGTATCTGCATATGCCTCTTGTGCAAACCTAAATGAACAGTAAATATAACAAGAACTTATCGATATTGTAAACTTTTACAGAAGCTGTAAAGGTGCATTTACCAGTCATCAATGCACCTCTAAAGAACATCGGGGCAAGTGCAAACAAGCACATGCAAGAGACTGAGCATAATAGAGGGTTCACACGTATAATTTGCCTGGGGCAGGAAAACTCCTTTTTTTAAATCCTCCTTTTCATTGGATATTGTTGTCTCTCTCACACTGTCTATCTCTCTGTCTGCTCAACTTGTCTTTGAATATGTAATAATATCTTCTATTGTAGTTACAAAAGGTATTCTGCATTGTTAAACTGACATTTCCTGGGGGGAAGGGATTGAAAACTGAGGAGGAGAACTTGTCCATTTTGTTGACACGATATCAGTGAAACATCTAAGTATGGTGGGTAAAGCAGTGGAGAGCATGCATTAAACACCAAAGACATGATGCACATGCAACATAGTGATGAGTTACTCCTGCTTTATTATACACTACTAGGATTTTTAATAGACATGCATGAAGTAAGCTTGGGCGGTATCACAGTATATCACGATATTTAGAAATTTTAACAGTATGATTTTCAATACTGTCAAAAATACAGCTGTCATCTCCTTATTAACCTCATACTGAAGAGGCTGGAATGAGAATGTTTTGCATGTAGTGTGCATCACGTGCCACCAGAGGTCAGTCTGGTGCGACATGCAGCTGAGCTGACTGCAAGGAGTTGGAATAACGTTACAGGACCAAATGTAAACAGACGGCCCGTGTCGTACCCGCAACAACTTACTCACAAACTTACAAGACTAACCAAATTGACTTTGGTGAGTTTTATTTTGCTTTTGTTTGAATTAAGTGTGTTTAAGGATAAGTTAAAAAGTTGATTAAGCTAACGTTAGTCTTAGTTTGGTTAAGGACACAAACATAAATTCAGAAAGGGAATGGTTTGTATTTATCTGTTCAATAAAAATACATGGAAGAATATTACCTCTCTTGACATCAAGTGAGTTTTTCTTTTTATTAGACCAGAACAAGTTTGCAGAACATAGCAAAGTCACCAGTGGGGTCTGGGGGTGAGGTGGTATAGTGCTGCATGCAAATACTGTCATATACTGTATGCCCCAGTGCAATCCTGGGATGTTATGAAGGTATGGGGGGAAAAAAAGATACTAGCATGATCGCATCACATGTGTACTTGGTAATGGTAATCCATTTAGAATTACCGATGAAGTGTGCCAAAATCAAAAGTCACTCCACCCAAAACAAACCAAACATAGTGGCCTTAACATGAGTAGTCTTACACGTAATTTTACTACATCATATGTAACTGCAGATTTGTGCCCCCCAGTGTCTTACCTGTGGCAAATCCATTCTCTGCAGTGTCACTTCACTAGTGCTGTGGGTCGTGGCACTTGGGACTTGAACAGTTTGTGTTTCTACCCTGACCATCATTTCCCTGTCCTTTTCCTGAATAGTCCTCTTCTTCTCCTCCGTCCATTCCTCCTTTTGTTTTCCCATTGCATCTGTCAGATGCCCCTCAGTTTGGGCACTTGGCACCACACTGAGTTCAGACAGGGATCCAGTAAAGCTTTCTTGTACTTCTACAGTTGTCATTTTAGTGGTGGTCACAACTTTGTGTTTTTTGATTGTCTCAGACAGGATATTTGATTCTATCTTTGGTTCCTTTTCCACTGTGACAGTTTTGTATTCATGTACACTCAAGAGAATGTCTCCCTTTTTAACAGTCCTTTCATCCGGGCTCTGGGGTACATCATGCAAGTCTTTTGTAAACAATTTAGCTTGCATTCCTTGCACGTCACGATCCTTGCCCTCTTTGGGTTTCTCCTTGGGCTTCACTTCCATGATGGCCGTCTCAACTGCAGCCTTTTCTGGCTGAACAGCAGCTGGTGTCAGGTCTTTCTTTGTTGGCACTTTTTGGCCCTGGATATTTGTTTGATCTGTACCGCTCTTTGGAGCCGTTGCTACGGTAACTGATGTGATTTCAGTCTGCTTTATAGTGGCTTGTGTACCTAGTTGTGAAATGCGCACTTCAGCTCCTTTGGGGATTTTCTCCTTCCCAACAGCCTTTTCATCCAGGCTCTGAGGTGCATCACGCACATCTTTTGGCGTCACTTTAGGTTGTACTCCTTGCACATCACGATCCTTGCCCTCTTTGGGTTTCTCCTTGGGCTTCACTTCCACCATGGCCTTCTCAACTGCAGCCTTTGCTGGCTGAACAGCAGCTGGTGTCAGGTCTGTCTTTTCTGGCACTTTTTCGCCATGGATACTTGTTTGATCTGTACCGCTCTTTGGAGCCTTTGCTACGGTAACTGATGTGATTTCAGTCTGCTTTATAGTGCCTTGTGTACCTGGTTGTGAAATGCGCACTTCAGCTCCTTTGGGGATTTTCTCCATCCCAACAGTCTTTTCATACAAGCTCTGAAGTGCATCACACACATCTTTTGTCGTCACTATAGCTTGCACGTCACGATCCTTGACCTCTTTGGGTTTCTCCTTGGGCTTCACTTCCACCATGGCCTTCTCAACTGCAGCCTTTTCTGGCTGAACAGCAGCTGGTGTCAGGTCTTTCTTTGTTGGCACTTGTTCGCCCTGGATACTTGTTTGATCTGTACCGCTCTTTGGAGCCTTTGCTACGGTAACTGATGTGATTTCACTCTGCTTTATAGTGGCTTGTGTACCTAGTTGTGAAATGCACACTTCAGCTCCTTTGGGGATTTTCTCCTTCCCAACAGCCTTTTCATCCAGGCTCTGAGGTGCATCACGCACATCTTTTGGCGTCACTTTAGGTTGCACTTCTTGCACGTCAGGATCCTTGCCCTCTTTGGGTTTCTCCTTGGCCTTCACTTTCACCATGGCCTTCTCAACTGCAGCCTTTTCTGGCTGAACAGCAGCTGGTGTCAGGTCTTTCGTTGTTGGCACTTTTTCACCATGGACACTTGTTTGATCTGTATCACTCTTTGGAGCCTTTGCTGTGGTAACTGATGTGATTTCAGTCTGCTTTATAGTGGCTTGTGTACCTGGTTGTGAAATGCACACTTCAGCTCCTTTGGGGATTTTCTCCTTCCCAACAGTCTTTTCATCCAGGCTCTGAGGTGCATCACGCACATCTCTGGTCGTCACTTTAGGTTGCACTCCTTGCACATCACGATCCTTGCCCTCTTTGGGTTTTTCCTTGGTCTTTACTTCCACCATGGCCTTCTCAACTGCAGCCTTTTCTGGCTGAACAGCAGCTGGTGTCAGGTCTTTTTTTATTGGCACTTTTTCACCCTGGATACTTGTTTGATCTGTACCGCTCTTTGGAGCCGTTGCTACGGTAACTGATGTTATTTCAGTCTGCTTTATAGTGGCTTGTGTTCCTGGTTGTGAAATGCACACTTCAGCTCCTTTGAGGATTTTCTCCTTCCCAACAGCCTTTTCATCCAGGCTCTGAGGTGCATCACGCACATCTTTTGGCGTCACTTTAGATTGCACTCCTTGCACGTCACGATCCTTGCCCTCTTTGGGTTTCTCCTTGGCCTTCACTTCCACCATGGCCTTCTCAACTGCAGCCTTTTCTGGCTGAACAGCAGCTGGTGTCAGGTCTTTCTTTATTGGCACTTTTTCGCCCTGGATACTTGTTTGATCTGTATCAGTCTTTGGAGCCTTTGCCGTTGTAACTGATGTGATTTCGGTCTGCTTTATAGTGGCTTGTGTACCTGGTTGTAAAATGCACACTTCAGCTCCTTTGGGGATTTTGTCCGTCCCAACAGTCTTTTCATCCAGGCTCTGAGGTGCATCACGCACATCTTTTGTCGACACTTTAGGTTGCACGTCACGATCCTTGACCTCTTTGGGTTTCTCCTTGGGCTTCACTTCCACCATGGCCTTCTCAACTGCAGCCTTTTCTGGCTGAACAGCAGCTGGTGTCAGGTCTTTCTTTGTTGGCACTTGTTCGCCCTGGATACTTGTTTGATCTGTACCACTCATTGGAGCGTTTGCTACGGTAACACTGATGGATTTCAGTCTGGCTTTATAGTGGCTTGTGTACTGTTGTGAATGCACTTCAGCTCCTTTGGGGATTTTCTCCTTCCCAACAGTCTTTTCATCCAGGATCTGAGGGGCATCACGCACATCTTTTGTCAACACTTTAGGTTGCATTCCTTGCACATCACAATCCTTGACCTCTTTGGGTTTCTCCTTGGTCTTCACTTCCACCATGGCCTTCTCAACTGCAGCCTTTTCTGGCTGAACAGCAGCTGGTGTCAGGTCTTTCTTTGTTGGCACTTTGTCGCCCTGGATACTTGTTTGATCTGTATCGCTCTTTGGAGCCTTTGCTACAGTAGCTGATGTGATTTCAGTCTGCTTTATAGTGGCTTGTGTACCTGGTTGTAAAATGCACACTTCAGCTCCTTTGGGGATTTTCTCCTTCCCAACAGTCTTTTCATCCAGGCTCTGAGGTGCATCACGCACATCTTTTGTCGACACTTTAGGTTGCACGTCACGATCCTTGACCTCTTTGGGTTTCTCCTTGGGCTTCACTTCCACCATGGCTTTCTCAACTGCAGCCTTTTCTGGCTGAACAGCAGCTGGTGTCAGGTCTTTCTTTATTGGCACTTTTTCGCCCTGGATACTTGTTTGATCTGTATCGCTCTTTGGAGCCTTTGCTACAGTAACTGATGTGATTTCAGTCTGCTTTATAGTGGCTTGTGTACCTGGTTGTAAAATGCACACTTCAGCTCCTTTGGGGATTTTCTCCTTCCCAACAGTCTTTTCATCCAGGCTCTGAGGTGCATCACGCACATCTTTTGTCGACACTTTAGGTTGCAATCCTTGCACATCACGATCCTTGCCCTCTCTGGGTGTCTCCTTGGGCTTCACTTCCACCATGGCCTTCTCAACTGCAGCCTTTTCTGGCTGAACAGCAGGCGGTGTCAGGTCTTTCTTTATTGGCACTTTGTCGCCCTGGATACTTGTTTGATCTGTATCAGTCTTTGGAGCCTTTGCTACAGTAACTGATGTGATTTCAGTCTGCTTTATAGTGGCTTGTGTATCTGGTTGTAAAATGCACACTTCAGCTCCTTTGGGGATTTTCTCCTTCCCAACAGTCTTTTCATACAAGCTCTGAGGGGCATCACACACATCTTTTGTCGTCACTTTAGCTTGCACGTCACGATCCTTGACCTCTTTGGGTTTTTCCTTGGTCTTTACTTCCACCATGGCCTTCTCAACTGCAGCCTTTTCTGGCTGAACAGCAGCCGGTGTCAGGTCTTTTTTTGTTGGCACTTTTTCACCCTGGATACTTGTTTGATCTGTACCAATCTTTGGAGCCTTTGCTACAGTAACTGATGTGATTTCGGTCTGCTTTATAGTGCCTTGTGTACCTGGTTGTGAAATGCGCACTTCAGCTCTTTTAGGGATTTTCTCCTTCCCAACAGCCTTTTCATCCAAGCTCTGAGGTGCATCACACACATCTTTTGTTGTCACTTTAGCTTGCACGTCATGATCCCTGGCCTCTTTGGGTTTTTCCTTGGGCTTCACTTCCACCATTGCCTTCTCAACTGCAGCCTTTTCTGGCTGAACAGCAGCTGGTGTCAGGTCTTTCTTGTCTGGCACCTTCTCGCCCTGGATACTTGTTTCGTCTGTATCAGTCTTTGGAGCCTTTGCCGTTGTAACTGATGTGATTTCGGTCTGCTTTATAGTGGCTTGTGTACCTGGTTGTGAAATGCGCACTTCAGCTCCTTTGGGGATTTTCTCCTTCCCAACAGTCTTTTCATCCAGGCTCTGAGGTGCATCACGCACATCTTTTGTCGACACTTTAGCTTGCACTCCTTGCACATCACGATCCTTGCCCTCTTTGGGTTTCTCCTTGGCCTTCACTTCCATGATAGCCCTTTCAACTGCAGCCTTTTCTGGCTGAACAGCAGCTGGTGTCAGGTCTTTCTTTGTTGGCACTTTGTCGCCCTGGATACTTGTTTGATCTGTATCAATCGTTGGAGCCTTTGCTACAGTAGCTGATGTGGTTTCAGTCTGCTTTATAGTGCCTTGTGTACCTGGTTGTAAAACGCACACAACAGCTCCTTTGGGGATTTTCTCTTTCCCAACAGCCTTTTCATCCAGGCTCTGAGGTGCATCACGCACATCTTTTGGCGTCACTTTAGGTTGCACTCCTTGCACGTCACGATCCTTGCCCTCTTTGGGTTTCTCATTGGTCTTCACTTCCACCATGGCCTTCTCAACTGCAGCCTTTTCTGGCTGAACAGCAGCTGGTGTCAGGTCTTTCTTTATTGGCACTTTTTCGCCCTGAATACTTGTTTGATCTGTATCGCTCTTTGGAGCCTTTGCTACGGTAACTGATTTTATCTCAGTCTGCTTTATAGTGGCTTGTGTACCTGGTTGTAAAACGCACACTTCAGCTCCTTTGGGGATTTTCTCCTTCCCAACAGTCTTTTCATCCAGGATCTGAGGGGCATCACGCACATCTTTGGTCAACACTTTAGGTTGCATTCCTTGCACATCACGATCCTTGACCTCTTTGGGTTTCTCCTTAGTCTTCACTTCCACCATGGCCTTCTCAACTGCAGCCTTTTCTGGCTGAACAGCAGCCGGTGTCAGGGCTTTTTTTGTTGGCACTTTGTCGCCCTGGATACTTGTTTGATCTGTATCGCTCTTTGGAGCCTTTGCTACAGTAACTGATGTGATTTCAGTCTGCTTTATAGTGCCTTGTGTACCTGGTTGTGAAATGCGCACTTCAGCTCCTTTGGGGATTTTCTCTTTCCCAACAGCCTTTTCATCCAGGATCTGAGGTGCATCACGCACATCTTTGGTCAACACTTTAGGTTGCATTCCTTGCACATCACGATCCTTGACCTCTTTGGGTTTCTCCTTAGTCTTCACTTCCACCATGGCCTTCTCAACTGCAGCCTTTTCTGGCTGAACAGCAGCTGGTGTCAGGTCTTTCTTTATTGGCACTTTTTCGCCCTGGATACTTGTTTGATCTGTATCGCTCTTTGGAGCCTTTGCTACGGTAACTGATTTTATCTCAGTCTGCTTTATAGTGGCTTGTGTACCTGGTTGTAAAACGCACACTTCAGCTCCTTTGGGGATTTTCTCTTTCCCAACAGCCTTTTCATCCAGGATCTGAGGTGCATCACGCACATCTTTGGTCAACACTTTAGGTTGCATTCCTTGCACATCACGATCCTTGACCTCTTTGGGTTTCTCCTTAGTCTTCACTTCCACCATGGCCTTCTCAACTGCAGCCTTTTCTGGCTGAACAGCAGCCGGTGTCAGGGCTTTTTTTGTTGGCACTTTGTCGCCCTGGATACTTGTTTGATCTGTATCGCTCTTTGGAGCCTTTGCCGTTGTAACTGATGTGATTTCAGTCTGCTTTATAGTGCCTTGTGTACCTGGTTGTGAAATGCGCACTTCAGCTCCTTTGGGGATTTTCTCCTTCCCAACAGCCTTTTCATCCAGGATCTGAGGGGCATCAAGCACATCTTTGGTCAACACTTTAGGTTGCATTCCTTGCACATCACGATCCTTGACCTCTTTGGGTTTCTCCTTAGTCTTCACTTCCACCATGGCCTTCTCAACTGCAGCCTTTTCTGGCTGAACAGCAGCTGGTGTCAGGTCTGTCTTTTCTGGCACTTTGTCGCCCTGGATACTTGTTTGATCTGTATCGCTCTTTGGAGCCTTTGCCGTTGTAACTGATGTGATTTCAGTCTGCTTTATAGTGCCTTGTGTACCTGGTTGTGAAATGCGCACTTCAGCTCCTTTGGGGATTTTCTCCTTCCCAACAGCCTTTTCATCCAGGATCTGAGGTGCATCACGCACATCTTTTGGTGTCACTTTAGGTTGCACTCCTTGCACATCACGATCCTTGACCTCTTTGGGTTTCTCCTTGGTCTTCACTTCCACCATGGCCTTCTCAACTGCAGCCTTTGCTGGCTGAACAGCAGCTGGTGTCAGGTCTGTCTTTTCTGGCACTTTTTCGCCCTGGATACTTGTTTGATCTGTATCAGTCTTTGGAGCCTTTGCTACGGTAACTGATGTGATTTCAGTCTGCTTTATAGTGGCTTGTGTACCTGGTTGTAAAACGCACACTTCAGCTCCTTTGGGGATTTTCTCCTTCCCAACAGTCTTTTCATCCAGGCTCTGAGGTGCATCACGCACATCTTTTGGCGTCACTTTAGGTTGCATTCCTTGCACATCACGATCCTTGACCTCTTTGGGTTTCTCCTTAGTCTTCACTTCCACCATGGCCTTCTCAACTGCAGCCTTTTCTGGCTGAACAGCAGCCGGTGTCAGGGCTTTTTGTCTGGCACTTTGTCGCCTGGATACTTGTTTGGCCTGTATCAGTCGTTGGAGCCTTTGCCGTTGTAACTGATGTGATTTCAGTCTGCTTTATAGTGCCTTGTGTACCTGGTTGTGAAATGCGCACTTCAGCTCCTTTGGGGATTTTCTCTTTCCCAACAGCCTTTTCATCCAGGATCTGAGGTGCATCACGCACATCTTTTGGTGTCACTTTAGCTTGCACTCCTTGCACATCACGATCCTTGACCTCTTTGGGTTTCTCCTTGGTCTTCACTTCCACCATGGCCTTCTCAACTGCAGCCTTTGCTGGCTGAACAGCAGCTGGTGTCAGGTCTGTCTTTTCTGGCACTTTTTCACCCTGGATACTTGTTTGATCTGTATCAGTCTTTGGAGCCTTTGCTACGGTAACTGATGTGATTTCAGTCTGCTTTATAGTGGCTTGTGTACCTGGTTGTAAAACGCACACTTCAGCTCCTTTGGGGATTTTCTCCTTCCCAACAGTCTTTTCATCCAGGCTCTGAGGTGAA
This sequence comes from Epinephelus fuscoguttatus, assembly GCF_011397635.1. Classification (NCBI taxonomy): domain Eukaryota; kingdom Metazoa; phylum Chordata; class Actinopteri; order Perciformes; family Serranidae; genus Epinephelus; species Epinephelus fuscoguttatus. The sequence goes on from NC_064765.1 coordinate 7,056,856, forward strand.
TCACACACATCTTTTGTCGACACTTTAGGTTGCATTCCTTGCACATCACGATCCTTGCCCTCTTTGGGTTTCTCCTTGGTCTTCACTTCCACCATGGCCTTCTCAACTGCAGCCTTTGCTGGCTGAACAGCAGCTCGTGTCAGGTCTTTCTTTTCTGGCACTTTTTCGCCCTGGATACTTGTTTGATCTGTATCGCTCTTTGGAGCCTTTGCTACGGTAACTGATGTGATTTCACTCTGCTTTATAGTGGCTTGTGTACCTGGTTGTGAAATGCGCACTTCAGCTCCTTTAGGGATTTTCTCCTTCCCAACAGCCTTTTCATCCAGGCTCTGAGGTGCATCACGCACATCTTTTGTCGACACTTTAACTTGCACTCCTTGCACATCACGATCCTTGCCCTCTTTGGGTTTCTCCTTGGCCTTCACTTCCATGATGGCCTTCTCTATTCCAGCCATTTCTGGCTGAACAGCAGCTGGTGTCAGGTCTTTCTTTTCTGGCACTTTTTCACCCTGGATACTTGTTTGATCTGTACCGCTCTTTGGAGCCTTTGCTGTGGTAACTGATGTGATTTCAGTCTGCTTTATAGTGCCTTGTGTACCTGGTTGTGAAATGCGCACTTCAGCTCCTTTGGGGATTTTCTCCTTCCCAACAGTCTTTTCATCCAGGCTCTGAGGTGCATCACGCACATCTTTTGGCGTCACTTTAGGCTGCACTTCTTGCACGTCACGATCCTTGACCTCTTTGGGTTTCTCCTTGGTCTTCACTTCCATGATAGCCCTTTCAACTGCAGCCTTTTCTGGCTGAACAGCAGCTGGTGTCAGGTCTGTCTTTGTTGGCACTTTGTCGCTCTGGATACTTGTTTGATCTATATCGCTCTTTGGAGCCTTTGCTACAGTAGCTGATGTGATTTCAGGCTGCTTTATAGTCCCTTGTGTACCTGGTTGTAAAACGCACACTTCAGCTACTTTGGGAATTTTGTCCGTCCCAACAGTCTTTTCATCCAGGCTCTGAGGTGCATCACGCACATCTTTTGTCGTCACTTTAGGCTGCACTACTTGCACATCACGATCCTTGCCCTCTTTGGGTTTCTCCTTGGTCTTCACTTCCATGATAGCCCTTTCAACTGCAGCCTTTTCTGGCAGAACAGCAGCTGGTGTCAGGTCTGTCTTTGTTGGCACTTTGTCGCTCTGGATACTTGTTTGATCTGTATCGCTCTTTGGAGCCTTTGCTACAGTAGCTGATGTGATTTCAGTCTGCTTTATAGTGGCTTGTGTACCTGGTTGTAAAACGCACACTTCAGCTACTTTGGGAATTTTGTCCGTCCCAACAGTCTTTTCATCCAGGCTCTGAGGTGCATCACGCACATCTTTTGTCGTCACTTTAGGTTGCACTCCTTGCACATCACGATCCTTGCCCTCTTTGGGTTTCTCCTTGGGCTTCACTTCCACCATGGCCTTCTCAACTGCAGCCTTTGCTGGCTGAACAGCAGCTGGTGTCAGGTCTTTTTTTATTGGCACTTTTTCACCCTGGATACTTGTTTGATCTGTATCGCTCGTTGGAGCCTTTGCTACGGTAACTGATGTGATTTCAGTCTGCTTTATAGTGTCTTGTGTACCTGGTTGTGAAATGCGCACTTCAGCTCCTTTAGGGATTTTCTCCTTCCCAACAGCCTTTTCATCCAGGCTCTGAGGTGCATCACGCACATCTTTTGGTGTCACTTTAGCTTGCATTCCTCGCATATCACAATCCTTGACCTCTTTGGGTTTCTCCTTGGGCTTCACTTCCACCATGGCCTTCTCAACTGCAGCCTTTTCTGGCTGAACAGCAGCTGGTGTCAGGTCTTTCTTGTCTGGCACCTTCTGGACCTGGATACTTGTTTGATCTGTACCGCTCTTTGGAGCCTTTGCTACGGTAGCTGATGTGATTTCAGTCTGCTTTATAGTGCCTTGTGTACCTGGTTGTAAAATGCGCACTTCAGCTCCTTTGGAGATTCTCTCCTTCCCAACAGTCTTTTCATCCAGGCTCTGAGGTGCATCACGCACATCTTTTGGTGTCACTTTAGGATGCACCACTTGCACATCACAATCCTTGACCTCTTTGGGTGTCTCCTTGGACTTCACTTACACCATGGCCTTCTCAACTGCAGCCTTTTCTGGCTGAACAGCAGCTGGTGTCAGGTCTTTCTTGTCTGGCACATTCTTGCCCTGGATACTTGTTTGATCTGTATCGCTCTTTGGAGCCTTTGCCGTTGTAACTGATGTGATTTCAGTCTGCTTTATAGTGGCTTGTGTACCTGGTTGTGAAATGCGCACTTCAGCTCCTTTGGGGATTTTCTCCTTCCCAACAGTCTTTTCATCCAGGCTCTGAGGTGCATCACTCACATCTTTTGTTGTCACTTTAGCTTGCACGACATGATCCTGGCCCTCTTTGGGTTTCTCATTGGCCTTCACTTTCACCATGGCCTTCTCAACTGCAGCCTTTTCTGGCTGAACAGCAGCTGGTGTCAGGTCTTTCTTGTCTGGCACTTTTTCGCCCTGGATACTTGTTTGATCTGTATCGCTCTTTGGAGCCTTTGCTACGGTAGCTGATGTGATTTCAGTCTGCTTTATAGTGGCTTGTGTACCTGGTTGTAAAACGCACACTTCAGCTCCTTTGGGGATTTTCTCCTTCCCAACAGTCTTTTCATCCAAGGCTCTGAGGTGCATCTCTCACATATTTTGTTGTCAGTTTAGCTTGCACGTCATGATCCCTGGTGTCTTTGGGTTTCTCCTTGGGCTTCACTTCCACCATGGCCTTCTCAACTGCAGCCTTTGCTGGCTGAACAGCAGCTGTGTCAGGTCTTTTTTGTTGGCACTTTTTCACCCTGGATACTTGTTTGATCTGTACGCTCTTTGGAGCCTTTGCTGTAACTGATGTGATTTCAGTCTGCTTTATAGTGGCTTGTGTACCTGGTTGTGAAATGCGCACTTCAGCTCCTTTAGGGATTTTCTCCTTCCCAACAGTCTTTTCATCCAGGCTCTGAGGTGCATCACGCACATCTTTTGGCGTCACTTTAGGCTGCACTTCTTGCATGTCACGATCCTTGACCTCTTTGGGTTTCTCCTTGGTCTTCACTTCCACCATGGCCTTCTCAACTGCAGCCTTTGCTGGCTGAACAGCAGCTGGTGTCAGGTCTTTCTTTTCTGGCACTTTTTCACCCTGGATACTTGTTTGATCTGTACCGCTCTTTGGAGCCTTTGCTGTGGTAACTGATGTGATTTCAGTCTGCTTTATAGTGGCTTGTGTACCTGGTTGTGAAATGCGCACTTCTGCTCCTTTGGAGATTCTCTCCTTCCCAACAGTCTTTTCATCCAGGCTCTGAGGTGCATCACGCACATCTTTTGGCGTCACTTTAGGCTGCACTTCTTGCATGTCACGATCCTTGACCTCTTTGGGTGTCTCCTTGGTCTTCACTTCCATGATAGCCCTTTCAACTGCAGCCTTTTCTGGCTGAACAGCAGCTGGTGTCAGGTCTTTCTTGTCTGGCACTTTTTCGCCCTGGATACTTGTTTGATCTGTATCGCTCTTTGGAGCCTTTGATACGGTAACTGATGTGATTTCAGTCTGCTTTATAGTGGCTTGTGTACCTGGTTGTGAAATGCGCACTTCAGCTCCTTTAGGGATTTTCTCCTTCCCAACAGTCTTTTCATCCAGGATCTGAGGTGCATCACGCACATCTTTTGTCGTCACTTTAACTTGCACTCCTTGCACATCACGATCCTTGCCCTCTTTGGGTTTCTCCTGGGGCTTCACTTCCACCATGGCCTTCTCAACTGCAGCCTTTTCTGGCTGAACAGCAGCTGGTGTCAGGGCTTTTTTTGTTGGCACTTTTTCGCCCTGGATACTTGTTTGATCTGTATCAATCTTTGGAGCCTTTGCTACGGTAACTGATATGATTTCAGTCTGCTTTATAGTGGCTTGTGTACCTGGTTGTGAAATGCGCACTTCAGCTCCTTTAGGGATTTTCTCCTTCCCAACAGTCTTTTCATCCAGGATCTGAGGTGCATCACGCACATCTTTTGTCGTCACTTTAGGTTGCACTCCTTGCACATCACGATCCTTGACCTCTTTGGGTTTCTCCTTGGGCTTCACTTCCACCATGGCCTTCTCAACTGCAGCCTTTTCTGGCTGAACAGCAGCTGGTGTCAGGTCTTTCTTTGTTGGCACTTTGTCGCCCTGGATACTTGTTTGATCTGTATCGCTCTTTGGAGCCTTTGCTACAGTAGCTGATGTGATTTCAGTCTGCTTTATAGTGGCTTGTGTACCTGGTTGTAAAACGCACACTTCAGCTCCTTTGGGGATTTTCTCCTTCCCAACAGTCTTTTCATCCAGGCTCTGAGGTGCATCACGCACATCTTTTGTCGACACTTTAGCTTGCATTCCTCGCATATCACAATCCTTGACCTCTTTGGGTTTCTCCTTGGGCTTCACTTCCACCATGGCCTTCTCAACTGCAGCCTTTTCTGGCTGAACAGCAGCTGGTGTCAGGTCTTTCTTGTCTGGCACCTTCGCCCTGGATACTTGTTTGATCTGTATCGCTCTTTGGAGCCTTTGCCGTTGTAACTGATGTGATTTCGGTCTGCTTTATAGTGGCTTGTGTACCTGGTTGTGAAATGCGCACTTCAGCTCCTTTGGGGATTTTCTCCTTCCCAACAGTCTTTTCATCCAGGCTCTGAGGTGCATCACGCACATCTTTTGGTGTCACTTGAGGTTGCACCCCTTGCACATCACGATCCTTGCCCTCTTTGGGTTTCTCCTTGGCCTTCACTTTCACCATGGCCTTCTCAACTGCAGCCTTTTCTGGCTGAACAGCAGCTGGTGTCAGGTCTTTCTTGTCTGGCACTTTTTCACCCTGGATACTTGTTTGATCTGTATCGCTCTTTGGAGCCTTTGCTACGGTAGCTGATGTGATTTCAGTCTGCTTTATAGTGGCTTGTGTACCTGGTTGTAAAACGCACACTTCAGCTCCTTTGGGGATTTTCTCCTTCCCAACAGTCTTTTCATCCAAGCTCTGAGGTGCATCACTCACATCTTTTGTTGTCACTTTAGCTTGCACGTCATGATCCCTGGTGTCTTTGGGTTTCTCCTTGGGCTTCACTTCCATGATAGCCCTTTCAACTGCAGCCTTTTCTGGCTGAACAGCAGCTGGTGTCAGGTCTTTCTTTGTTGGCACTTTTTCGCCCTGGATACTTGTTTGATCTGTATCAATCTTTGGAGCCTTTGCTGTGGTAACTGATGTGATTTCAGTCTGCTTTATAGTGGCTTGTGTACCTGGTTGTGAAATGCGCACTTCAGCTCCTTTAGGGATTTTCTCCTTCCCAACAGTCTTTTCATCCAGGCTCTGAGGTGCATCACGCACATCTTTTGTCGACACTTTAACTTGCACTCCTTGCACATCACGATCCTTGCCCTCTTTGGGTTTCTCCTGGGGCTTCACTTCCACCATGGCCTTCTCAACTGCAGCCTTTTCTGGCTGAACAGCAGCTGGTGTCAGGTCTTTCTTTCTTGGCACTTTTTCACCATGGATACTTGTTTGATCTGTATCAATCTTTGGAGCCTTTGCTACGGTAACTGATATGATTTCAGTCTGCTTTATAGTGGCTTGTGTACCTGGTTGTGAAATGCGCACTTCAGCTCCTTTGGGGATTTTCTCCTTCCCAACAGTCTTTTCATCCAGGCTCTGAGGTGCATCACGCACATCTTTTGTCGACACTTTAGCTTGCATTCCTCGCATATCACAATCCTTGACCTCTTTGGGTTTCTCCTTGGGCTTCACTTCCACCATGGCCTTCTCAACTGCAGCCTTTTCTGGCTGAACAGCAGCTGGTGTCAGGTCTTTCTTGTCTGGCACATTCTAGCCCTGGATACTTGTTTGATCTGTATCGCTCTTTGGAGCCTTTGCTACAGTAACTGATGTGATTTCAGTCTGCTTTATAGTGGCTTGTGTACCTGGTTGTGAAATGCGCACTTCAGCTCCTTTGGGGATTTTCTCCTTCCCAACAGTCTTTTCATCCAGGCTCTGAGGTGCATCACGCACATCTTTTGGTGTCACTTTAGCTTGCATTCCTCGCATATCACAATCCTTGACCTCTTTGGGTTTCTCCTTGGGCTTCACTTCCACCATGGCCTTCTCAACTGCAGCCTTTTCTGGCTGAACAGCAGCTGGTGTCAGGTCTTTCTTGTCTGGCACCTTCTCGCCCTGGATACTTGTTTGATCTGTATCGCTCTTTGGAGCCTTTGCCGTTGTAACTGATGTGATTTCGGTCTGCTTTATAGTGGCTTGTGTACCTGGTTGTGAAATGCGCACTTCAGCTCCTTTGGGGATTTTCTCCTTCCCAACAGTCTTTTCATCCAGGCTCTGAGGTGCATCACGCACATCTTTTGTTGTCACTTGAGGTTGCACCCCTTGCACATCACGATCCTTGCCCTCTTTGGGTTTCTCCTTGGTCTTCACTTTCACCATGGCCTTCTCAACTGCAGCCTTTTCTGGCTGAACAGCAGCTGGTGTCAGGTCTTTCTTGTCTGGCACTTTTTCGCCCTGGATACTTGTTTGATCTGTATCGCTCTTTGGAGCCTTTGCTACGGTAGCTGATGTGATTTCAGTCTGCTTTATAGTGGCTTGTGTACCTGGTTGTAAAACGCACACTTCAGCTCCTTTGGGGATTTTCTCCTTCCCAACAGTCTTTTCATCCAAGCTCTGAGGTGCATCACTCACATCTTTTGTTGTCACTTTAGCTTGCACGTCATGATCCCTGGTGTCTTTGGGTTTCTCCTTGGGCTTCACTTCCACCATTGCCTTCTCAACTGCAGCCTTTTCTGGCTGAACAGCAGCCGGTGTCAGGTCTTTTTTTGTTGGCACTTTTTCGCCCTGGATACTTGTTTGATCTGTATCGCTCTTTGGAGCCTTTGCTACGGTAACTGATGTGATTTCAGTCTGCTTTATAGTGGCTTGTGTACCTGGTTGTGAAATGCGCACTTCAGCTCCTTTAGGGATTTTCTCCTTCCCAACAGTCTTTTCATCCAGGCTCTGAGGTGCATCACGCACATCTTTTGGCGTCACTTTAGCTTGCACTCCTTGCACATCACGATCCTTGCCCTCTTTGGGTTTCTCCTTGGCCTTCACTTCCATGATGGCCTTCTCTATTCCAGCCATTTCTGGCTGAACAGCAGCTGGTGTCAGGTCTTTCTTTTCTGGCACTTTTTCACCCTGGATACTTGTTTGATCTGTACCGCTCTTTGGAGCCTTTGCTGTGGTAACTGATGTGATTTCAGTCTGCTTTATAGTGGCTTGTGTACCTGGTTGTGAAATGCGCACTTCTGCTCCTTTGGAGATTCTCTCCTTCCCAACAGTCTTTTCATCCAGGCTCTGAGGTGCATCACGCACATCTTTTGGCGTCACTTTAGGCTGCACTTCTTGCACGTCACGATCCTTGACCTCTTTGGGTGTCTCCTTGGTCTTCACTTCCATGATAGCCCTTTCAACTGCAGCCTTTTCTGGCTGAACAGCAGCTGGTGTCAGGTCTTTCTTTGTTGGCACTTTGTCGCCCTGGATACTTGTTTGATCTGTATCGCTCTTTGGAGCCTTTGATACGGTAACTGATGTGATTTCAGTCTGCTTCATAGTGGCTTGTGTACCTGGTTGTGAAATGCGCACTTCAGCTCCTTTGGGGATTTTCTCCTTCCCAACAGTCTTCTCAACCAGGCTCTGAGGTGCATCACGCACATCTTTTGGCGTCACTTTAGGCTGCACTTCTTGCACATCACGATCCTTGACCTCTTTGGGTGTCTCCTTGGGCTTCACTTTCACCATGGCCTTCTCAACTGCAGCCTTTGCTGGCTGAACAGCAGCTGGTGTCAGGTCTTTCTTTATTGGCACTTTTTCGCCCTGGATACTTGTTTGATCTGTATCGCTCTTTGGAGCCTTTGCTACGGTAACTGATGTGATTTCAGTCTGCTTTATAGTGGCTTGTGTACCTGGTTGTGAAATGCGCACTTCAGCTCCTTTAGGGATTTTCTCCTTCCCAACAGTCTTTTCATCCAGGCTCTGAGGTGCATCACGCACATCTTTTGTCGACACTTTAGGCTGCACTCCTTGCACATCACGATCCTTGCCCTCTTTGCGTGTCTCCTTGGGCTTCACTTCCACCATGGCCTTCTCAACTGCAGCCTTTTCTGGCTGAACAGCAGCTGGTGTCAGGGCTTTCTTTGTTGGCACTTTTTCGCCCTGGATACTTGTTTCATCTGTATTGCTCTTTGGAGCCTTTGCTGTGGTAACTGATGTGATTTCAGTCTGCTTTATAGTGGCTTGTGTACCTGGTTGTGAAATGCGCACTTCAGCTCCTTTGGGGATTTTCTCTTTCCCAACAGTCTTTTCATCCAGGCTCTGAGGTGCATCACGCACATCTTTTGTCATCACTTTAGCTTGCACATCTTGCACGTCACGATCCTTGACCTCTTTGGGTTTCTCCTTGGTCTTCACCTCCATGACGGCCTTCTCAACTGCAGCCTTTTCTGGCTGAACAGCAGCTGATGTTAGGTCCTTCTTTGTTGGCACTTTTTCACCCTGGATACTTGTTTGATCTGTATCGCTCTTTGATGCCTTTGCTATCTCAAGGGATGTGATTTCAGGCTGCTTCATAGTGGCTTGTGTACCTGATTGTAAAATAGGCATTTTTTCACCTTTGTAGATTTTCTCCTTACTAACAGACTTTTCATCAAGGATCAGGGTTGCATCATGCATGTTTTTTGTCATGCTCAACTCCACAGCATGCACTCCTTGTCCATCACTACCCTTGACCTCTTTGGGTTTTTTCTTTGTGGTTTTCATGCACTTCAGGTTAATCACTCTTTCACTTGGTTGCACAGTGTCATGCTCAGATGGGCTTACCTTTGCAAATGTTGTCTCTTCACTTGGCTGCACTGCTGTAAAAGCAACAGAAGTGGGTTGCTTGGAGTCACTCAGAGTCACATCCTCTTGCATTTCAGTGGGAATTTGTTGTGTTTCTACTCTTGTCTGAATTGCAGCCTTCTCTAGCTTGACAGCAGGAGTAGTTTTATCTTTGTTTTCTGGGGCTCTATCGCTCCGAATGCTTGCTTGAACTATATCTATCCTTGTCCCCTCTGTACTTGAGACAGTTGCGTTTTCATCCTTCTTTAGACTGGACGGCATATCTAATTGTAGGGTGCGTACTTCAGGGCCCATTTGGATTTTCTCCATTCTAAGAGTCTTTTCATCCAGGATCTGGGGTGCATCACACACATCTTTTGTCAACACTTTAGGTTGCACTCCTTGCACGTCAGGATCCTTGACATCTTTGGGTTTCTCCTTGGGCTTCACTTCCACCATGGCCTTCTCAACTGCAGTCTTCTTAGGCTGAACATCAGCTCGTGTCAGGTCTTTCTTTTCTGGTACCTTTTTGCCCTGGATACTTGTTTGATCTGTATCAGTCTTTGGCGTCTTTGTTTTCGTAACAGGAGTGAGTTCAGACTGCTTTATAGTGGCTCGTGTACCTGGTTGTAAAATGCAAACTTCAGCTCCTTTGGGTATTTTCTCCTCCCCAATAGTCATTTCATCCAGGCTCTGAGGTGCATCACGCATGTCTGTTGTCAACACTTTAGGTTGCACTTCTTGCACATCACGATCCTTGACCTCTTTGGGTTTCTCCTTGGTCTTCAATTCCACCATGGCCTTCTGATCTGCAGCCTTTTCTGGCTGTACATTAGCTGATGTCAGGTCTTTCTTTTCTGGCACTTTTTTGCCCTGGATACTTGTGTCATCTGTATCAGTCTTTGGTGCCTTTGCTATCTTAAGGGATGTGACTTCAGGCTGCTTTATCGTGGCTTGTGTACCTGGTTGTAAAATGAGCACTTTTTCCCCTTTGGGGATTTTCTCCTTGCTGACAGTCTTTTCATCCAGCCTCTTGGGTATATCATGCTCTTTCTGGACCCCATGTTCCTTGAGTTCTGTAGGTCTATCCTTTGCAGTTCTCAGTAGTCCTGTCTTAATATCAATTTCGCTTGGTTTTATTATGTCTTGCTCATAAAAGCTTATTTCTATAAATTCTGTCTCTGTTTTGTGTGGTTGCGATGATTCAGAATCCGAAGGGGTGGGTTGAGCAGAGCCCCTTTGAGCTACATCGTCTTGACATTCAGTACCACTTTTTTGCACCTTCATCTTCGTCATTTCACCTGCAGCTTTCTCTGGCTTTACATCAACAGGGGTAATGCCTTTGATTTCCGACATGCTTTTGCTCTTGATGCTTGCTTGGGCAGTATCTATCCTTGGCACTTCTGCTGCTGTGACAGATGCTTTTTTATCCTTCTCTAAATTGGTGGGTTTATCAGGTTGTGGGATGTGCACTTCAGGGACCATGTGGATTTTCTCCTTCGTAACAGATGTTTTATCCAAGCTCTTGGGTACACTGTCAATGCTTTGTGTTGACAGTGTCGGTTGCTGTTCTTGGACACCATGTTCCTTGACTACTTTGGGTCTTTCCTTGGTGGTTTTTAGGTGCCCTCTTTGAGTCTCAGTTTGGCTTGGTTTTGCCATACCTTGCTCAGATATGCTTATTTCTACAAATTCTGTCCCTGCCTCATCTGGGGACAATGCTAGCAGATGTTGTTCATGGTGTTCAGTACTGCTTTCGCGCACTTCTATTGTCGTCATCTTAATTGCAACCTTCTCTGGCTCAACATCAGCAGTAGTTATATCTTTGTTGTCTGGCACTCTTTCGCTCTGGATACTTGTTGGAATTGGTCTGATTGCTTTTGTGACAGATGCGTTTTCATCCTTGTCTGGACTGGTTTGTATATCCAGTTGTAAAATGCGCACTTCAGGCTCCAAGTGGATTTTCTTAACAGACTTTTCATCAAGACTCTTGGGTGCATCATGCACATCACGTGTCAACTCTTTAACATGCTCTTTCTGTATATCATAATCCTTAAACTCTTTGGGTTGTTCCTGTGTGACTTTCAGCTGACTCACAGTTTCACTTGGTTTTATTATGTCTTGCTCAGCAGAGCTTTTTTCTGAAATGTCTTTCTCTCCCTCGTAAGGCCATAGCCCTGCAAAAACCACAGAGGTGGGTTGAATGGAGTCACTTTCAGCCACAGTCTCTGCCTCCGGCTGACTTGGCTTTATTTCATGTGTTGGTGTGACACCTGTATCAGGCAGGTCGAGGACTAGGTATCTCTTCTGTTTCTCTTCTGTGTTTTCCTGTAACTTGTCTATGTAGTCTGCCACACTTGGTGTGTCAGAAGGCTCAGTGGAGAGAGGCAGCTGTGTTTTAGGCACTGTGCTCAAGTCTCTTTCTGTAGACTGAGTAATGGTCTGCTGTGGGGCCTCTTTAGATCTGTCTTTAGACTGCTGTAATTCACTGGGTGTGGGGACAGACTTCAAAGGTACAGCATGAGGAGATGAAGTACAAGTATCCACTTTTGTGTCTAGAATAACTGTAGCAACTTTCTTTCCTGGGAGCTCCTGAATGATGACACCAACCTGAGGAGTAAACATCTCACATACTGGACTGACATCTTTAACAGTGGTTTGACTCTCCTCAGCAGGTTTCATTTGTTGAGGGACACCTGATTTAGCATCATCCTTGATTGGAAGTTGTCTTTCACCAACAATATCAATTTTCTGCGTTGTGGTCTCTGGTTCTTGTAGTTGTTGTGAGTCCATTTCCACAATAGGTAAGGTCTCTGAAGCTGTGGTAAGCTCTGAACTCTTAATCTGTTTCTTATCTTGTTCGGGTTCCATATGAGCCATCTGTGTGGGTCTAGAAAGTTCTGGACTCTTTGGCTTTCTCCAGGTTGGTGCAAGCTTAAGTCCTCCCACAACAGCAGTTTTTATTTCCTTTCTTGAACTAGATGAAAACTCTTGATTGGTAGGTTCTCCCTTTTTCTGTGTTGGTTCTATATCCGCAATGTTTGGAAAAGATGTTTGATTCTTTGACCTTCTCTTTGGAGGAAAAATTTCAGTTTCTTCCACTACAGAGATTTCAGTCAGCCCTGTGACTACCTCTAAATCTGGGGCAGGCTTCACACTATCACATTTCATCTCTTGAGCTGGAGATGGTTTCTGACTTTGGAGCTCTTCCCTGGTCTTTGTGAGGTCTTTGGTAGCTATTTGTGGGGGAAGTTTAAGACCTGTAGACTTAGTTTTAGTTGGTGAAAGCTTTCCTTTTTCCACAGCAGTAACTTCAGGTGGTGCTGTGACCACACCTGGAGTTGTTGATGGCTTCTGACTAACCTGCTCCTCATCGGTCTTTGTCAACTCTGTGGGAGCCACTTCTTGAGAAGGTTTAAGACCCTTTGACTTTCTTTTTGTAGGTGAAAGCTCTCCTTTTTTCACAACGGTAATTTCAGTTGTTGTTGTTGTTGTTATTGTTGTGACCAATTCTTGACCTGGAGATGGCTCCTGAATGACAGGCTCTTCCTGACCCTTTGTCACCTCTGTGGTAGCAACTTCTGGATAAAGTTTAAGACCCTTTGACTTTCTTTTGGTTGGTGAATGCTTTCCCTTTTCCACAGTACTTACTTCCGGTGGTGCTGTGACCACATCTGGAGTTGAAGATGGCTTCTGACTGACCTGCTCTTCCTTGGTCTTTGTCAGCTCTGTGGTAGCAACTTCTGGAGAGGGTTTAAGACCCTCTGACTTTCCTTTGGTAGGTGAAAGCTCTCCTTTTTCCACAACAGTAATTTCTGTTGTTGTTGTTGTTGTTGTGACCAATTCTTGAGCTGGAGATGGCTTCTGAATGACAGGTTCTTCCTGACTCTTTGTCACCTCTGTGGTAGCGACTTCTGGGTATAGTTTAAGACCCTTTAACTCTCTTTTGGTTGGTGAAAGCTCTCCCTTTTCCACAACGGTAATTTCAGTTGTTGTGACCAATTCTTGAGCTGGAGATGGCTTCCGAACAACATGCTCTTCCTGACTCTTTGTCACCTCTGTGGTAGCAACTTCTGGGAAGAGTTTAAGACCCTTTGATTTTCTTTTGGTTGGTGAAAGCTTTCCTTTTTCCACAGTACTTAATTCAGTTGGAGTTGTGACCACATCTGGGGTTGAAGATGGCTTCTGACTGTCCTGCTCTTCCTTGGTCTTTGTCACCTCTGTGGTAGGACGCTCTTGGGGAACTTTAGGACCTTTTGACTTTCTTTTGGTTGGTGAGAGCTCTCCTTTTTCCACAACAGTAATTCCAGTTGTTGCCGTGACCAATTCTTGAGCTGGAGATGGCTCCTGAATGACAGGCTCTTCCTGACTCTTTGTCATCTCTGTGGTAGCAACTTCTGGGGAGAGTTTAAGACCCTTTGATTTTCTTTTGGTTGGTGAAAGCTTTCCTTTTTCCACAGTACTTAATTCAGTTGGAGTTGTGACCAATTCTTGAGCTGGAGATGGCTCCTGAATGACAGGCTCTTCCTGCATCTTTGTCAACTCTGTGGTAGCAACTTCTGGGTAAAGTTTAAGACCCTTTGACTTTCTTTTGGTAGGTGAAAGCTCTCCCTTTTCCACAACAGTAATTTCAGTTGTTGTTGTGACCAATTCTTGAGCTGGAGATGGCTTCTGAACAACATGCTCTTCCTGACTCTTTGTCACCTCTGTGGTAGCGACTTCTGGGAAGAGTTTAAGACCCTTTGATTTTCTTTTGGTTGGTGAAAGCTTTCCTTTTTCCGCAGTACTTACTTCAGGTGGTGCTGTGACCACACCTGGGGGTGAAGATGGCTTCTGACTGTCCTGCTCTTCCTTGGTCTTTGTCAGCTCCGTGGGAGCAACTTCTGGAGAGGGTTTAAGACCCTCTGACTTTCCTTTGGTAGGTGAAAGCTCTCCTTTTTCCACAACAGTAATTTCTGTTGTTGTTGTTGTGACCAATTCTTGAGCTGGAGATGGCTCCTGAATGACAGATTCTTCCTGACTCTTTGTCACCTCTGTGGTAGTGACTTCTGGGTATAGTTTAAGACCCTTTGACTTTCTTTTGGTTGGTGAAAGCCTTCCTTTTTCCACAGTACTTACTTCAGGTGGTGCTGTGACCACACCTGGGGGTGAAGATGGCTTCTGACTGACCTGCTCTTCCTTGGTCTTTGTTACCTCTGTGGTAGCAACTTCTGGGAAGAGTTTAAGACCCTTTGATTTTCTTTTGGTTGGTGAAAGCCTTCCTTTTTCCGCAGTACTTACTTCAGGTGGTGCTGTGACCACACCTGGGGGTGAAGATGGCTTCTGACTGTCCTGCTCTTCCTTGGTCTTTGTCAGCTCCGTGGGAGGAGGTTCTGAGAAACCTTTAGGACCTTTTGACTTTCTTTTGGTTGGTGAAAGCTCTCCCTTTTCCACAACGGTAATTTCAGTTGTTGTTGTGACCAATTCTTGAGCTGGAGATGGCTTCTGAACAACATGCTCTTCCTGACTCTTTGTCATCTCTGTGGTAGCAACTTCTGGGAAGAGTTTAAGACCCTTTGATTTTCTTTTGGTTGGTGAAAGCTTTCCTTTTTCTACAGTACTTAATTCAGTTGGAGTTGTGACCACATCTGGGGCTGAAGATGGCTTCTGACTGTCCTGCTCTTCCTTGGTCTTTGTCAGCTCTGTGGTAGGATGCTCTTGGGGAACTTTAGGACCTTTTGACTTTCTTTTGGTTGGTGACAGCTCTCCTTTTTCCACAACAGTAATTCCAGTTGTTGCCATGACCAATTCTTGAGCTGGAGATGGCTCCTGAATGACAGGCTCTTCCTGCATCTTTGTCACCTCTGTGGTAGCAACTTCTGGGGAGAGTGTAAGACCCTTTGATTTTCTTTTGGTTGGTGAAAGCTTTCCTTTTTCCACAGTACTTAATTCAGTTGGAGTTGTGACCACACCTGGAGCTGAAGATGGCTTCTGACTGACCTGCTCTTCCTTGGTCTTTGTCAGCTCTGTGGTAGCAACTTCTGGAGAGGGTTTAAGACCCTTTAACTCTTTTTTGGTTGGTGAAAGCTCTCCTTTTTCCACAACGGTAATTTCAGTTGTTGTTGTTGTTGTTGTTGTTGTGACCAATTCTTGAGCTGGAGATGGCTTCTGAATGACAGGTTCTTCCTGACTCTTTGTCACCTCTGTGGTAGCGACTTCTGGGTATAGTTTAAGACCCTTTAACTCTCTTTTGGTTGGTGGAAGCTCTCCCTTATCCACAACAGTATTTCCACTTGGTGTTGTGACCATTTCTTGAGTCGAGGATGGCCTCTGAGTCTGAGGGCCTTCCTTGGTCTTTATCAACTCTTGGGTAGCAAGTTCTGGGGAATGTTTAAGACCCTTTGATTTTCCTTTTGTAGGTGACAGCTGTTCTTTTTCCACAACAGTAATATGAGTTGTTGCTGTGACCAACTCTTCAGTTATAGATGGCTTCTGACTGACAAACTCTTCCTGACTCTTTGTCAGCTCTGTGGTAGCACCTTCTGGGGAAAGTTTCAGACCCTTTGACTTTCTTTTGGTTGGTGACAGCTTTCCTTTTTCCACAGTACTTACTTCAGGTGGTGCTGTGACCAATTCTTGTGTTGAAGATAGCTTCTGACTGTGAGTCGGTTCTTTGACCACCTCTGGAGTTGAAAACTTTTGACCATCATGCTGTTTCTTTTTTTGTTCAGACTCCAAATCAAGTGATATAACATGGGTAACAACTGCTTCGTAAGTTTTGGAAAAGTCACCAGTGTTTGACTTTCGGGTGGTCGGTACAAGTTTTGTTTCTTCAGTAACATTACTCAGGTCATTAGAACTAAAAGATGATTTTTGATCTTTAGGTTCTATCCTTGTCTGGTGTGGCTCAGTGTCAGCATGTTTAAGAGGAGTTTCTGTACTCTTTGACTTCCTCTTAGGTGGGATAAGCTTACTTTGTTCCAGGACAGTAGTTTTAGCTTGTGCGTGAACAAACTCTGGCTCTGCAACTGTGGAAACCTCAACACCCATTGATTTCCCTCTGGTTGGTATAACTTTTGTTTCTTCCTCAGCAACAGTTTCAATTTGCTCTTCTGAGCTCAGTGAAGGCTTCTGACTTCTAGGCTCTAGCTTTGACTGTGCCACCTCCTCTGTAGCATGTTCTGGGGAAGATTTTGGATCTGTTGGTTTTCTCTTGGTTGGAGAAAGTATTTGTTCTTTCACAACAGTAGTTTCAGTTAGTTCTGTGGCCACCTGTGGAGCTGAAGAAGACGTCAGACTGTCAGGGGCAGAAGCAAGTGGCTCTGAAACATCTAGAATAATGGTTGCTACACGCTTTGTTTCTTCCACAGCAGCAGTTCCTGTCAGAGTTATGGGTGATCCCTGAGTAATTCCAGTTTTCACCATTTCAGGCTCCACCTTAGTCTGGGCAGGCTCTGTATCAGTGGCTGAAGTCCTGGCCTTTCTCCTGGATGGTACAAGTGTAGTTTTCTCACCAACATCAGGTGTAGACTGCTCACTGACCTTTTGTATAGGCACAGTTTCCTCAACAGCAGATTTGATTTGCTCAGCTCCAACAGGCTCAGCTGCGGTATCTAGTTTTATACTTTTAAACGGTGCCTCTTGAGAAGTGTTGTCACGTTGTGCTGTAAAAGGTTCTGAAGCATATGTTGGACTCTGAGATTTCTTTTTTGTTGGTTCAATTCTGGTTTGCCCCACACCAGTTATTTTTGTGTCTTCCATGACTACTGTCACAGTAGGCTTTGATGTTTTAGCCTCAGTTTGCAACTGAACTGAAACTGACAATACATCCTCAATAGATGTAGATGTTTCTGTCAAGGTAATGTTTTTTTGTTGTGTAACTTGAGGTTTTTTCTCAGGTGAGCGCTTGCTTTTCCGAGGTGGTGCCACTAAAGATGCCTTTGTCTCCTCTCCATTACCGTGTGGTACATCAGACAGCTTTTGTTTACTCTTTCCATCAGGTTCCTTGAACGAAAGAATAAGAATGGCATTAATTTCTACTGAGTTAATTGAATCTTTCCTAAATATAATAAGCAGTGTTTAATGAATTACATGGTATATAAATGTATTTTTACATGATTTAAATACCTTTAAGCTCTGGCTGAGAGAAGCTTTATGAGTGTCTGCTTCTCTGAGTGTCTCTGAACCTTCTCTCTGCAGCTTCTCAATCAAGACTGGCATCAAACAGTCTGTCAGAAACTGCTTGTGTGAGAGTGCCTCCCGCAAATTGGCCTGCAACTTCTCACCTTCCTCTAATGTCACCTAACCCCAGGAGGAAAAAAATATTTAAGTGTTAGTAGAGATGAAAAAAATGCTTGTTTGCGAGTAAAATGTTGACAAATGTTACACTTCACAAATCCTTTAATTCACCAACTTTTCTATGGTGACAAACTCATTTTTTTTTCTGTTTCCATTAAAGTATATTTTCCCAACAAATTTGAAACATAATTCTACCTGATTCTGGTTTAGGGTGACTTCAGAAAATCTGTGCATGTAAGAATAAATGACACTCTTTATATGTCCACCATCTCCCAGCAAGATGCCCCTGAGTGACACACTAACAATAGTAGAAGACTAGATATCCCAGGCAGCTCTCAGATGTATTCAACTGTACAAATGTTTACCGAAACAATGTACTTACATTACCTAGCAAAACAGTAAAATCATTAAAAGACAGAAACCTTCACAGAAGAACTGGACTCTGGTGGTCTGCTGAGGTTCCACTCCTGCAGGGCGTGAAGAGAGTCCATCAGACAGCGAGCCGTGTTTGCAGTGCAGGTACTCTTACGGTCACTCAGCCTGGATTTTAGACTGTAGACATAATTGAACCACATTTATTGTATACACAACATCTTGCATGGTATCAGCATGTATTATACTCAGTGAGATTAAAATGAAAACAGGCAAATATGTGCATTTTTTCTAGTATAAAACAGTGTGCAAAAGGAAGACTTTAAAATAGTCATCAGATAACATGTTATCTTTGGATGTTTCAAAGAGGTTACAAATCAGGAGAACTGTTTCCATGTCACTGACCGAGGGCAGAATGGTCCACTAAGACATGTTTCTGGTATGTAAGAGTATTAAAAACCAAACTGAAATAGAGGGAGGCCAGCTGACCTAAAATGTCATGTCATGTTGAATCTGTTTAAGTAGGCTATCATCTTATGTATGCAGATGATTTGGTAATCTTCTGCCCATATAGTGCTGGCCTACAACAGCTGTTGGAGATTTGCTTTAACTAGGAGTGTCAAATTATCGCGTTAATTGCGAATAATTAATTACAGCCACATTTAACGCGCTACGTTTTTTTTGATGGCGTTAATCTCATTTTTAATCTCTAACTTTAGTGTTTCTGTATGCCACAGAGTTGCTTTTTATAAAATCCATCTGTAGGTGTACAATTGGGCTTCTTTGTGCTTGAGTTGTGGGAGAGCTGCAGTGCTACAGAGCAGAGCCCAGCATCAGCATTGATGACTGTCCCCTGCAGTGGCAGTCTGCTCACTCAGGAGCCTATGAAAAGCTGTCTGCCCTAGCACGCAAGATTCTGACCTCCCCAGCAACCTCCATGTAATTTTCGGGACAATCCGGGCAGGATTCAGGATTCAGGAAAACTGATTGGATTTCGGGACTGTGCTGAAAAATTCGCGACAGTCCCGAAATCCAAGCAGTTGTCCTGAATCCTGAATCCTGCCCTGATTGTCCCGAAAATTACTCTAGAGCAGAGTCTGGAGTAGTTATTGTCCGGTAAAACATTAAAAACTGATCATGGTGGTTGAATTGTCATGCAGCTCCCACCGGCTGCACATTGGCTGCAGTAGTTCCTACATGAATTATGGGTGTTGTAGTTTGAAGAAGAGAAGACAGCGCAAATTGCAGCCGCAAGGACAGGGAAAGCGCAGGCAGCCACGAGAAGGAGTGATTTGCACGTTGCAGTGCAGCCTCTTGTTCTAACTGTTTAAAACTGTTCTATAAACTGATACAGCTGTAACGAATGTACCAGGTGTCTTTTATTTTGTTAGCTTTTATTTTTTATTAAGTTTAAAGTACAAGTGCACTTACATTGATCACTTCCATGAAATAAAACGAGAAATTGGAAAAGAGGAAAATAATTTAGAAAATTGTTAAAATAAAATTAGGGAACTGATCACAGATGTATTGTTTCTGTGTGTTTTTACATCTATTGTTGTGTTAATCTGCAGCTATGGTTTTAATGAAGCTGATATGTCATGACAGTCAAGCACCCCCCTGGTGGTCGAGACTGAAGGTTGCAGCACTCTTTATTGGGACAATCTCAAAAACAATAGAATGTAATGGCTAGGTGTACTGCATCTGTGTTCAAGTGTGTTATTGTTGAAAACAATAATTATGACTTTATAAAACCACTTTTTGTAATATATATCAATCTTTTGATCATCTGCCACAATAATGTAATGAATTTAAATGAAAATACCTCAAGTTGAGGGCTTTTCTCAGCAATTTTGAGATGAGATTAAAAAAGAGATTAATTAGATCAATTAATTACATATCATAATTAATTAATCTCTCCATTTTTTTAAACTGTGATGCTGATTTTGACCTCAAATATAATGCCAATAAGAGTAACATTATGATAGCAAGTGAAGAAGACAGAAAATTAGTATGTCCTGAATTATTTTTATCTGGTATTGCTGTTGAAATGTTTATTGAGAATAAATATCTTGGCCATTATATTGAGAATGATTTATCTGATGATAAAGATTTCCACAGACTGTTGTATGTGCAAAGTAATGTGCTTGCTTGCAAATTCAGCATGTGTTCAGTTAATGTGAGGATAGCTCTTTTTAGAGTGTTTTGCACTCCACTGCATACTGCCCACTTGTGGTGCTCCTATAGGAAGAGCAACTTGCAAAGACTTTATGTGGCCTAATATGATGAGATAATATATGACCGCTTCTTAAACTTCCACGATGGTGTAGTGCCAGCCAAATGTTTGCAAATGTTGGTGTGCCTACCTGCCCAGCTTTAACACGAAATCTTACATATGGATATGTGTGCAGGCTCTCTGTCTCAGAAAATAGTATCATCCAGGCCTTGGCCAACCCTGAGCTGAGCTCAGTCAGGTTTTCATCTAGACTGTGGGGCCACTGGCACTACAGCTTGTTTGTGGGTGCAGTTAATTGAATTTTGTTTTATATGAACGTCGTATTTAGTACATAGACAATTGTCTGTGTTTATGTGGTACGCTATGGACGTTTCTCTGTGTCCTTAATAAAGTCATTATTATTATTGGTATTATTATTACCATATAAAGTTGAGGACATGTGATCTGTTATAAGCACCGTACCTGTCATGTTGCTGGCATAAGGACTGCACCACAGTCGTAATTTCTGCTGGCAGCTCATCAGAGGCAGGAGTAGCTTTTACTTCCTGGTTAAGGTTGTGAACTTTTACACCCAAATCTTCTAGAGATTTCTCACAGTTCTGAGAGAGGAAGAAGAACAACATCATATAAGTGATATTTACATGCTGGCAACAGTCACATTAGCAGAACTCACATGCCTGCAGGTGGAAGCAGTTTTACATTGATGATGAGCTATCAACTCCAATATTCACACACTGTGTGAACTCATCATACTGAGATAATAAAAGGTTGCTACATCAGGTTTTGTGCTTGAATAAATAAAGCAGTAATAACCTGAAGGCTGTGCCAGTGCTGTTGGAGCTGAGCGATGTTGTTATGTGGTTCGCTGTAACTGAGCGCCTGGTCCAGAGAGCGGAGCTCCCACTGCAGGGCTGCTGCTCTCTCCTTCAGCCCCTTGGACCTCTTGGCCAGCTGACCGTCCAGCTCCTCCAGCCGTGTCTCACAGGTCTTCAGGCGCTCCTTCACCTCCCGCTCCGAGGTGGCACAGAGGCTGTGGAGTTGGCTGACCTCGAGGGTCAGGGCATCCCGTCCTCCAGGGGTGCAGAGGTTCAGTAAACTGTCTCTGGCAGAGTCCAGCTCCTTCATCTCTTTATTCTCCCTGTCCACTGTCTGGAGTAAGGCCTGGCATTAGGAGGGAGACAGAGGAGATCCACATTATTAGAATGCAGAAAGAACAATTTTTCATATCCTCGGAGACACCTTTTGACTATCTGGTTAAAAGTTATATACACTATATATAATATTCAAAAAAATAAAGATTTGGGCATTGATTGAGACGTGCCATTCATTGGTGAAAAATTAAACATGCATAAACTGTCCAAATGTTAATCACCATGTCTTCAATATCGCTCTCAAATGTCTAAGAAAATAATTCCTTTGTTACCAGTAAAGGGATTCACTCAATTTGGTGCAACAGAAATATTATCAGTGACAGATTAAACATGGTGCCACTGGCTTCTTTCCAACTAATAGCTGTGTATATGTGTTTTACTATCTGACCTTCAGAGTGTTGACGGTGTTGTGCAGGCCCTGTCTGTCTGCTGGAGGAGCTCCCAGGCCTTTAACCTGCTCCCTCAGCCAGTCCTGGGCTGCTTCATGCTGCTCCACCAGCTGGGTGCACTGCCTCTCCGTTTGGATGCCCTGCTCCAGATTAACCGCTGCCTCCTGAAAACAACAGGAATTGCATTTTTACAGACAGAGAAATTAGGCCACTGATCAGACTCTTGTTATAATGAAATTTGTTTGGACAGATAAAATAATCTTAGACTAGATATGTTCTACTTGAAAAGGGAAGCTAGAGGGAAAGAAAAGGACAACGGAGTGGGCCGGGGAGATGATCTTGTTCTTGTAGTTGTGGTTGTGCTACATACAGAATATTAATACTCGTGTTTTAACTTCTATCCAGAAGAAGAGACCACTCCTAGCCAGTGTTATACAGACAGAACCACCCATGAATAAAAGGGCCCACGAATAATAAAGTGTAAAAGATATTTACACTTATATTGATTTAAAAAAATAGACACTTTATGAGTGGAAAACATTTCATACCTATGAACTTACTGATAAAATTGCCATTCATAATAGTTGTGTCATATTTAGACATGTTTAGATCAACATATTGTCTCAATGGAAATGGAAATTTATATCAAATAAATTATGACATATTTAGAAAGTCTTAAAAAGGAAACAACAACATTTTTTTCTTCAGGATTACTGTGTATTGTGTCACTTCAGAGTGCTGGACTTACAGTCAGCTCTTTCAGCAGAGCAGGAATGGCCTCTTCCTTGGCTGCCCAGGAGGGATCTGACCAGCCAGGGTCCTGTGTGGTCTTAAACAGCTCTGCAGCCTGCACGTGAACAGTGTAATACAGTGAAGATGTTACTGACTTGATGCGCACTTGATATCTGATTGTGCAAGCAACTCAACCTGAGAGAGCATATTGCAGTGATCTTGAACATATAGTTGAACCTGCTCTGCTGAGGGGTCTCTACCTGTGTGCGGACGTCTGAGAGGACAGGGGCCAAAGCTGTGCTCTGGTCCAGCAGGCTCCGGGCGTTTTCCACTGCCTGCCTCCGCTCTCCCAGGCCCGGCCAGGGGAAGACACGCGGCAGGTTGGACGTCTGCTTCTGCAGGTCAGACAGACTGGCCTCAGTCTGCTCTCGCTGGTTCTGACAGGACGCCATGCGCTCCACAACACCCTTCAACTGCCTGATGGGGGACAGCACATTATGGGTGACATGAAAAAAATCTGAATTTTAATTTAAGTCAGTCTAAATTCATCCTTCAAATTCAAGGGATCACACACTGTAAAAAACATGGATACGGTATGATGTTTGTGTTCTTATTTGGGTCTGTTTGCCAGTTACTGGGGCCAGAACATTCAAACTATTTGAGAAAACAAGTTCCTTATATAGCATTTAAAAACGCAAAAGATTTTTGAGTGTTGTTCTGTAAAGTCAGAGTTTTTTCAGAGCAAGAATCTAGCTGCCCTCCATGCATCTGTATCTAGCGTGTAGCTTTTCTGGACACTGTACTGGCCGCTGGTTAAAGGGGAAAAAACACTGGGTTAGGGTAAGAATGTCAGGGTTAGCGAATCAAAGTCATAGTAAGGCAAATGAGGGCGGGTCATGCCTTTGACACTATAGGAAATTTTTTTTTACTGATGGTAGAGGGGTGGAGGCCCAACTGTTCTTGTCCTGTCTGCTCAGGACACCATTACTCCATTATATCCCTACACAGCAACAGCTGTTTGCTGCTTTATCAATGTTCTGAATGAGATATAGAGCTCCTTTAAGGTTGACTTCTGAAAACAGGTTGTTTTTTTTTTAGTAAAATCTCACAATCAGACTTCATCCAAATATTTTTACTCAAATATTTCCTTTTTAAAAATGGTAAAACTTTGAATATTATGAGGGATATCAAACCCCACCCTGGCAACTGGGAAGGAATTCAGACTGTTGCCTGCAGCTGTAGTGGGCTGAACCTTTATAACAAGCTTCAGGCAACTCATCTGTGTGAGCTCGCACAGTGACATTTATGTAAAAGGAAATAAACAAATCATGATTTTCCTTCAAAAAGCTAAAAACAGCTATCTGTACCTCTGTGTCTCCTCAGCAGCCCGCAGGACTGTCTTCCACTGCTGCTCAGTATCCTTGACCGTCTGCTGAACCTCCTGTCTCTTGTCTTTCTCCAGGTCTTTTTGGTCACACAGACTCTTAGCTCGTTTCTTCAGCTCCATCACTTGAGCCTCACCGTTGGACTTGGAGTTCAAAATGACCTAAAGACACAATCATTAACAGTGTTTTTATTACATATGTGTTGCTTTGTAAAAAACCTGTCAAATGTCCACCGCACAGATGTAACAAAGAACTTTCCTGTGATTGAAAACAATGCCCAATTACATACGATTTTAAAAAGCCACCATAGTTAATGTTTCACCTGTGCTGTGTTCAGCCTGTCCTCTATCTGAGCACGGCTGCCCTGAGTGCCACTGCCTTTGGACTTGGCCTGTTCCTGCAGCTCTTTGACCCAGGTTTTGGTGTTCCCTGCTTGGGTATGGAAGGACTCCAGCTCCCTGGAGAGCGAGTATTGGACCTCAGCTTTCTTCAGAGTGTTCTCTGCCTTCTGCAGGACCGTCTTCCACTGCTCCTCTGAATCTTTCACCGTCTGCTGAGCCTCCTGTCTCTTGTCCTCCTCCAGGTCCTCCTGGTCAGACAGACTCTGGCTCTGTCTCCTCAGCTCTGTCAGCTTGGAGTCTCCCTCAGGCTTACAGCTCAGGATAGTCTGAGGGTTAAAAAAATTATACTTAAAAAAAAAATTGAACTACACTGTATTTTGAAAATAGAAGAAATACTATTGACAGGCCGGTAAAATAAAATATGACAGTGGCAGAGGAAAATGCCGGTCCTGTCTGACAAAATTATCTGAATGCACAAATCAGTCTTACAGATTAGAAGTGAAAACATGTTAATCACAAATAACATAAAAAAGAACAGCAAGAAAAAGCAAAACTATTTTTGCTCAGGTTGAAAAAAGCATGCATGAGTGAAGGAATGCAAACTTGAGACATGCTTCACAAAATTTAGATAATACAGTAATTAAGCAGACCCAAAACTGCATGATTTTTGGCTTAATGCCACACTTAACAGAACTATGTTATGTTAGAACAAACCTTTTATTGTTCATACTGACCTGTGCGGTGCTGATTATCTTTTCAGGATCTGTCTGACTGTCCAGAGAGACGAGGCTCTGCTGTTTGTCTTCCAGCCAGGATTTGGTGTTTTCTTTCAGGGCTTCATATTCCTTCAGCTGGCCCTCCAGAGCAAACTGCTTCTCAGCCTGATCCAGGGCTTCTTTAGCATTTTGCAGGACTCTCGTCCACTGCTCCTCAACACCTTTTACTTTTTGTTGAACCTCTTGTTTTTTGGGCTCCTCAAGGTCCTGACCGCTCAAGCTCTGGCCTCGTCTTCTCAGCTTCTGGATCCTGGAGTCTCCTTCAGGCTTGGAGCTCATTATGGCCTGGGGGTGGGATACAGAGGTCACATATCATGGTAAACTTGTCATAAAAAAAGTCTGTGAGTTCAACAGCATTATTGTTATTGATGCTGAGACTGAACAATACAGTAAATGTAACAAAAACTGAGCTAAAAGAGGCTTTAAAGATTTTAAGTAGTTGAAAACACATCTTCTCAACATCATCTCTCACTGCAACATGACTGACCCTCCTCCTGACCCGTCAGCTCACCTTTGCAGTGTGCAGTTTGTCCTCAGCTGTGGTTTGACTCTTCAGTAAGTCCAGTCGTTGCTGGAAGTCTGTGAGCCAGCATTCAGTGTCCTGCTGCTGGGTGTCAAATTCTTTCAGCTGGAAAAGGAGATTATACCGACATTATGAGGTGGTTCAAAATAGATCAATTAAAACTTCCTTTCAACAGGATGAGTCATCCTGATAACTCTCTTTCACATTGAGCTGTCTCACCTTCAGCTTTGCCTGCTCAGTCTTCATGGTCATCTCGACTTCTGCAGCTGCTTCCACCTGTTTGGCAGCCTGCAGGACTGTCCTCCACTGCTCCTCTGTGTCTCTGATTGTCTTCTGGACGTGGGCTTTCCTGCCTTTGTCTGCGTCCTGATGGTCACAGAGAGTCTGGCCCCGTCTCCTCAGGTTGTTCACCGTACAATCACCTTCGGGTTTGGAGCTCAAGATGGCCTGCAAACAAAACATGCAATATTAATTAAATGTTATGATTTGTTCCAACTTTCCAAGCAACAGTCAGATGGAAGGCAGGAAGTGAAAAACCTATATAATACGTAAAATGAAAACAGAGGACCATGACTACATAAAAGGGTTCAATGAAGCTCCAAGCAGCAGCTATTGTCAGAAAATTAAAACTCCGAAATGTATTCAGAAAACATACTGATACTTCAGTACAGTGAGTTCAAACAGACCTGAGCTGTGTGACATCTCTCATCAGGTGGTGTGTGACTGCCCACGGACTGTAGTTGCTGCTGTTTGTCTCTGATCCAGGACTGAGTGTTTTTACTCTGAGCGTCAAAGTCGTCTGAGAGACTTCTGAGCTCTGCCTGCCTGGCAGCCTGCAGGACTGTTCCCCACTGCTGCTCTGTGTCTTTTATCACCTGCTGAACCTCTGGTTTCTTGCTCCCCTCCAGATGTTTACACAGACCTTCACCGTGTGTCTTCAGGTCAAGCACCTTGGAGTCTCCCTCAGGTTTGGAGGAAATAACAGCCTGAGGGTGGCAAAAATACAAAGGTTTATACAATACTGACACTAAATTATATTTTCTTGTAATAGAAACTTTACAACCTGAGATGTGACTTATACACTCACCTGTGCGACCTGTAACCTTTCCTCAAACGGCATGTGACTACTGAGGGGGAGCAGCTTCTGCTTCTGCTCTTGGATCCACGACTGAACGCCCTCACTTTGTGTTTTGAAAGAATCAAAGTCCTTTTCAGTGGAAGCTTCGGTCTTTGCCTTGTTGAGACCCTCCTCAGCAGCCTGCAAGACTTTCCTCCACTGTTCCTCTGTTTGTCTGACAGCGTCCTGAACCTCTCGTCTCTTGCTCTCGTCCAAGCCCGGGTTGTCACACAGACTCTGGCATTTTTGCTTCAGATCCTGGAGCTTTGAATCTCCTTCAGGCTTGGAGTTCAGTGTCACCTAAAGACAGCAAAGATGTGTTTACAAGATTTTGCTTCTATCTTCAGAAAAAAAGCCTTTACAAGATGTTTCACACATTACAACCTTCACAAACTGATCCACCACCAACTTACTTGTGCCATCTGTAGCTTTTCTCTGACTTGCATGCAACCACCAAGCGCCTGTACGTTCTGCTCCTGTTCTTTGATCCAGGACTGGACATTTTCATTCTGGGCTTTGACAGCGTCTAAGTCCTTGTCTAACTGGGCTTGTGTTTCCGCCTTGTTGAGACTGTCCTCAGCTGTCTTCAGAGCTGTCTTCCACTGCTCCTCTGTTTCTCTGACAGACTGCTGAACCTCTTGTTTCTTGCCCTCCTCCAGGTCCTCCTGCTCACACAGACTTTCGCTTTTTCTTCTCAGGTTGCTCACTTTAGAGTCTCCCTCAGATTTGGAGCTCAGGACGGTCTGGTGACAAAATGGGGGGAAAAACTTTTAGAAAAGGAAAATAAATCTTAGTGACATCAGTGGCATGGCTATAGGAAGTACAAATATTAATCAGTCAATCTGTTGATTGAAGTATCTCAACAGCTCTCGAATGAGTTGACTTTTTCGCTAAGCCCAGCCCCTTTGTGATGGTCCGACAAGCTGTCACAGTAAGCATGGAACCCACACTGTAACTAACTGCACTCCCTGAAAAAATACTATCATATGTTTGGAAAAATGAAAGAGTGATTCCAGAGAGAAGCAGACAGAGGGGTCTACAGTCTGTGTTTGAAGGATATATCCAGGATGTCAAACTGACTCAGCAGCAACAACAGGTTAAAAAGACAAAGACAGTTAGAAGCTAAAGCCGAACTATAGGCTACAGATCACAGTGTAAAAGTGAACCACCACATCACTGCTGATCGCCACACAAGACAATGAATATAAAGGGAAACTTTGCTGATATTGAACCAGCTGTGTGGAATCACAGTGTGTGCAGGTGAACAGTGTTTGGCTTCGCCCCCGTGCTGCTGCCAGCACCTGGACCTCCACCTCTGGACGGGCAGGGATCTCTGAGGGAAGTCAAACAACGTTCATCTGTGCACAATGTGATGACACACAGCTGGTTGATTATCAGCAAAGTCTCCCTGCTTCCCTTCACTGGTTCCTGTACAGCAGGGTCGGTCTTTGTTTCACTGTTATAATCATTACAAAGCAAAAGCAGCATGTGCATACATTCAGTAGGCTATATCTTCAGTAGCTAGCTAGCTAACCCTACACTTTTCAGGGTTTGATTTTGGTTTTGGAACAGGGAAGAAACGTATATCTTTTTCCAACCTCTCCAGGTAACGAGTGTCATTAATACACGACGTGCTCCAGGCACAACATTTAGCTCCAAATCCATGAAACCAGCCTGAAAATGAAGGAAATCTGAAACAATGGAGCACAGCTGTGTTGTCGGACCCTGGTCTGAGCCAGCCAGATGCTACGTTATGAGTGGCCAGTCTGCTTATAAAACAGTTGACCTACTTTCATTCAGCCTCAATTGTACATTGAGATTAAGGCTACCATAATATGCTAAGATATGAATATATGAGTTAGCCTGAGTAAGTTAACTTACTAAACAAAAAAATAAATAAATAAATAAATAAAATAAGTGTAGTCTTAATCGACTGGATTGGATTTCAAACTCTCTTTCACTGACCTGTGCTTTCTGCTTTATCTCCTCAGTCTGAGTGTCCCTTCCGGTGGAGGTGAGGGGTTTCACAAGGTCAGTTATCCAGGTCCTGGTGCTCTCGGTCTGGGTATTAAACTTGTCAAACTCCCCCTCCAGGGCGCTCTGGGCATCTGCCTGCTTCTGCAGTCTGGCCTCCAGGTTACTGTAGCGTTGTATCAAGTTATCACCGTCCTTCAGGAGGCTTTCACCTCTGACGCCTTGTTTGCGTAGCGATGCTAACAGCTTTTTCAGGCTCTCGACTCTGCCACTGTCACATGGATGGTAAGATGAGGAAAGTTTGTTTGTACAGCACCTTTTAACAGCAGCAGGCAATTCAAATTGATTTACACAAGACATACAGATAGTAACATATAAAAGAAACACAATTCAAAATAAAAAAGAAAGTGAGACAGAAGGACGACAAGTGGAGAGGACCAAAGCATCTAACAGCATGTGGTTCATCTGTATTCTGTGGATTAACAGTGTTTGGCTTCAAGCTCTAGTTTTTGGCAGTTTATCTTATTTTAAATCAGAAGCCCTTCTGTGCACATTTCTCCAGGTGCTTCAGCTTCCTCCCACAGTCCAAAGACATGCAGGTTAATTGGTGACTCTAAATTGTCCGTAGGTGTGAATGTGAGTGTGAATGGTTGTCTGTCTCTATGTGTCAGCCCTGTGATAGTCTGGTGACCTGTCCAGGGTGAACCCTGCCTCTCACCCAGTGTCAGCTGGGATAGGCTCCAGCACCCCTGCAACCCCCAAAAAGGATAAGCGGCTATGGAAAATGAAGGAATGATATGAGAATGAATGAGTGTTCAAGATCACCTCTCATCCTGAAGGTCTGTGAGTAGAAGTTTGGCATTGACAGTCTTCGCAGACTGTTTTTCTTTGGTCTGCAGCCACTCACGGAAGCTGTCGTGTTGCATCTGCAGACTAGAGACCAAAAGACACAACTCAGAGAGCATGTTTCAACATTTGTCTGTAGTAGGGCTGTCAAAATTGCTCAAAAATGACATTCGAATATTCGTTCTAAAAATAAGTCATAGGTTCGAACCATTCGGAATTTTTTTTTTTCCGCATTATGTCCACAAGAGGGCAGACTAATACAAGGAAACATAATTACTTGTAGGTATTTTTATTTCAACATAAACGTCTTTGAAAAAATTTAGGCTACATACCTACACATTAAAACACATAAAACAATTATCTTTAACATTACGTTATAAACAATCACGGACCTCTCGCTCGCTCCCCACTCGGAGAGCGCAGACCTCCGCAGCAGCTCAGATTTCCTGCTATTTTATTATTTTATCCACTTCGCTTCAACCGATCACCACCAAAATGTTATCATCTGTTCGTTATTATTATCAACCTTTCCTGAAAATTTCATCAAAATCCATTCAGAACTTTTTGAGTTATTTTGCAGACAAACAGACAAACGCTGGCGAAAGCATAACCTCCATGGTGGAGGTAATTACCTGTTCAAGTCACTGAGGAGTGGCTCCATTTGTTTCTGCTTGTTGTCACAGTGGGTTCTGAACCTGCCCACCTCCTTCTCCTGCTCCTTCAGCCAGTCATTAAACTCAGAGAGCTGCTGAGGAGGAACCTGCTTGCTGCCTCTCTTCAGCTGATCTTTCAGCTGCTCCAGACGTCTCTCTGCATCCCTGGATTTCAAGAAAGCCTGATGGACATGAAGAAACCGTGAGGACCCATTCATCATCCAACAATCTACAGTATCTATAGATGCGTCAGCTTAGTCAGCCACTTACAGTGAGTTTTTGCAGGGATGTTTCCACGTCTGCTCTGCTCTCAGGCTGCTCAAAGCACTCATTGACAGACAGCTGCAGGTCCTGGAACCACTCCTCAAATGACTGCTTTTCATCTGGAATAAAAACAAGAAAAATATGACCCTCGTATGAGATCACAAAACATGATTCATAAATAGAATATTAAAAAATAGCTACAAATTAGGTTCCATCATACAGTACATCTTTTACATTTACTTTTATTTATTTATTTTTTGCTGTCTTTGTTGCAAAATAAATCAGATCATGGACTGTTAAAAAAGGTTAATAAATAAGTTTGAGTCTTCTGATATCCATTCCCAATGCTATAGTGCCATGGCAAAAATAAACAGAGTACTTTAAAAATCATAATTGACTATACACGAATGAAAACACACTCATGTTAGACCTACTGACTAACCTTTGATAACCTTGAGCAGGCCTTTGTCCCTCTCCTCTCTCTTCAGGTGGATCATCTCCTTGGTGCGGGAAATGGCCTCCTTAAGCCTGTCGCAGTCTGCAGACAGCGCCTCCAGCACCTGAGGACTGACCACGCTGGAAATCAAACCAACCTCCTTCAGCGCTGCCGCGGCCTGCTCCTCCTGAGTCTCCAGATCGTCACACAGATTCTGGTGAGGACATAAAACAGTGGCAATGCTGGATGTTCTAGTGACAGTAGAATCAAATGAACAGAGTCACAAACAAACTCACTAATGTGAATTAAATAAACTCCAAACTTTGTTAAAGAATTCAAATTTCCTTTTCTTAATAACACCATTCATCAGCATTTTTACGTTCCTAGGAGTGTACGCAAGTTTGACATATTTCTTACACTAATTCTGTCATTATAACCAGACAGTACTGTACTTTTTTAATGTCACTGTAGATGCTGATATACCAACAACATACATCAGGAACACAGAGGGCAATGACAGTGACTTATTTGACATAATTTTGTGAAGTTAGGGCCCCATTATCATCCTTACAGTATGTCAAGGTCAAAGGCTTTTTTTACTAAATCACATCGAACTGTAAAAACTGCACACATGTGACACTGAATTCTGAAAATCTGGAAGGCAGAAAATCACAGAAATATATAGTGTGGGGTATTATATGTGATTTTTTTTAATCTAAAAATAAGCTCTATCAAATAAAGCATTAAACAAAGTGAGTTACAACATGTAACAGCTGTGTACCTGTAACTCATCCTCCACCGTTGGTTGTGACGCATCAACACTGTTGACAGAACACTGGATACCCTCTACAGAGCACTGGCACTCCTCTATCTTCTCAGTTAGGTGTTTCCTCACAGCTACCAGTTCCTCAAAGACGTCGGTGCAGTCGGCAAACAGCTCCTTCACCTGCTCCATCCTCTTCCTCAGCTGGGTCTCCATCACCTTATGGAGACATTGTAATAAGGATACAAACATTGTAAAACTAGAAAGGCAAAGAGAGCACAGAACCGAGGCCAAATGTCAAAGGTGCAATATAGCTAGCTAATTGCTGCCGCTCTGCACTGCACACTATCAGGGCCAGGCATCTGTGGGAGAGCGGTGCACATATGGTTGTGATGATACTGTTGTTGCCGCTGATAACACTGTCCTGAGTCACGACTGTGGGTGACTAACTCCGTCAACGCTGTTAGCTATGTCAACACTGTTGCACTTGTTGTCACTGCACTGCTAGCTACCCCCATTTCAGCTCAGCCACCTCCATGTTTGCTGCTGATGTTCTAGGTGAGAGCTGTGTGCGTGCAAATCCTGGCCCAGGCTATCAACGTCGCATACGTCTAGTTTAACAAAAGTGAAAATAATTTATGTATTTGCTCCCTGATTCAGATCCACTCCAATATATAATAAGTTCTTCCTCGGCCCATGCTACACCCCTCCAGCAAGTTTGAGGAAAATTGGGCCAGTAGTTTTTATAATCCTGCTGACAAACAGCTGAAAAATAACCTTTTTGGCGGAGGTAACAAACACTAAATTTGAGAGCCAGAATACAGATCTATAAGCACTGAAACTCACCTGCAGCTCCAGTGGCGCCTCCCGACTCTGCAGCATCTCCTGGATCTCGACAGACTTCTTGTGGAAATGTTCAATGTTCTCCTCATTGGCGTGGATCTCATCCTACAAAGCAACAAAAAGTTCAATGAAACTCATCTCCTACATATAAATGATATATAGGGGAAAAGGTAAAAGATCAGGGAAGAGGCAAGTTTTAAGTGTCACAATAGTTCACTGTTTTACATCTAAATCTCCAACAAATACCCTTTTTGGGATGGTGCTCAGACTATCAGGGAACAATAAGAATTTTAAATCTATGGGGAATCCTACCCTCATGGCGAGTACTTGTTGCTCATCGTGGAAGGGATGGCTCTCAGCAAACAGGACCAGTTTGGCCCCTGCCCAGCCGTCCACCTCTCCCCCCAGCATCAGCTGCTTCTCCCACAGCTCCAGCCCCACCTGCAGGTTATCCATGTAGGTATCTGTCTTCTCTGTCATCTGCAAGGGCATCAAAAATAAACATTCAGGCAAGTTAAGTTATAAAAAGAAGTTTTACAATCCGAATTTATAACATTTAGACATTTTGTAACTGTAACAGATTTAAAATGTAATTGTAATTTTTCTCACAGACAGAGCTGGAGATGCTGTAATCCACTAGGGGGAGCCAAGCAATGTTGTTAAATTTATTTTTCTGACATAGTAACTAGACAGCTAAACTTACATCTATTTGTTTATAAATATGAGAAGTACTCATTTCATATGCTCCTGTCTGATTTTTCGGGGAATGAGACACGGTTTCTTACATCCAGCCAGTTGTCCATAAGTGTGTTAGCCTCTCCTTCAAAGGGCACCTCACTGCAGTCTGCGAACTTCTTCAGTTGAGTCTGCAGCTGTCGGCAAACACCCTTCAATTCTTCCACGCACTCTCCAATACCACCCAGCTCCTTCTTAATGTCACGGACCTGAACAGATATACACGTGAGCATACAGTAGACCTGAACACTCAGTGACTGAGCTTATTTTAGAATGTGTCTGCCATCTACTGGTCTTTTTCATTTACTGTGCGTGTGTCGTAACACTCTTATTACATGTAAATCCTGTCAACTGTACATGAAGGATTTCTGCAGACAAACAGTGTTGTTTCTGTGGACTGACCGTGGTAATGGTTCTCTGCAGGTTCTCCTTGCCTAAGTAGGAAGCCCGCTCACTGATGGTCTGCTCTGCTTTCTGCATGGTGCTGCTCAGTTGGCTGCGGCAGCTCTGGAACTTCTTCAGAAGCTCCAGCAGGACGCTGCACTGCTTCTTCCTGCCACAGGAAGACAACAACAGAAGGGATTTTAAGCCATGTCTTGCATTCTGTCAGCCATACATACAATGCTTTTGGCCTGACGTACAGTACAGGCCAAAAGTTTGGACACACCTTCTCATTCAATGCGTTTTCTTTATTTTCATGACTATTTACATTGTAGATTCTCACTGAAGGCATCAAAACTATGAATGAACACATGTGGAGTTATGTACTTAACAAAAAAAGGTGAAATAACTGAAAACATGTTTTATATTCTAGTTTCTTCAAAATAGCCACCCTTTGCTCTGATTACTGCTTTGCACACTCTTGGCATTCTCTCCATGAGCTTCAAGAGGTAGTCACCTGAAATGGTTTCCCCTTCACAGGTGTGCCTTATCAGGGTTAATTAGTGGAATTTCTTGCTTTATCAATGGGGTTGGGACCATCAGTTGTGTTGTGCAGAAGTCAGGTTAATACACAGCCGACAGCCCTATTGGACAACTGTTAAAATTCATATTATGGCAAGAACCAATCAGCTAACTAAAGAAAAACGAGTGGCCATCATTACTTTAAGAAATGAAGGTCAGTCAGTCCGGATAATTGCAAAAACTTTAAATGTGTCCCCAAGTGGAGTCGCAAAAACCATCAAGCGCTACAACGAAACTGGCACACATGAGGACCGACCCAGGAAAGGAAGACCAAGAGTCACCTCTGCTTCTGAGGATAAGTTCATCCGAGTCACCAGCCTCAGAAATGGCAAGTTAACAGCAGCTCAGATCAGAGACCAGATGAATGCCACACAGAGTTCTAGCAGCAGACCCATCTCTAGAACAACTGTTAAGAGGAGACTGCGAATCAGGCCTTCATGGTCAAATAGCTGCTAGGAAACCACTGCTAAGGAGAGGCAACAAGCAGAAGAGATTTGTTTGGGCCAAGAAACACAAGGAATGGACATTAGACCAGTGGAAATCTGTGCTTTGGTCTGATGAGTCCAAATTTGAGATCTTTGGTTCCAACTGCCGTGTCTTTGTGAGACGCAGAAAAGGTGAACGGATGGATTCCACATGCCTGGTTCCCACTGTGAAGCATGGAGGAGGAGGTGTGATGGTGTGGGGGTGTTTTGCTGGTGACACTGTTGGGGATTTATTCAAAATTGAAGGCACACTTAACCAGCATGGATACCACAGCATCCTGCAGCGACATGCCATCCCATCCGGTTTGCGTTTAGTTGGACGATCATTTATTTTTCAACAGGACAATGACCCCAAACACACCTCCAGGCTGTGTAAGGGCTATTTGACCAAGAAGGAGAGTGATGCAGTGCTGCGGCAGATGACCTGGCCTCCACAGTCACCGGACCTGAACCCAATTGAGATGGTTTGGGGTGAGCTGGACCGCAGAGTGAAGGCAAAGGGGCCAACAAGTGCTAAACACCTCTGGGAACTCCTTCAAGAGTGTTGGAAAACCATTTCAGATGACTACCTCTTGAAGCTCATGGAGAGAATGCCAAGAGTGTGCAAAGCAGTAATCAGAGCAAAGGGTGGCTATTTTGAAGAAACTAGAATATAAAACATGTTTTCAGTTATTTCACCTTTTTTTGTTAAGTACATAACTCCACATGTGTTCATTCATAGTTTTGATGCCTTCAGTGAGAATCTACAATGTAAATAGTCATGAAAATAAAGAAAACGCATTGAATGAGAAGGTGTGTCCAAACTTTTGGCCTGTACTGTACCTGTGTGCAGCTGAAAACGTTCACCTTAGCACCCAAAAAGAATTGTAAGACACGGTTGAAACGGTATGAGATTTTCAAGGTATGATAACTGTTTCAGAAAATATCACGGTATTACAGAATAATTATTATTATCAGTCAGAATGACTCTTAAGGAATAAAAATGGAAAGGTTATTTTTGGTTGAACAAACATTTTATTACTATAAATGAAACTTGGAAACACTTTTTTTGTGTAAACAGTCTCCCTTTTGAAAATGACTACATTTTATTCAATATTGTAGCTAAGCAAATATACACAGAACGATTACCTCTAATGTTCATATCACAGTATACCTTGAAACAGGTATACCGCTGCAACCCTGCTGTATGAAGAGCTTACATGAATTTCCTTCTAGCTAATATTATTTTTATTACAGTATCCACATCCAGTAGAAGTTACAGTGACTAGTCGGCTAAGGTCAGTTTGTTACACAGCTTAACCTATCTGTTTATGTTAACAGTTACAGTGTAAGCTCAATTTTAACACATTTTCCATTTCAAAATGCCATATTTTTCCAGACTTTTCTCAGTGGGTTGGTCCAAAAACGTTTTGAGTCTGGGCATAGAAGATGTTGTGATCAAACAACAGTACTTCCGCCTTTACATATGGCTTACAATTGCCACCTTCCGCATGTTCTAGATGTCAAATTATTTTTCACAAAGTTTGTGTCTAGCTTTCTTTTCCCATTTAGAATCCTTCGCCAACCAGGTTTTATATGTACGATTGCCAAGCCAGCCCTCGGAAAACTTGCATTTACCCACTGTGGCCATTTAGTCCAAACTGTTCCGCAGAAAGTTGGACAACATTTTTTAAGATTGTTCACTGTGTCCACATAAGAGATGATAGACGCAGCCATAAAGGTTTCCTTATGCTGAAAAGATCATTTACTTTTCTGATAACATCACCGCATAATTCAGAAATGTTCAACAAGCTTAACATTTGGTAATTTGTGATGCTTATATATATGCAATTCAATAATTTGCCACATTTTATTTCAAACTAATTTGGTCTCAGATTTCCAGATTTGGTTCAGGTATAAGGCACTTAGGATAGAGCTGTTCTGCAGGCTGTGACATACACTTACAGAGAAGTGTGAATTCAGTTGTACGCCGTTCTTCTCGCCTTGCTTTTGACGGCATCAGGCTCCCTCTGTCCTGCAATCTCTCACACAGTGCTAAACGCCAAGAAAAATACTCTGCTTGTATGATCTATTTATTTTCAAAAATCCTAACTTTATATTTTAGAATTCAGAGAAGGGGTAATAGTCGGGAAACACTATTATTTTTCCACACTTATCCAGACCTGGAAATTACTGAAATTAAATTCCATACTTCTCCATACTGTGTAGGAACCCTGAGCTAACATATATTGCTGAGGTGGCCAGCAGTCACTTATTCTTTAATGAACCAGCTCCTCCTGTTTAACATACCTGTCAGAAAAAGCTCTCTGAGTCTCCTTCCACTGAGTCTCCACTTCCTGAAGGACGTGCTCTTCTCCTCCCTGTTTCTCCTGAAGTTCACGGAGGTTCTTGAGCTCTGCGTGCTGCGCCTGCACCTGACCGTCCAAATCTGACAGGGCACGTAGCCTGGAAAATACAGGATCATTATCAAGATATCATTTTAGGAATTTGGCTTTTAATTCTGCAAAAAGATTTTGCAAGTCTTAGATTTATATTCTAAGAAACATCTTGTGTGCATGAAGCAAGCCAACTCTGATTCATAGTGTAAACTTTAACACAATACACCTCAATGAAAAGGATGCCATTAAAAACAACATCAGAACCCTAACCCTAAAAAACAACATTGAGGTATTAAACATTACAACCATGAAAAAGAAATCTTGAGTATTGTTGCATCAGCATGAAGACAGACTAAACACACCTGTTTTGTACAGCAGGTATGGTGGGCTCCTTCAGGCCTTGTGTTTCGATTGTTTCCTGAAGCTTCCTCAGCTCCCCCAGCAGCGTCCTCTTCCTCAGGCCCAGTGATTTGCTCTGTGTCTCCTTCTGGAGACCCTTCTGCTGTCCGGCCAGCCCGCTGTCAGCCTCCTCCAGCCTCCTCAGCAGAGCGGTCACCATGTCCAGGCAGGAGGCCGGGACACCTTCCCTGGTGACTGTCAGCCTGGCGCCCTGCAGGAGCACATCCAGCTGAGGCGCCTTCTCCTTCAGACTGTCGATGCTTTGCCTGATCAGACCCAGCTTGGAGCGACAGTCCTGCAGTACCACAGGGTCACTGCAAGGGGCGCCCTGGACTCCAGAGATGTCTTCATCCACAGTGCGCAATGACATGAGGAAGCGGTCGAGGGCACGTGCGGCTGCTTCGCTCTTCCGGACCTGCTGTCGGAGCTGGTCCAGGCTGGCTTTGTGAGTCTCCACCTCTCGGGACAGAGGACGACTGTCTCTGGGGTCCAGATCGCTGGATTCAGGGTCTAGACGGGACAGCTGGTCCAGCTCGCTCTGGATGTTGTCATCCAGTTCCTATCGTTAGAGGAAGCAAAGTGCAGCGTGAGCTAAGATGGTTAGGAGGTGTGAGATTTGTTAACAAATCCAATATGCACATTTTTCTGCCAAAGCTGCTTCAGCTACAAGCACAACATTAAGATTCATGTTAAAGTGCTTTCAGACTGCAGCAAAGCATTTTTCCCTGTTTTTATTTGCCCAAATCTAACTTGTGAATTGTTTTGACCAAAGCAAGACAACTCTAGGTCTTAAAGCGCCCTTTATATATGCTTTTTTTTCTCCTTTCTTTTTTTTTTTTTAACAAAAATGTTTTGCACTGGTCAGAGGAGTACTTGGCTGAAAACATATTTCAAATAGGGTATATTGCTGAAGAAACATTTTCAACCCACATGGACGTCTTCTGTTTAAACACACCTTTAGTCTTGATCATCTCTTGTGATTCTCAGCAATCAGTAAGAGGTTATACTTCTGGTAAATCTCAGCCTCAGAGAGGAGTCACTAATCAATAATCAATAATATTGATTATTGCATACAGAACACAAATGAAAGGTATTGATGGCTGACAGCGGACCTTGATATCTTTCAGGATGTTGGTGTTGGCCAGTGTGAAGGCAGTGACGTCTTTGGGCTGTCTCAGGTAGCGGTCCAGACGGTCAGTGAAGTCCACCATGTGGTTCTCGGTGGAGTCGATCTGTCTGAGGGCGGCGCCTAGCGAGCTACCCCTCTTCTGAAGTTTGGACTGTTGGCTGCGCCACTGCTCCTGCAGCTCAGCCTTCTCTTGCTCCAGACCAGTGTTCCCGCTCAACTGGGAACACTGGGAGCACTGGTTCGCATACTCAGACCACAGAGACTCTGTCTCTTGCCTCAAGAACTGGGAAAGAAGGAGTTCGACTCAAGATTACTGGCATGTCACGGGGATTGATTCACTTAGTAAATGTAGTACAGACACAATTGTCAACACCAGAAACTGAAACAACTGACTGAATTTAAATCCCGCGGCCCCCGTTATTCACTGTTGCTAAGTCGGACAACTTTAACAAAATGAAACACAGCAGCACTGGTTCCGCTTAGCCGGCTGCTGCAAGGTTTATGAGGTAGTTTTTGGGCATCAGGCAATACAGCTTCAAGAACGACAGAAAGGACTATGGAAGCGCATCTCCACATGTAAGACTAGACTTAAGACTTTCCTTTTTGATAAAGCTTATAGGTAGGATCCCTCCTCAGTTGCTCTTCTTGAGGTTTCTACCATTTTTCCCCATTAACATTTTATAGACCGTGGTGCTGACCTAACGTTTGTGTCTTTTTACTGTAGACGGTTACGTTAGTTACTTTGGGGTGGCATGTAGCCTTACAGTAGTAATATGTCATCTTAATAATATATCAGCTACCAATCAATCTGTCCTTTTCCAAATCTCTTGAACGTTGCCACATAAATGAGGAAGCATAGCTTGCTGATGGTGTTGATTTGACATTAGGTTTACTCTTAGGATGTAGCCATACATTAGCTGGCTTCTTAGCTTTCATATTGCTAACAGTAGCTAACTTAAGATGTGACTATATACAATTTAATGTCTCTGTGAAGACTGTGACAGTCTCCCAGCCAAACATTTAACCTTCTTCAAATTGAGGTTTTCTTTTCAACAAAGACGAGTTTAGCGCACAGCATATCTAATTCTAACAGCAGGAAAGGGGGAAGTTGAGCGAGGTCCTGTTGGTTAACAAGCTTGCTCAACTGTTACTGTAGCACAGAGCAAAAAGGGGCGGGACTAGGGAGGGTTAATTGTCTAATAATTAGTCTAGATCTATATTTGTTTCTGTTGCACACAAACTTAAAGCATACCTGTATTTCCTGGAGCCGTGTATGCAGACCTTTCAGAGAGACAGAGTCAGAGGGGACATCCTCGATGCTCTGTTCATTTTTAGCCAGTTGTGCCTGCAGAGCCCTTTTACAGTTCTCATATCTGGAGATTTTATGAGTCAGAACAAAAAAGACAATGATTAAACGTAGAATATAAAGA
This sequence comes from Epinephelus fuscoguttatus, assembly GCF_011397635.1. Lineage (NCBI taxonomy): Eukaryota > Metazoa > Chordata > Actinopteri > Perciformes > Serranidae > Epinephelus > Epinephelus fuscoguttatus. The sequence continues at coordinate 7,096,376 of NC_064765.1, forward strand.
CCTCCAACTAGTTTTAATCAATATATTGTATGTTATGTTAAATTATCAAAGCCAAAACTGTGCTTAAGGGGATAGTGCACCCAAAAATGAAAATTCAGCCATTATCTACTCACCCATATGCCGAGGGAGGCTCAAGTGAAGTTTTAGAGTCCCCACATCCCTTGCGGAGATCCCAGGGGAGAGTGGGTAGCAACACAACTCCACCTAATGGAGGCTGATGGCGCCCCAGATTCAAACGTCCAAAAACATATAATTGAAACCACAAAATATCTCCATACTGCTCGTCCGTAGTGATCCAAGTGTCCTGAAGCCCCAACATAAAAAGTTGTTTGGAAAAACGTCATTTGACCTCTGTTTTTAGCCTCATTGTAGCCTGTAGCTCTAACGGCCTCTCTGTGCACTGTGCTCATGTGTTTATTTGAACGTTTTAATCTGGGGCGCCGTCAGCCTGCATTAGGTGGAGTTGTGTTGCTACCCCCTCTCCCCTGGGATCTCCGCAAGTGATGTGAGGACTCTAAAACTTCACCTGAGCCTCCCTCGGCATATGGGTGAGTAGCTAATGGCTGAATTTTTATTTTTGGGTGCACTATCCCTTTAATTCAGAATACCTTTCCAAAGCCTCCTTTTTGGTGACTTCATCGTCCACAGAAGGCTGCTTTTCAACCTCCCTCTTCTCTACACCAGCTGTCTTCACTGGCAACACCTGAAAGAAGAGGAATAGCTTGTTATCTGTCATCTCAAACCTCTGGAGCTGCTCAGTGGTTATCTGTAGAAGACAGTATAATCTTACAAGTATAAATGCGGACAACGTGGAAATGTGAAAAAGTTGTGACTGGAGGCATGCTAGCATGTTCTGCAAATGTTTTCTGAGAGAAAAACTGTTTAACTAATTGCCGAGTTAAATCAAAATAGTACATGGTTTCAATGGGAATGAGTCATACCTCAGCTGAGACCAGAGGTTTGTCACTTGGTCTTGTGGGTTCCTTTTGTGCGGTCAGATCCTCACTGAAGGCAACAGGAATCCTGTGAAACAGAAATGAGGATAATAATTCCGCTTGTGTTTCCATTTAAAATTTTATCTGAGCCGCTGCACAAGACAGCGTCTGTCTTAAAACAGCCACAAGTAGCACTGGAATGTTTGGCTTATGAAGTTTGAAGGGCCTTATGACCCACAACCCATAACAAATGACTATGTAGAAAAAAATGGTCCTCCATCTCCAAACATCAAATGCAATGGGTAACATAACTTCATATTCAGAAACTATTAAGACAAGACAAAGAATCTGTCATTAGGCTGAGACAGTGTAATTCAGTACCACAGGCAGGTCAATTTAGGATAACAAATAAATGACTTTCTCACTGTCTGTTGTTTAGAAGACTGTATTACGCACTTAATAATATCTTGCCTAGAATCAGGGAGTGGTGCGTCTTGGTCGCCGCTGAACTGTCGCTGGATGGCAGCCAGCCTCGTCTCACATTCCCTCAGCTGAGTCTGGGCCAGGCGGTGAGCATCCTCAGGGCTCAGGGTGTCACACAGCTCCTTCAAGGCCTCGAGGTGCTGCCCTGCTTGGGCAAAGCTGCCCTCGGCTGAGAAACAAGCCTGGTGAATGTTGAAAGAGTGAAAATGAATAAACAGGCGTGCTAACAACTGGATCTGAAGCCAAATGATTAATGCTTCCAACGCTTACAACTCAATATTGTTTTAGTTTAACATTTTTGTTTTATTAATTAGATATATACACATCTGAAAAGACTATATTTATATTGTTAGCTTTGCTTGTCCTGTGTAACAGCATCTAATATGACAAAATCTCATTTATCTCTCAAGCTTGGTTTTGACAGCTTGACAGAAATACTGCAACACACAAGTCAACCCCCAGATGACAGCAGCCCACAGACGAACTGCACACAACAGAATGCTGTTTTCATTTTCAACTGAAAATGTGATTTCCTCTATACTGTTGAGATGTTTATTAAAGTTACTTAATTTAGTTTTTTATGTTGTGTAGGTCTCCTGTGTTTTTCTTCTCTGACCCAGCAAGTTACAATAAAATCAAGGTACTAAACAGGGCTATATAGTATGGAAGCCCATTTCTGACAACGTTGTGGATAATAAATCCTAAAAGAAAAGTCAAAAGTCAAAATGACTAACTTTCTTGAAATAATAATTTAGTATCTCAAAATAATGAGAAACTTTCTTTAAGTAATTAGAATCTCAAAATTATGACTTAGTATCACAAAAATTATGACGCAGTATCTCAAAATAATGAGTTAGTATCTCAAATAATGACTTTATATCTTAAAATAACGACTTAGTATCTCAAAACAATCACTCAGTATCTAAAAAAAGACTCAGTATCTCAAAACAGTGAGTTAGTATCGCGAAACAATGAGTTAGTATCTCAAAGTGAGTATCTCAAAACAATGATTCAGTATCTTAAAATAGTTAGGATCTCAAAACAATGACTTAGTATCTTTAAATATTGATGTAGTATCTTAAAATAAGAACTTAGTATCTCAAAAATAAGTTATCTCAAAGCAACAATTAAGTATCCAAAAATTATGAGTCAGCATCTCAAAATAATCTTTTTCAAAAATTATGACTTAGTCTCTCAAAACATTACATTTGTCAAAACAATGAGTTTGTATTCCAAAACAGTGATGTAGTATCACAACATAATGAGTTAGCATCTCAAAGTAATGAAAATACATTTTCAAAAATTATGACTTAATATAATGTCTCATTATTTTGAGATACTAACTGATTTTAAGAAAGTTTCTCTTGATTTTGTGGCATTTAGTTGTTATTTTGATAAAGTTTCTCTGTATAATGACTTTTAATGATTTATTCCATTACACTGGCAGAAATGGGCTTCCATAAAAGCGAACTGTGAACACACCCAACAAAAACAGCACTCTTTTTAAAGATAACCTAGAATGAAGTGTTGCAATTACCAAGTCCCATGAGTCTCCTTGGAGGCATGCAAGGAAGATGGAGGAAAAAGGTTAGTCAAGCAGAGCAGAGAACCTGGCTGCATACCCATCCACCATAGCACACCTGCCAAGAGTATAGCTCTGGTAATTTAGCTACCTGCGTTTGGTTTTCTAAGCTGGAGCTTAACTGCATCTCACACTGCAGGGCAGCTTTGTTAAAGTCTTTCCTTGTTACTTCAAAACGTAATTGTTGTAAAAAGCCCGAGATCTCAGCTCTCGCAGCCTGGGAGATAAAATAAAATAAATGCAAAACAACCACATGACATGTTAGAACACAGTATTCACTAAAAAGGTTTATAATATGAATGCTTTATATGCATGCAAATTAACAATTTGTTGACATTCGTCTCTAAAGCTGACACAAGCAGAAAATGTTGCAACAGCTTTAGTACATTTATGGCTGACATGCACAAGCAATTATCTGACACACTTTAACCTCGAAGAACACGTAAAGCCTTATTAAGACTGCTGAACTATCCCCCATTAACAGTTTTTAAAGTCCCACACATTAATATAAATCTCACACATTAAGTGAGTGTGTCCTACCTCCCACTGTGTCATGACAGACTGGGTGAAGAACTCCATGTCTCTGAGCTGTGACGGGGTACAAAAGGCCTCCATGCCTTTGGCTGCCCTCAAGAACTCCTCAAGCAACTCAGGGTCCAGGGTCTTCAGGGTCTCCTGAGGGGAAAAGCACATATATAATTGCAGACTGGTTCTTGGAAAATTATTCAAACTTATTCAGTTAGAAACTTCAGATAAAAACTTTAATAGGAAAAAAGAGAAGTAGCGTGTTTAATGTGGCATATTTTATCTGAAATATCTTCCCTTTAAGGGTTACTGCAGCACACACTTTTTATATACGTTAATTCTTCAGCTCCTGTGTGTCATAAACCGACATCGCCACGGAGCGTTTACAATATCAAATGTAGTTTTCATGAACTGGGTGTACTGTTTTAACTGCATGAACATTTTGCAAATTAAAGCTTACTGATTGAGGGTACTCACTGATTATGATATTACAACACAGAAGTGGTTAAAATTACCTCTTTCACTGATGCTGGCTCAGACGATAAAGATTTGTCTTTAAACACATTAATGCATTCCATGATATGCTCCTGCAGACAGTGCTTGGCCTCCTCAAAGCCATTTCTGGCCAAAGCCTGGGCCTTAGCATAAGCCTCTGTGTAGGCCTGGGGAGGCGCCTGGGCCAGGGCCGGAGGTTTCATGCATAGTTCTGGTGACTCTGACAGGGACTGAGGCAGCACATTGACCTGGGGGAGGAGAACAGTTTGGGGCTGTTGAGGTTTGGGTTGCGGAGGAGACTGAGTTTGAGGTTTTGACTGTGGAGGTGGTTGGGTCTGAGGTCTGGCCTGTGGGGGTGACTGAGCCTTAGATTGTGGTCCAGTTTGGGCCTTGGGTAGTGGTGGTGACTGAGCCTGAGGTTGGGGCTGTGGCAGTGTTTGGGCTTTGGGTTGGGTTGGCGACTGAACCTTGGGTTGAGCTGGTAATTGAGCTTCAGGCAGAGGCGCTGTTTGGGACTGTGGTGTGGGTTGTGGCGGTGATTGGGCCTTGGGTTGAGTTGATGACTGAACCTTGGGCTGAGTTGGTGGCTGAGCTTCAGGTAGTGGTACTGCTTGGGCCTGTGATTTGGGTTGTGGTGGTGATTGGGTCTTGGGTTGGGTTGATGACTGAACCTTCGGTTGGGTCTGTGATTGAGCTTCAGGTAGTGGTGCTGTTTGGGCCTGTGTTTTGGGTTGTGGTAGTGATTCAGCCTTGATTGTTGACTGAGCCATGAGCTGAGGGGGTAACTGGGGTTCAGGTAAAGTCTGTGCCACTGATTCAGCCTTGGGTTGAGTTGGTGACTGCACCTTAGTTTGGGTCTGTGGCTGACCCTTAGGTTGAGTTTTTGATTGGACCTTAAGTTGGGTCTGTGATTGAAGCTTGGGTTGAGTCGGTGATTGAACCTCTGATTGTGGTAGTGATTGGGCCAGACGTTTGGGTTGTGGAGGGGATTCACCTTTTGGTTGAGTTGGTGATTGAATCTTCGGTTGTTGTTGGAGCGGGACCTGATGTTTGGGTTGTGGAGGCTGCTGCTGGAACTGAAGATTGGGCTGAGGCTGCTGAGTCTGGGCCTGGGGTTTTACTTGTACCAGTGGCAGCGTCTGGATGTGTGTTTGGGACTGGACCTGCTGCTGGGGTTGGATCTGAGGCTGAGAAGGAAGCTGAGGATGGGCTAGGTGTGGTGGTTGCGATTGGGGAGGTGTTTGAGCTTGCATCTGAGGCTGAGGGTGACGCTGAGGTTGATGCTGAACCTGTGAATATTGCTGAGATTGAGGCTGGGAATAAGGCTGGGGATACGGCTGTGGCTGACGTTGGGGCGGTGCCTGAAACCTAGTCTGTTGCTGAACTTGGCCTTGTTGCCCCTGCATATGAAACATATTATAAGCTCCCATTTGAGGTTGATGTTGCATGGAACTCTGGGGTCTCATTTGGGGTTGTGTTTGAGCCCAGGGTTGGGTTTGTGTTTGCATCTGAGGCTGAGTATATGATGGCCCCATGTGAGAATACCCAACCTGAGGTCCTTGTTGGGGCCCAACTTGGGGCCACTGTTGTTGAGCCTGAACTGCTGGGTAAGCTTGAGACTGTGGAGCTTGACCTCTTTGCTGAGGGTATGGCTGGGGAATTGGATGCCTCTGCTGGGCAGCAGGTTGCGTTTGAGGCTCTTGTTTGGGTGGCCACTGGTGGGTTGGAGACTGTCCCTGGGAGTAACCTTGGTGGTAAAGAGGATGTTGTGCTGGAGCTTGTGGATACTGGACAGACATTGGGGATGAGCCTCTAACTTGAGTCCAAGCATGGATTTGGCCCTGGGAAATATGGCCTGGGTGCTGGACCTCGGGCTGCGCATGTGCAGGATACTGAGTCATCGGCTGAATAGGACCCTGAGGCTGGACTACATGAGGAGCTTGGGTCTGTTGAGCTGAAGGTTGGGTACGACTTGGCTGGGCCGTTGGCTGAGCATGGGTTTGAACCTGGGCCATGGACTTAGGATGGGTTTGAGGCTGGGTCGTGGACTGAGGATGGGTTTGAGGCTGGGTCATGGACTTAGGATGGGTTTGAGGCTGGGTCATGGACTGAGGATGGGTTTGAGGCTGGGTCATGGACTGAGGATGGGTTTGAGGCTGGGTCATGGACTGAGGATGGGTTTGAGGCTGGGTCATGTACTGAGGACGGGTTTGAACCTGCATCATGGACTGGGAATGGGTTTGAGGATGGGTCATAGACTCAGGATATATTTGAGAACTGGGCTTTGACTGAGGATGGGTTTGAGGCTTAGACATTGACTGAGGATGAGTTTGAGGTTGAGGCATTGACTGAGTATGGGTTTGAGGCTGAGACATTGACTGAGCATGAGGTTGAGGCTGAGGCACTGACTGAGCATGGGTTTGAGATTGGGTCATCTGAGCTTGTGTTGGTGGCTTAGGGGATGGCGGCCTGACAGGAGACCAGGCCTGTGGATGACTTCGAAGCTGAATGTGGGATGGCACAGGAGGCGGTATGTGACCCTGAAATGAAGCTTGCATAGGGGAAGAAGGTTTGACTTGAGAAAATGTCTGCACTTGAACTACAGGTGGGCCAAGAAGTAGACCCTGTGGCTGCACAGATGGTTGAGGTCCACCTGGGGTACATGTTTGAGACTGAGTCTGAACCTGAGGCTGGAGCTGTTGTTGTGTCTGCTGCTGGGTCACTGACTGTGTCTTCACGGGGCCATGGGGCTGTGGAAGAACTTGTGTTTGCGGCTGACCTTGGCTCACTGTGGTCTGGGGCATGGTCTTCAGTGGTTGCTGACCGTCAGTGGAAGTATGGGACATACTTGCAGACTGCACTGGCACGTGGACCGCTGCCTGAGTTTTAGCCTGAGCAGTAGTTTGGGGTTGTGACTGACTTGGGGCCTTTGTTTGTGGGTGAGGCTGAGCCATAGTAGCAGTCTGGGATTTAGCCTTGGTGTCTGAATCTGGTTGAGCCTGTCTTACAACAGACGGTGGATGTTTTTCTTGTTGTTGTTGCAGCAGCAATTGTTCCTGTTGCCTTTGTTGTTTTTCCAGTTGACGTGGCTTTTGTTGCTGATACTTCTCTTTTTGTTGTTTTTGTTGATGTTGCAGTTGTTGTTGCTGCTCTAGATTTTGAGGTTGCTGTGCTTGTTTTTGTTGCTCTTTTTGCTGTTCTTCTGGCTGCTTAGTAACCTTTGCCTGCGCCTCAGGTTGTGGTCTAGTAGATGCTGTATGCTGTGTAACAACCTGAACTGATGCCACTGTTTCTCTGGTTGACTGCAGCTGAATCTCCTGAGTGGAACCCTGTTCTGGTTCTGGAGTGGGAGTTTTATGCTCTTCTGAGCCTGGCTTCTGAAGCCAGGGCCGGTTCTTCATGGCCTGCGTCTTTCTGCTCTGAAGCTCCTGGGAGCTCAGGTGTGGTTTCTTCACTGGTGATTGTTGAAGGGAAGTCTGCTCATGGGGCTCTGGTGTTGGCCTCTCTGTTACCACCTGCTTAACTTGGTATTGATGCATTTCTACCTGCTGCTGCTGCTCCACCTGTTGCCATTCCTGCTTCTGCTGCAGTTGTTGAGGCTGTGTTTGCATCGGCCCCTGCTGTTGCACTTCTTGTGGTTGCTGTTGCTTGAGTTCTTGCTGTTGTAGCTCTTTTTCTGTCTGTCTGTCAAGTTGTCCTTGCTGCGGTGGCTGTTGCTGCTGTATCAATCCTTGCTCCTGAGTCTGCTGTGGCTTTTGCACGGCAGCCTCTGGCCAGGCCTGAGCATAGCCTTCTGGTGGCGACTTTTTCCTGGTCTGCATGACAGCTTGTGCATAGGTATATGGCATTGTAGGAGAAGTCACCTTTTCTTGTCTGTATTCCTGCAGCACTATCTTTGGTACAAAGGTTTGACGCTGATGAGAAACTAACGTTGTCTCAGGCTGCTTAGTTGGCCATCTGTCTCTGTCTGACTGTGTCAGATATTGAGAACTCTCTTTAGCCTGTTTAAAGACTTTGGATGGAGGAGACCCTTCTGGAGGGCTTCTGCTTCTGCTTCTGTCTCTTCTGGCTCCCAGGCTGCTCAGCATACCTACAACTTCCTGGAATTGAAATCACACATATTAGAATAAGTGACACATTAATATTCTCTGCTATGTCCTTCTTGTTTACCATTGTATCAAGAACAGATCCTGCAAAACTCAATGGCTTGCTCAGGCTATGTACAAAAAGAAAACTAACCTGTGACTGTGCAACAGCAGCTCGCACTCGGTCCTGCATGGTGGTGGCATGGAGGTACTGGATGGGTGAGTTTTTCTGACTCGTCATCACCATCACCTGCAGGTCCTGCTCTTCTGTAACCACCTGGCCCTCCAGCTGTAGACCACGGGAAATCAGGGCCTAGGGGAACAAATGGTGTTGAACAACCATTAGTGTTTCCTCAATTCCGCGTAAGGATTTCTTAATGAAAAAACAATAAGCTTGTCATTGGAGAGTCCACTATTTCAGAGTAACACATTTGCATAAACCATCACAGCAGGACAACCTTTTTATTCTGTGGACCATCTTACCCTGGCCCGTGGGTCCTGGCCCCGCTGTTGTTGTTGTCTGTCTTGGGCCCTCAGCAGCTGGTAGAGCTCACTGGCCTCAGTCTCCCAATGCAGGAGTTCAGCCATACGACTGTCCAGACCTGACACACTGTGCTGCAGCTCTGTACACACCTGTTCTGCCTCCATCAAGGTCTGCATCACCTGGTGACATTAAGGGAAAGGATGGTAATGAATGGATAAACTAAGAGTACATACTGTACATCCATGAAATGTATCTGCAGGTGGCTATTTAGTGACAAAATGTGATAAGCGCAGTAGCAAAACACAAAGACTTGGATGCTTTTGAACACAACTGCATCAAAGAAGTAATAAAAGGAAAGCAATCATTCGTACTTCAGGTACAGCAAGCTTCAGTTTCTGTAACTGATCTGCTGGGCATTCTGGGGAGGGAGCCAGAGCCTCAAGATCCAATTCTTTTATTTTCCTCATTATGAACTGAAAGAGAAAGCAAACAGTGAACTCTACAGAGATGTATCTGGTCATGAAAAGTAAAATTCTCAAGAGCATTCTGATTTGACAGGCAAATGACTGCATGTGAGATCTGTTATTTCTAATTAGCTCTGTAAGTCCTAGGCCCTTGTTGCTCTTTGCCCCAATAACAGGTGAACTTGGAACACGGCAAACAACAGTTGACTTTCCCCCTTTCCTATTGTATTAGATATGCTATATGCTAAGCTAAACCTTTGGTGTTTATTTGGATATACACAACATCTAGCATTCCATCGTGAATTCATCTTTCCATCACATACTGTAGTCCTTACTGTCGACTTCTTGAAGCTTTGTTACCTGATGCCCAGATCTAATCTAGTCTAATACACACTGTGGGACCAGGCTAAACTAAACTGATGTCGCCATGTCTCTTTTTGTCAAGCTTGTTTGACCAAGCGACAGTAACTACAGTGGATGGGACTTGGGATGTGTCAATTCTGACCAGACTGCTGTTTTACATGTAATCATTACACTGTGTTATCAAAAGGGTTAAGTGATTTTGCTGATTTCTAAGATCTTACTTCGATCTTAGGCCAAAATGTGTAACTTTCTGATTGTTGAAAACAGTTCTGCTGAACTAGCTGTTTGGCAGGAAGTTGTTACTGATTTGATCATCATTTTAAATCAATTTAATATCTATATATATATATATATATATATATATATATATATATATATATTTATATTTTTTTTTTAGAGGTACAAACCTATGTGGTAAACAAGACACCAGAATGTTGTGAAATTAACCATGTGAGATGTACCTGCTCAGAGCTGAGTTTCATTCAGACGTTAAGACAGTTAACATATGACTCTACACCATTCTGCCAAGGTGTAGTTCATTCATCAATTAGTCCTACCTGTATTCTTTTTCTGTAGGTGCGTAAGGGACCTCCCATGGCCTCCAGAGGCTCTCTGAGAATCAGAGTGGCTTCTCTGATCAGAGCTTGGATGTCTTGGGGTCTGGCCTGGACGTCAGCGCTGGGCTCAGCCGTGTTGTCCTGGAAAAAGCACAAGTTACATTGTTAAATATCAGGTAGACTGAAAAGCAAATTCAATACTCGCAAAGACAAAAGAAGCTTGTGTAAAACTGATTACTTGCTTTTAGCCTATAAGTCAATCATCTATAGTGCACTTGTTTATGCAGTATGGCAATTTACACCAGCATTTTCATGGACACTTGCTTCCTGTACTTTAATATCACAGTGGATATGATACAAGAGTCTGGTGGAATCACTTCACAGAAAATTTACTGAGGTGTCTCCAACACCTGTCCAATATGCAACCAGAGAAATGAAAGAAGCCACATAATGATACGCTATAATTACAGACTATAAAAGCTTTGCATTTATAATTGCCTCCAGACAAAAAGCAAAGGTGGAGTACAACTTCCAAACTCGAAGCCACTCCTTCAAATCACAGTGTGGGAATAATTAGAACAATGAGACAATCGGAGCTTCAATTCCAAAGGTATGAGACATGAACCTACCAAAATTCCTGCTGTCATTCAACAGAAAATAAACAGAGAAGAAACTAAGCCATCATGGAACAACAAAGCCAATCACCCTGAAAAAACAAAAAAAGCCTTGCATATAGTTACATATACTGAGTGCAATATGGTACATGCTCTATCAAAAATATCATCTAAAGTACTTTCACGTTGGCTAAATACACTGATTAATCCACTGGCAAGAAATGAATTGACAACAAAGCATCAGACTGACTGTTTCTAACCAGCCAGGTTTTCCTTGTTCTGTAACTTACAAATGTGTTTTTCTTGACAAACTCGGCCCAGTGCATGTTGAGTCTGCGCAGCTCCTCTGCCAGGCCCCTGCTGGTCTGGGGGTCTGTTGACTCGATCAGGAAGTTACCCACCTCGTTCAGGTGGGCCTGTCGGGATCCCCACTCCGCCATCATCTCTGACGTCACCTTAACAAAAATATGATCATAGCAATCATAATCAAGAGAGAGGAGGAAACTTGAAGTGTGTAAAAAGACGTGTCTGTAACAGTCGGCTATTCTATTATTTGTTTGTGACATATTTTAGTTGATGTGGCAGTAATACCTCTGGTCTTCGGCCATGGCTGTGTGCTGCAGAGCCTTGCTCCAGCCAAGCCTGCAGGGAGCTGAAGCAGTCACTGTAGGAGTCCCAAGCAGACAGGACCCGTCCCATGGTGCTCTTGGTTTTGGTCACCTCTTCCAAAACCGCAGCGGTGTCCTCTTCCAGCTGCTTCACCTGCTGACTGACCTGGTGGTAATCTGCAGCTGAGGAGCAAACAGAAATAGTTGTTAATGTCATGCCAAAAATAAGTTAATTAACTGGCCCATGACCAGGGAAGGTTTCAAACAACAAACAGTCATAGAACACTTACCGAGGGCAGATTTGCTTGAATATTTCTCAGAAACCTGCTTCAGCTTGTGAAGAGCTGACTCTAACAAAGAGGGTAGCTCCTGTGTGTTCACCAGGTCCTGTGGAAAAAAGAAAATGAAAGAAAGAAAAGTTAACCCAAAAAAAAAAAAGTCCATATGATAACAAACCGTAATAACGTAGCGTAGCGTAACATAACAACGTTCATTTTGGACTAGAAACAACATTTCTAAACGGCGAGGTGAAATAATCAGAGATGAATTCTGTTGTTCTTCAACTATTATCACTAGAGGGGCAAACATTTTGGTTGAAAGTCTTTCTAGAGAGTGGCACCAGAGGGAAGGCCATGCTGTTACTAACATCAAAAGAGGTTTTCCTCTTTACAGTGGCTGGATTCTAACATCTCTGTCTCAGCTGTATATTGTCAGATGTTAAGCATGCTAATTGCATCATTTACTGATGCTAACATTAGCTGTATTGTGTTTAGTATTACCTTAGCTTCAGGAAAACAGTTATCAAAAATAAAAGGCCCAGTCCACATATGCACAGGGATATTTATAATGTAGCCTTTTCTGTGCGTTTTTTGCCTTTTGTCAATGCACAAACTGCTTTTTACATCACCTAAAACAGGCCTTTTGTAAAACTCCATCCAGGGTGAAGTTTTTCAGAAACGCCATTTGCAGTGGTGGCGTGCAGTCAGGGAAAACTGAGTTTTTGGTTTGAGACTTCAGTGTATGCTATTATCTCCTTTGTGAAACATCACAAATGAGGCAACAATTTGTGCAACATGACCAAAATAATGCTTTGCCGACAGGACTTTTTACATATTTACACATATACTTAGTTACTCTTGCAGTATATTGAGGTACAGAGGCGTCCAAATCAAGCAGCTGAAAAATGAAGCCAGCATGGAGTGCCAAAACCTGCAGTTCCTCTAATGGCCACTTGAGGTTGGCTCCAGAAGAAAGTCAACCTCTACATACCACCAACTGTCAATATGTCCACTTCTACAGCAGGAATTAACATGTTTACAAAATGGTACAAAAAATGGTTTTGCTCTCTATGGCTAATATCCCCGTTCATAACAACTGTGCAGGAGCTAATTTTTATATAACTAACCTGTTTACATTTTATTAAGGCTTAAAGTTACTTTGAGTGACAGACTGTCTGCTGATAGTGTCCTCCACAGCGCCACCCTCCCGCCCAAACATGGTCACTTCTGGCTCCAAAAAAACCAACATGACCATGGTCAAAACGTAAAACTCAAAGCTTCAGAGCAGGAGTACACAAACTAATGGATGACGTCACAGTAGCTACCTCCATTATTTTAACAGTCTATGTTCCCAGTGCAGTACAGAGGTCACTGCTCCAGGTAGCCTTCTGGTAACACTTTTTTTTTTTTTTTTCCAGGCTTCTGATTGGGCAACATCTTCTGTCCTGCGTGGCGTTAGGTCTAAGGTTATACTGCAGCCTGTTGCTGTGGCATGCTCTTGAAAGCACTTCAGTTTTATTCAGGTTTTCATTTGGTGCTGAGATTTTTTTAATAATGCATGTGTGGATTTTATTTTATTTTTTTGAGAATGATAGAGGGAAACACCCTGTTTTCAAAAATACCCATGTATGCATGGACGAGGCCTGATACGTATGCATAAAGCAACTTTGTCCCACTTCCTTCAAACCACTTGCAATGAATGAAATAAGTCTCCAAAGATAATGAATCTGGCCTAAAAACTACTCACATGCCATTCTTGCAGCAACAACCTGACAGCCTCTGGGGAGATGTAAGGTCTCTTCCAAAGCCGCAGCTTGGTCTTGATCTGCCCCAACAGATCTAAAACTGTGTGACGGTGCTCTCTGTAATCCAGCTTGATCCCGTGGTATTTGGCAGTCACTCTCACACTGGTGAATCTGGTGGACACGTCAACAAATAAGGTTCGAATGTTACCAAAATAATAAACAAATGACTTGGACAACCTGACACCTAATGATATGTATAATGTTTCAATGAAATTTCCATGATATAGAGCCAACATTCCTGAAATACACCAGAAAAAGCCACAATCTTTAAGTTCGTTTTGCTTCTCTGGTATCAGATGTGTCTCGCTAAAACAACATTTGACACCACACTTTATTGTCACATAACAGAATGATACCATTTGTGGTGTGTTGTAACTCTTTCAGGAGATTTTTCCCTGTGCTTAAACATCGGCCTTGATTATATCCAGGTCATGACATTAGATGTACTACTAGGACATTTTACTTATAGAGTAATTTCATTCTTTTCAACCTGGACCCTATTTTCTGTTTTTGTGTCTACGTGACTAAGAGAAACAATCTTTTTTGATACTGGTTCAGCAGCTGGGGAGTGGCACAACAGGCTGCAATGTAAACACTTGGGGCATATTACTGTCAAAAGTGCTTGTTTTTACCACTGTCAGGCTCAGATCATTATTCTAAGTGTCTGGCAATTTATGGAAAAGATCCATGCAGAGATAAAGCGTTGAAGAGTAAGATCCTTTTTGTTTGACCAGAAACAGCCACAAAATTGCCATCACCAAATCCACCAGACTCCATTTAAAGACGTCATGGGGTCATGATTGTAATATTGTTGTCTAGTCGAACAGATTTAGGTTCAAAACACACATTATTTTTCTTTTACTACCCATTTCTGCAGCACCCCTGCTCTCCTTCTGAAACACACTGTGCGAGCTTATGTCCCACCTCCTCAGATGCCCAGTCTGCTCTGATTGGTCAGCTTGCTCAGGTTGTTGTTTCGTAATTGTTGCAATGCTTGTAAGAGCATGTAACGGAAATGTCACACTGCTTATCTTAACCAGATTTCACCTCCCGAGGCTGCATGAGCTGCTAAAAACACTGCTGTGACTAAGGTAACATCTGCATCGGGTCTCGTAGGAGTAACCGCTGTGAAAACTGATGCTAGTTCATGAAGCAAGCCTCAGGAAAATGAATGGAACACAATGAAACGTTGTTATATAGTTGTGGAATAGCGTTAAAAATAGTTCCAACTACTCCTTCTTCATCTCTTCTTCCTCTGGCAGTCCAAACAACGGTAATTTGCAGCCACACTAAAAAAGCAGCATCTCCTCAACATGGACAGTTCAGACTCTCTGCAGCCTCTGCTCCAGCTCCCTCTAAGTAGGTTTGTTCGGGGGCGCGGCTAAGCAGCCTGCAGGTGGGCACTCCGTGCATAGATAATGTGTTACATAATGATGCAACCACGTTACAGAAATACAGGCAGGAATGCAAATGAGGTGCTTCAGGCAGCTGTGGAGCTGGGTCTGTGGGGAGAGAGAGCTCCCTTTAGCCTGGACAATGGGCTTTTTTACTCAGCAGACCAGACCACTTTGAGGCTGTTTCTGGTTAAACAAAAATGATCTTAGTCTTTAAAACAAAGGTCTTTCTCTGCAGGGATCCTTTCCATAATGTTGTCAGACACTTAGAATAATGGTCCGAGCGTGTCAGTGGTAAAAACAACCAGTGTTAGTGGAAGCAAATTGATGGGGCAAACATGTCCCAAGTGGATAGACTACAGCTTGTATCACTGCAGCTGGCTCCTGCCCTCCTACTCAATACTGGACAAGTTTTAAAAATCTTGTTCTCATTGGTCACACAGACACAAAAACAAGAGAAAATAGAGTCCAGGTTGAAAAATACCAAACTTAAACAGATCAATCAATTCTAGTACCATCTGGGCAGTATACATGATTTCATACATGCGCACACAGACCACCTGGTAAAGTGCTCTCACCTCCTCTTTAGTTCATCCATCTTGTCAGTAGGAACCATCACGTTTCCATACTCGTCCAAGTTTTGGAAGGACTGGAAGGTCTTCACATGCTGCGGCATGTCCTCCAGGCAGACCTACAGCAACATTGAGCAGTGAGCACATTCACATGCATGTTTCTGTTTAAATATAAAATAGATTCATCATTTCTGCTCGTCAAGGTCCATGTTTTAATGCCTCAGAAAGGAGGTAAGGGTTTCCACATTATCCCAACAAACAAATGTGTTCCAGGAACTGGCTTATATGCCAGTTTGTTTGATATTTGTATAATATTTTCCTGAACAGTGAACTAACAACTGAACACTCAGAATAAAGGGGCTATTCTGCAGAAGTTATTTATATATTAAATGTGGAAAACCCTGCCTGAGGTACCTGGGCTTACTAAGTCAGCATTGTTGTCTATTTCACTTCCTAAAGTCGTACAGTTGAAGAGTTGGACGCAGTAAATATTTACTTTGAGGAGCTCTTGTTTCTCCCTGGCATCGTCAGCAGCTCGGCCGTGGTCCTGTGGGTCACCCTCCTCCTCGGCCAGGGCCTTCTCCGTTTTCAGCAGCCAGCGAGCCACCGTGTTCAAGGGTGCTGGAAGACTCTTATCTAACTCCACTTTGTATTCACGTAGCTAAATGATAAGACAGAGACAAAGAAGCCCATTTTATGACATGTAAATTCAGTGTCTTTCAAATTAAACTGCACACAGAAACGAGTTCAGTGTGGGAGAAGACTACAGAGTAGAGAGGTAAATGTATAGTGACTTCTGCGGAGCTGCATACACAGAGCAGTTGCCACAATAAGGATTAAGCTATCAATATTTTTGAGGTTGCTGGTCCATAATATGTTTTTATATTCAAAATTCAAGATTCAAAATGTATACTGTCACTGCAGTTATACAAGTACAATCATGTGAAATACTTTCGCTGCAAGGCTCCATTAAAGCAAAACATTAAAATATCAAGATAAGAACATATCAAATATATATATTATATATAATGTAACAAAAAATATTATGTTTTTTTCTTCTTTCAAATATTTACATGCAGACTTATAAAAAGACAAAATGTGTATATATTTGTCTTAAATGTATGTATTTTTCAAATATATATTTCACAATAAAAAAATAATGCTTAAAACTGCCAAAACTAACCAAAAAAAAAAAAAAAACACAATAAAAAAGGTTAAAATACACACACACACACACACACACACACACATATATATTTGTCTTGAATGTACTGTACACAAATATGATATCGGATATATTCAGTATAAGGTTTTTAAGGTTTGGACAGGATGACAGATTTGAGTGAAATTGACCTTTTCAGTAAGGTTGTCCCACGCGTCTCTGAGAGCCCGCTGCTCATCGCTCAGTTTCGGGGTCCGTCTCATCGCTGTCAGTAAAGGCATGATGGGACGCCGCTGCTCATTAAAGGACACCAGAAAGGTCTGAATCACCTGAGGGATGAAAAAAATGTAATGTTTAGTGCCACTTGGTGATAAACAATAATATTAATGACACAACATGATCGTACTACAGTTAATAAGACAATGATGCGTGATACTTTAAAATTCTACAATATTTCCTTAATGTATCTTGATAGGAAGTAGCTGGAAACATACATGGTATCTCTCTGAGTAGCTCTCTCCCTCTGTGGAGTCCCATCCCTCCAGCAACTCGTCATAGGCCTGAACCAGCCAGCATGTCACTTCCTGTGCCTTCTGATCAGGTGTCACCTGGCAACATGGAAATAAAACAGTTACTGACTGAGGACAAATGTACAATTACAAGCTAAATTCAGTTGTTCATTTCTTAACACAATGTCATTCATGATCAGTGATATTTAGTTTGACATACATAGCTTAATCTTTGATCTCCACCCTGAGGTCAAAAACCAGAAGAAAAAAAAAAGATAAACTTTGTCAAACTGAACAGCTCAAAATATCTGTGTGAAGTAACTGCAGTGTTTTGAGTTTTGACCAAACTAAACTAACCTAAACTAAACATCCCATACCAGTGCAAAGAACTGTAACCAGTTGAGGCCAGAGCAGGTGATAACCTGATGTCTACACCCACCAACTGTATCACTGTGACAGCCTAGCCATTAGTGTTCACTGCTCATGCTGTCACCAGCATGAGCATCTCATCCATGAGTAGATGCACACTTCCTTCTGTGCGGTGATACAGTTGACGGGTGTTGTTCGGTAGAGAGAAAATAGTTCCTACATGAAAATGCTCACAACAAGGTCTGTGGATTATCTTGTGTAACCAGGTCATGATTTCTGGAAAGAAACACTGCTGTTAAGTTCTTTAAACGTATTTTTTTTTAGCACTTTGAGCACCACAAGCTGAGTGCCATCTAGTTCCATTATATTAGAGAGAAGCAGACATCTCTACAGCTGATATATCCAACACTCTGCAACTCACAGCAAAACAATCTAGACTGATAAATAGCATCACAGATAAGAGGAAAAATATGCATTATTGATTTTGGGGTGAACTGTCCCTTTAAAAGACATTACTGACTGCAGTTAAAGCGCAGTTCTCCTCTGTCTAGTGCTCATATACAACTGTGTTACAATTTTGTAAACAAGGTTCTATTTATTAGGCAATAAACCAAACCATGGAATCAAAAAGCTTTCCCACAAGGCACCAGTCATGAGATGCTTTACACAAAACATAATGGCAGCTGGTGTGCCAAAATGTTTTGTGCATCAAGCAAGCCTGTGCAGAGTACCAAGCCCATACAGAGGTATGATCTGGCAACACAGTTGGGTCCTTATTTTACTCGTAAGAAAATGGAAACATGCAGAGCAGCCACCTCATATAAAGCTGTAAATGGGGTTGTGTGAGGACATAGTTGGATATAATTTAATGAAATGTATAAAGAATTCAATGTGTAGTAGCACCAAGGTTTATTTGTTAGAATTTTGTGCATTATATGCAGAGTAAGAGCTGCTATTTTCAAATGCATTTTCAGCTGTGTTTCAAAAATTTCAACACACTCCTGTTTTTGCAGATTGTTTTCCAGACTCTGTGCCCTCCACCCTAAAATGTATCTTGCACAATCGCTGCAGGATTAGTCCCAAATTTGAAAATGAACACCTCTTGGGGGGTAAAGAAACAACACACAAAGTAGATTACAATCTCAAATGTCTACAGCAGCCACATCTGAACATGCTGATATCTTGTCAAACACCAGAGCCGACAGGTGTCATGTCCACTGTGACTGATCTGTCATGAGCTCTGCGGCAGGCTTTACCAACAAGAATGTCAGTGGAGTGAAGGAGTAGCTGCACAACACAGTCACCCTATGAGTGTTTTACTCATCTCATGGGAGGCAGAAAAACACGCCCTCGCTGTGGTTTTGGATGTGTTCCTAGAGAACAGGGCAAACTAGTTTGATTCTGCATGATCAGTCCTGCTTATAACCCAACATATGATTTAAAGGTAATCTTGCCTCTTAGAGACCGACTTTTTCATTTGAGTAACTGCAGCCCCGTCCCAATAAACAACTTTCCTGGCGTGTCTTTATGAGACATAATCATCAGCAGTGGAATCTAAAGTTATTTGCGGGTGCTGTAAGGGTTTTGCGCGGCTGATTTACACCGTGTGACACAGCAGTAAAGAGGCTGACAATTGCCAAGCAGCAAGCCAGAGGGTTTCCAAACACTTTGCATGAACGGAGAAAAACAGCAGCTCTTTTAAAGGCATAAAACAGTGACAGGGGGGTGTGGCACTGACGCAGATACAGTAGATTCAGGCAGGTTTTTATGCACCACCCTAGGTTTGTTTTTGTTTATTCATCCAATTATACATTTTCTGACCTATATTTTACGATTAGCCCACAGTTACTTTGTGAAAACTGTATTATCTGACCATCTAAAAAGGTTGCAGAAAATTCCATCTGAAAAAAAAAACTAGTGATTTCATGGAGAGATGGAGAGATTAAGGCATATATTAATTATGATTTAAGGTATCACTGAATCTTTTGCAAGGTACTGTGATTGGTGAGAGGTGGACAAAAGATGAGAAATGAAACAGAGGTGGATCACGACTGTCGGGTGTACCTGTCGCAGAGGTGAGGCAGAAATAGCAGGAGTGTAGTGAACAGGCAGGTCGACAGGAGAAGGGCTTTTAGGGACTGTCAGGTATTGTGTCTAGGAGGGAAAAGGGAAGGGAGGAAAGAGAGAAGGCAAAAGGAGGAAAGAGTGAACAAAAGGATGCCCAACAAAAACTTAGAGAGGAAAGATACATGAATGCTCATGATAAATTTAATACAACTTGGATACAACATCCAAAAACATTCAAGTCCACACTGATTTATTGGAAGCTGATATAATTTTATCATGCCTTTATCTGTATCTGTATATATTCTGGCCAATAAGCATAGAAGAAATGGCAGAGAAAGTGCACGCGAGGTAACAAGCATGACACTGACTATATTACAAAGCAGATTCCTGTTGTTTACAAACTGTTTGCAGCGCACGAGTTGACAGAAGCTGAGCAGAAGGTGGTGTGGAGTGTGTCAACAACAATACACTTATTGTTGTACTGTGAAATACCCTACCTCTGGTTCCTATCTTCAGAACAAGTCTTCAGTGACCAGATTTAAAAGATTCCTATGCAGCATGTGTATTACTTTGTCCACACACTATTTATATCCATGGTTATGCTCAAATATTGATTTTGGCAGCAACACAAAATCATCAATCAGACTTTTGCAAACATGAAGATTGAAGCAGATTAAAGAAAAAAAACCCATAAAGGTGATCTGGTGAGGTCAGAAAAATCTAAATATCTAGTTTAAATGTGCAAAATCTGGTTGAAATACAAAAGTTTTTTTTTATAGATATCTAGGTTGAATGTTACCGTTGCAGGATCAGATTAGACAGCGCTCAGCTGCACCCTAATTGTTGGCATTGGACTGCTGCAGTTTAAGAGCTGAAAACATCCTAAATTCCACCTGAGTTGGCTGTCTGAACTGCAAGTTACACTCACTTTAAAACTTTTCTGCAAACACTGCTGCAGAGTGAAACAGTGTCCTGTGCTGCTTGGTATTTATCAAGAAAACATGCAGTGATACAGACCTGCATTTCTTCCTCTGTCACCGGCAGGTCTTTGGAGTACTGCAGGAACTGAGCCACGTAGGTCATGATGGACTTCTCATCAGGATCCCGAACGTCCACATCTGCATCCACATCACATTCCTCCATGGTCACTCTCACACTATTGTCAGAAGTTTAGACTAACACATGAGCAAGCTCCTGCAGCAGGTGGAGTTTAATGCTGGAACCTGAACAATGAAGGTGTAGCTCCTCCGTTTTTAAATCATCCGTCTGATAAAAGTTCTGTCCATGAACTAACAGGCAGAGAGAAACAACTGAGGGTTTTATACCAGAGTGAAGCAAACACACGGCAGGCGAGTCAGCAGACTGTCAGATCGCCATCCCACTCGCCCTCAGGCTCGCTGGGCATGGCTCCGTCGCAGCGCTCAGCTACACTTACATTCACAAAGATTCACATGGCACCACCTCAATTACTGCTACCCAAATATGTCAGTGACAAATCAGATGAATCATAATTGGAATAGAGTGTTTGTTACAGACACAAAGGCGTGGAGGGATGAGTTACAGAGTCAACTAAAGACTGAAACAAAGCTTTCCAGCAGAATTTCGTGCAACTATGGCAAAATGATTGTGGAGGACTGACTAGTAACTCATAAATCAATCAAGTGAGACACATGGCCAATCTGTGTCAGTCCAGGTTGTGAAACTCAGAGGGCTGTCAAAATGTTTTTGCATCGTCATCAACTTGAGAAACTGCCAAGGAATTGAAAAACAAAATGCAAAGAAAGCGTCTTGATATTTCATGCACTTGGAGTGTAAGACAAGGACTAAGAGTCTTTATGGACAGTTCTTCAAACAAAAATCTTTAGATTTCAGTCTCAGCTTATCATATTTGAAAACACTGGCTTCTAGTTTCACAGCGATGGGCCGACAGGATGACCAGTGGCCAGCAAACGCACGTAGTGATGGGCTAAATAAATGTTTTAAACTTTTTGAACAACTCCATTTAATGTTCGTGAAGCTCAGTTCAGACCAAAGATGCGCAACGAGACAAAACCATTTTAGAACGTTGCAGAGAAAAGTTGAAACAGTGTGAGCTGACTGTCTGAACTCGGCTCAAGCTGGCTGATGGCGTCACCTGCAACTCAAATGGTTAAATCGCCGGTGGCTGGTTTGAGAACATCAAGCTCGTCACCTGTGTCAACAGCCAGTAGACTTGTAGTGAAGTCTGCTGGTCAAGTCAAAATGACAGAAGACGGTGTGTCCACTTGCTGCAGCAGGTGCTCCGTCCCTGCCGAGCCCTCTGTTTCTGTCATCACAGTGTGCCGGTGTCGGATAGTGGGTCGCTGCTGCTGCTTGTTTTGTTTCTTTTTTTCACGGTTTCATCACTACTACAAATGCAGCTGTAGCCAGTATCTCACTATCACTATCCTCGTTCATATTTTAAGAAGCTACAAATTATATTTAGCCACAAAATAAGCCTGAGAAGGTGCAAATCAGAACAGAAGTACAGAGAGTTGTTGCATAGAGATGATGCAACGTCTCATCTGGTTGCATTGGTGTGAACAAGCAGGTTTTTAGAACGTTGCAGAACGACGCTTTGCAAGTAGTTGCCTGTTTCAACTCGTCTCATCGCGAATCTTTGGTCTGAACTGGGCTTCATGTATCGGGTCAGGCTGTTGAATGTCTGAATGCTCATAAATCCCCACTTTTCCGAGTTGCTGTTGAGAGTAAATGAGAAGCGACTGAATCAAACTCTAGTCCAAACAGCCCGGCTGCTACACTCACTGAACGACACCGAATGAACGGTTATCTCAAGATGAGACATCTGCTAACGTAGTGCCGCAACAGCACCAAATTAACAAGTGAGGAACAATTAAATTAGGCTCAAGTTGAGACCTCCACCAGCCAAGGCTACATACAAATGTTTTCTATTGTCACGAGCATATAATATTTTAAAATATTGCTATGATACTTCCTGAAAACAGCAGAGTGACTCACCATCAGGATCCAGCAGTCTGGGGATCCTCAGCTCTCTCTCTGCGATGCTGAAGGCCTCCTCCAGGTTCTGTTTGTTGCTTCTGGTTCTGGCTTTGGACAGATCCACCAGGTCCGGCCGCAGAGCGTACTGGATCGCCAGGAAGGCCACTCCACTCCTCCAGCTAGTTTTGAAGTCTTTCACATTTATTGAACAGCCAGCTCTGAGGGACACAAATCATTTTATTACTATTATAATAAAGATCATTGATGCTGCATGTGCTGTCTGTGTGTCTGTTTGGATACTTGATTTGACTGCACTTAATTATCAAAATACTATCTGAAATTTGTCTTGTGTCCCAGGACACACACTGTTTCACATAAATACACATACAAAAATACAAAACACAACATTTACCCAACCAAACAAAACAATACTACAAATGCTACACATCACATCAGACATTACGAAAAGTAGATGCAGTGCCAACAATTTAATTGCTCCCTTTTATAATCAGTGTTCAACTCAGGTACACCGAGGCCAACAAACTCTGATTTAGTAGTTTGACAGACTGACGAACAAAAGAGTTCCTCAACCTGTTTAATCAAGCTTGTAGGACTTTGAAGACGCTGCCAGACGGCAAAAGCTGATATTCATAAAACAAAATGTGAGAGGGATATGATGTAATATTACCAGCCAGAGACAACAATGAATATCATTGCTGCTAAAAAGATTCAGAATTGTTAAAGATAAAGAACAAACAAGCAGAACCCATTAACTACTAAGATTAAAATTATGAATGTAACCAAGGATTAAAAAGACAATTAACAGGACAATAAATAGACTGAATCCAACAATATAAAAGACAAAGAAAACCACCCACAGTATTCAAAGTAAGTATAAGGCATATTTTAAAACTAAGTGCAGGACTTTAAGGAAAAAACAATAATGTTTGGACCAATAAAATAAAGGTAAAATAATAAAATCTTAATTAAAAATGAGTTTTCAAAACTTGTACTTCTGCTACTACTGCCTTGCCTTGGTCTGGGGCCCCATGTTGTGTTGCTTTATCTTGTTTGTGGAAGACTTTTAAAATGGGTACATGAATATTTCTTTGAAGTGTTTAATATAAAAAATAAATCCTGGTAAATACTTTTCAGGTATGTATGTATGTAGATTTCCATGTAGTACTGATAGAGCTCCATGTACAATCAAAAGTCTATTTGCAAAACTATGTTATGGGCTTATTAACTGCAGAACACAATACGAAATGGCAGCAAGAAGCACATGAACTTGATAATATTTCACGTTTATAAATATAGACAGGAATGAAATATGTAACACAAAATGCTCTTAAAGCCCATGTATTGAGGAAAGTGTTTTAACAGGTTTTGGCAGGCAGCATCTTAACACCTACAGCTCAGACAGCAAAGCGCTGATCAGGTTTTGAT
Source organism: Epinephelus fuscoguttatus (assembly GCF_011397635.1). Taxonomy (NCBI): domain Eukaryota; kingdom Metazoa; phylum Chordata; class Actinopteri; order Perciformes; family Serranidae; genus Epinephelus; species Epinephelus fuscoguttatus. The sequence continues at coordinate 7,120,152 of NC_064765.1, forward strand.
CTTTAGCCTGGACCTGGAAATTACCAGGAAGTCCCTGTGTGAGAATCAGTCTCTCCTTACATCCTTAACTTGGCCCACAACAGAGCACTTACAGGTTTTTCAAGGCTTTGACAAGTCGATATCATTGTAACCCTAAATAAACCCTTCACAACACATTTAAATGTATCCTTGTTCATTGATACCATTCAGCTGATCGGGTGCTTACTTGTGGCACTGTTCGCGGACCCACAGCAGCAGGGCCTTCTTGGCAGAAACCCTGAATCGGTTGTGTAGTGGCGAGCCTCTGGGAGGGACGGGACTGCTGCCGGCTGAGCGGCTCGACAAGGTGGAGCGGGAGTCCAGACTGGCCAAAGACTCCATGGAGGACTGACGGGAATCGAAAGAAAGGCCACTGGCCAATTCCTCGATCTAAGAAAACCAACAACACCCAATTTACATTTGGACACTCAGTATCTCAGTGAAAAAAGTGTAAAGATACAGAAAAAAGCTTCACAGCTGGACAAGCAAGACTAGAGACGGGAAGGGAGACCAGTTCTGATGTAGAGGATAACAAACTTAACATCACACAAATAACACCAGAATCTCATGGGACATCTTTTGCTTACAAAATTTTTAAAGTTATTAAGCTTAAATAAATGTGTTCAATTTTAGCATTGTAATTGTTTTCCTCGCTCCACTAATTTATACCGCTCGTTGGTTGATAACAGCTGTAAAACTGCCACCAGGAAATCAACTCAAATCTAATTACTGTATCCAAAAAAAAAAGAAAATGATCAAAGTGCAGAAAAATAAGAGAAAACTGTTCAACATTCTCAAAAAACTGGCGTCTTATAACATGATGTTTTATCTTGGTGAGGTAAGAAGGAAAACAGAAAGATCAACAGGAAATTATGACCCCTAACAGACAAGAAGAAGAAATAAAGAAAAGGAAAACCTATGAAATGTAAGCATATTAAACTCACATGGTACTGTAGGATGATTGTCCATATGAGGCCAAGGATGATGGACGGTTTACCATCAATAATATCAGGAATGTTTATGTTGACTAGTTTGATCTGGGGAGAAAACAGGACAGTTTTCAAGTTGCACACATTTCCAGTTGGTGAGTGGGGCAGCAGTTATCACAGTTTAACCTATAAATACAACGTCAATGTTATTATCTGTTCCCAAACTGCATCATCTCCTTGATTTTGTTTGTGTCAGTAGTAAAGTTCTCCCTATATGTGTGGTGACTGCATGTGAGCTCCTTTAGTGTGTCATTTACCGATTTCTTCTTTAGAAAGGAAAGGGCTTTCTCAATGTTGCTCCTGTGCTGAAACATTCCCCTGCCTCTTTCCCGACTCTGCAAAACACAACCTCAGAGTCAGTCAGTGGGCTCATTAAAACTATCGGCTGTTGACTGGAAAGCATGTTGAACTGAGAGGGGACTCACAAGGCGCTGGCCGCTCATCACCTCCAGCAGGTCCAACAGTTTGGAGCCATCACAGAAGTCATGGAACAGATCCACGACCATACACGGTGGCCTCCGCTGTCACAGCAAACACACATTTCATGTTATTTATGTTTACAGTTGCAGCTATAAAATACTGATACCTACACAGAGGCTGCAAAACCTGTTATACTGATACAGATTCAATATGCAGACATGTAATTCACAGCTGGAATGATGGCCTTTTAACAAAGCTAGGATGTCTATGCAGTAGACAGACACAAATACTTTCGACAGTGGTGCTACAGAACCAGAGAAAACAAAGAAAAGGACACTTTTACTCGAGGGAGAAAACCTACAACCTTGGTGCTAACAAAATAGCATTGGCATTTTCACTTGTATTGTTTAGTAAATTGGTTGTTCATTAATTAACGTTTTCAAGGCAAGGCAGCTTTATTTGTAATAGCACATTTCTTACACAAGGGCAGTTCAAAGTGCTTTACAGAGCAATAAAATATGAAACATAATAAAGGATACAGAAAAGAGAAAAAAGATATAAGTAAAATTATTTACTAAATAATGTAAGCTTCTTGTAATGTTACTTATTTACACTAAGGAAGAGGGCAAAATTTGAAGGCTTTGTTATTTACAGGTTATTATACAATGGAGATCAAACTGGGCTGTATGTGACCTATGAACTAAAATAAGTTTGACACCCCTGCTTTATACTGTTTGTGTCTGTAGTGGCGGCATGAGTGGTGGGCAATACGAAAATGCAGAAGCACTGCCCACAGTTCAAGCAACAGCCCGAGAGCTAGGTGTTGTAAATTACGTAATCCAGCGGAGTTCGGATGTGGGGCGGAGGAGAGATATCTAGGCGCTGGTAAGATGGAGGGAAGTGTACCACCGTTCATTTGCACATACTGCCCATGTTGTTTTGATACAAAGCTAGTTGAAAATCAGCAAAGTACCCTTTTAAATTAGCCATGCTTACACAAGAATTCTGGTAACCATTTTTCTCAGAAAGACAGAGACTTTCTTATCACTGGTGTTAAATTATGTCCTAAAACTGATGACGTGTACAACATTTTTCTGCAACACAATCAATCTTTTTGGAAAACTGGGAGATGACAAATCCAAATCGCAGCTTTTGATTTTTTTATGTTAATGTGGCTTAAGTTGAGGGATAACTTGCTCCTTGTGACATCCAATTAAAATCAGTTGAACTTTAAACGTCGTGATGGCCAAGCTCAAGACAAGGCTGTTTGTTAGTTTCTGAGAAACTGAGATTTTTGACATGGAAAATCTTCTCCAGATAAAGATGACTATTGTGCTTTTCCAGTTTGCATTTGAAAGGCCACAAATCATCGTTCTGATCTCTGTCATGCAACAATAAATAACTGTCGAGCAATACACACACACTATTTATTAAAGGCGACTGCTGCAGCACCATAATGAAATCACTCTGCACCAATTCTGAACCAATCAGGACGGAATTGAAAAACAGACCTCATAGTCTGTCACAACAAACACTATGTGGCTGTGCCTGCAGTCGGCTAAGGACAATATTATACTGTATGTATGTATTTCCTGTGGCACTACTGGCACCCTAGTAACAAATTTATTTAGTTTTTATGATGAGTCAAGTTTTATAATGACAGATTTATTGTGATTATTATTTGGTAAATAGCTTTAAACCCCGTTTCCAGAATTAGTGTCGACATCACAGACAGGCCGGAGAACAGGTAAACAGCAGACAACAATATGAGACAGCAGCACAGAGGAAAGACAACTCTAGGTGGTTACCTCTTTTTATCTCTTACTCACTCAGTCTGTCTCTCGAACTCAGCGAGACTAATTTGGCACAATGTTTGAGCGCTGCTTGGGTGAAGTCAGACAGTGTTATGTGACGGCTCATCATTGCATCTTGCTAGTTAAAGGGCTAAAATTAGCTCATCCATCCAGGTGTTGTGTTCTTATCAATGCTAACTGGAGCCAGAGGTGATAACCTGTGACTACCTTAGAGTCATTTGACCCGGGTGTGAATGTCGAATAAAACCATTTCCGCTGCATTAAAAAGTCTGATGTTAGCGGGAGTTAGCATTTTTTTGTGCAGTGGGAAAGGAGCTTTACTAACCTGATTTTTGGCCTAACTATATTCCATTTATCACATTTTTGCATGGTTATATTTTGCTAGATGCAGCCCACTGACAGAGGGAACAATGAATTATTACAGCGTTAAAGTTACCTACTATTAACTGATCAGAGACATATTTGTGTCGGCATATAGACCAGGTTGCAGTTCAGAAATGCCCGAGATATGTCTGAGGTCTTTGGGGTACACTGTTGCCATGACTCCGCTGTCCATCAGAGGGCACTGAGGTGTTCATATTTCAAATCTAAAATCTGAAATATCCTGTGCAGTCAGGCAGGAACCTCCAGGGCTAAATAATAAAGCTGACGTGAAATTGTCAAAAATCGCAGTTGCTCTAATGGCCACTTGAGGCTGACTCCACAAGCGAGTCCATCCCTTCGACACCCATGTTTAAATTTTAGTCAATTTCTCCGTTCATGACAAATTAGACGTTTACATGTTATTAAGGCTCTAAATTATGCATCACATGCATGCAAAGGGCGTGGTTGCTTTGAGTGACAGGTGGGTGTTGCAAGTCGCTATCACGGCACAGATGTTGATTTAGTAACCCTAGCTGTAAATTAACTGTAACATTCTGGTCGCCTGCAGAAGTCTTGTTTAGCATTTGGTTGCACTAAAAGACCCTCTACAGTCACGTCTGGCCACACAAAACCAAGATATTGACAGCCAGAATCAGCCGGAGTCTACAAACCAATGGGTTACGTCATGGCGGCTACGTCCATTATTTTATACAGTTTGTGTGGGCTGTACGTATCTTGATCCTTTTCTTTTATTACCAAATTTAATAACATCCCAACATCCTTGTTTAACAAGACAAGACAAGACAAAGCTTTAATTTTTTTCAGAGGGAAATTGTTAGTGCAGTAGTTGCAGTAAAAAGTAGTCTTTAAACTCTTGTACTCTAGAAAGACTGCAAATTGAAGATTTCATTTTATATTTATGATAATACAATGTCCATAGTAACATTTGAGGGCAATACTTGATGGGCATTGTGGGTATCAGCCTTAAAAAATGCAGTATACCGCCGGTTATCTCATTTTCAGTTTCTGTCTTCTTGTGTTGAGATATTCAGCAGTTAAGTATCAGCTATTTTTTCTTCCATTAAAAATAATCTATAACAGCAACATGCATCGTAATTCTCCTTCCTAATTAATAGGGCCTTTTAACTGCAAATCATCTTTAACCTTGTAGTCCATGGCCTTAATTAACGTCTGAGAGTAACACATGGGAGGAGGAGGAAACACTGAATATGAAAACAAACCTAAAAGATAATTCCTTGAACACATATTACAAGTCCCAGATTAGCCTCTAAATAATATAACATGACTGTATCATTTAGTCAGTAGAGAGGAATTAACACCTTTCTCCTGAAGAATTGATCATCAGGTTGTCTGCACCACAGAATAACCTTTGCTTACTAACACTGCCTGTTGAATGTCAGTGATTTAGGACTTTCCAAAGTGGACACAGAGTATTACTGTCACATGTGACAAAAGGCACTGTTGTAATGTGAGCCCTAATGTGGACGACCACCATAGGATTAACAATTATCTCCACTATTCTGTTTATTGGCAGAGTCTCAAATGAATCCAACACTGAGCCCAGAGCTGGCTGGACGTCCGATCAAGGGTGTGTGTTTGGTGGGTGTTGGTGGTGGAGGGAAGGGGAGGGGAGGATGGTGGCCGTCTGTTGCTGTCTGTCTGTGTGCTGTGAACCTTGGTCCTCAAGGCTATATTTATGTACACACAGCTCCCCACCTCCACCCCTCTGTCCTCCACTGTCACACTCACAGCTGACCTCCAAAATGAGAGCTGACAATCTGTTGCTGACTCATGTTAAGAGGTAGTTTAGGAAAAAGACTTGTCGGATGTTTCAAAGCTCCAAATTCAGGCCATGTCCTGCAAAAACAAGCTGTTGACTGCAAATAGCCCTCCAATGGTCATAAAAAGTTGGGTGTGGTCGTGATTTTTATGCTGCATTGATAATTGGATTTATTTTGGTTTCCTCAGCTCTGAGAAATTTCAGAGGAATTTGGTATCGTCAGCTGACACAACAGTAAATGGTGTCCTTAGACTAGATGCTAAATGTTTTAGAGGTAGCAAATATAAAATCAAATGTGCTGTTGTGATGTGTTTCCCCCCAGTACGCACACTGGTGGGCAAATACATGAAGGGACTGCACAGTTTTTACAGCCACTTAAGACAAAAAGAAACTGCGTAATTCTCAAAGTACTCGCAAAAGGTTAAATGCACCCCTAATTGGGCTGTCAAGCAAGTATCGTCCTGGTGCTCCTGTGCTGTTTGCATACACCATAAAACTTCAATTAAAAGCCTGGTCCCAGTTTAATGCCAAATCCCTTTTAATAGCCTGGTATGGTTATACATTTTGACAAATAAACGCCTGTCTCAATTAGAGCCCTGGTCTGGTTGCTAAGTTCTTCGGATGTATAAAACCGGGGGTAAATCAAATGACTGATTATCTGAAGCCTAATTTTTAGTTATATTCATACTGGTTTACATATACAAATTGATTTTATTTCCTGATCTTTGCTGAGCAACAGTTCTGTGTGGAAGGAATTAAAGGCCTATCCCAAATATAACCCTGCTGATTTAAGCAAATAATAACCCGAGCCATTAATTGATGTTTTACAGGATTTGAGTTATGTAATATGCAAACACTTGACGCAAATTTTTCCCATTTCTATGCAAATGAGCGGACTGAAATTACAGTTTTCTCGTTCCCTCTACCATTATTCTGCCTACTGTGTTTTGGGCTCTAAGGCAACATCTATACTTTACCACATGGGTAACTGCAATCACACAAGACAAAGTGCAAATTTCACACAGCTGTAAAACTGTATGGGCATGTTTGTGCTGTTATATCATTAGTGCAATATCTGTTGTGAATTGGACCCTGAGACGAGGCAGATAGCATTCGCAAGTGACGTGCAATTAATGGTGCTATCAGAGACCGCAATCTATTCTTTGCACATTCACCCCCAAGGGTAAAAAAATAGATTTGTACAGTTTTCATGCTGTCACTGATGAGGTTAATTAGCACAACCAATTATTTCTTGATTTTCTCAGAAATTATAAGAAAGAAAAACCTTCATTCTTCATTCTGTTCATTCTAATACTATTGATTGAACACATTATTTTCACACAAAATGTGTGTTACTGGAAGTCACTAGTTACAAAAACATATTTATCATGAGAGGTTAAAAACGACAGATGCACCATATTTTTTAATTAACCTTTTTATATTAAGGGAATATGTGTGCAGATGAGCACAAGTCGTGATCCCTCAGCTCATGCCCTCACATGCACAAGCTCACCGACCTTTTGTTATTAAGTTGCATCGGCTCAGTTTAGGGAGTGGAAATTGCTGTGTTTAAATTAACTGGGTAAATGAACTTAATTCACCTCTGACGGCATACTGGGTCATTTCAGCAGCAGTAAAGGGCATGTAGCTAAAACAAGCTGTATGCTTTTTAATGAATACACAACAAAGCTTTGAGACAGAGTTCAGAGACACAGCTCACCTTTGCTAGCTGAGCGTTGACCCAGTTGGTAAAGGTCTTCTTCTGGATCTGTTCTTGTTCCACTGTTAGAGAGGAAGAAACACACAATGTCAGGTTTAATTTATAGTCACATCAAAACAATAAATCACTCAAGCAGTGCAAATTTAAATCACAGGCATTAAGGTCATGATGCTATATACAAACTATTTATACTGAGTGAGACTGTGGAGTAGTCTCGATATCCTAAATTGCTCATATTATTAGCAACAGTGTGTGTGCTGCTGTGTATCTCACTGGCTCAGAGAAAGCAGTTAATGGCAGACACCACGAGACTGAAGGCGACTGGACATCACTGTCTTCTCCAGAAAAATGACAGAAATGACAGAAACCAACTCAAACTCGACAGCAGAGGATTTGTATCCATCTCACGTAGTCAATGTTGGTTTCGTTGTTATAATGACCACAAGAGTGCTTATGATTTAAAGAACACTTCACCCCAAAAGTACATATTTTTCCTCTTACCTGTAGTGCTGTTTATCAGTCTAGATTGTTCTGGTGTGCGCTGCTGAGTGTTAGACATACTGGCTGTAGGGCTATCGGCCTTCTTCCCAACATATTGAAACTAGATGGAAAGAATCCTTTTGAGAAACTCATCATCAATTTCTCTTTCCATTAATCATGACCTGGTTACTCAAGATAATCCACAGACCTTGTTGTGAGTAGTTTCATGTAGGAACTATTTTCTTTCTACCTAACTACACCCACCAACCGCATCTCCGCACAGAAGGACCCGTGCATCTACTCATGGATGAGAGGCTCGTGCTCGGCTGAGTTGTAACATTAGCTAGCTCAGTGGTGCTAGGTGAGCTAGCAGTAGATGCACTTTTTGTTCTGCACAGTGATACGGTTGGTGGGAGTAGTTCGGCAGAAAAAAAATAGTTCCTACATAAAACTGCTCACAAAAAGGTCTGTGGATTATCTTGAGTAACTGGGTCACGATTTCTGGAAAGAGACACTGCTGTTGAGTTTTTGAAATATATTTTGAGCACCACAAACTGAGTGCCATCTAGTTACATTGCACTGGAGAGAAGGCAGACATCTCTATAGCCGATATCTCCAACACTCAGCAACTCACACCAAACCAATCGGCAAAACATGGTTGACTTAGACGATGACACAGAAGGAGGAAAGCCAAACTGAGCTTCCAGGGTAGTTATGGAAGACTCAGTGAAAACATAAATCAAAGCACAATGCGTCATCCGGTGTTTGGGTAATATGTAACTGTCAGCTGAAGGCCTCATAACAGTTTATATTTGTTCATTAGAATCACAGATGTTTCACCACAGCCCTCACCATGTCAGTGTTCATTTCATTTAAAGAGTGGGCAGTCAAAAGAGTTTTGTTCACCTATTGTGAAATTATCCAGGTGTTTACGACTACATATAATAACTTTACCTTTTATAAAAGCAGGTTGTTATTGTAGCTAACACCCAGCGGTTTGCCCAATTCAGTTTGGAAAGTATTTGGTCTGTGTGTTGTCTGAACAAGCAAAGAGCCTCAGTGCGATAATGAAAGTCACAGAAAATAATTCAGCACAAACAGAGCTGCGAGCAAGAGAATCTTCAGATAAAGCACATTACCACGTATCCCACATGAGGTTTGGTTTTTAAGTACTTTACATTTGAAAGAGAAAAAGCGAGTTGTTGTCAGTTCTGCAAATAATTTCTAAACCACTAGATCTGAAGTACAGCTGGAATGCAGTTTGGCCCAGAGGAGCTGCACACATGTTGATTTCAAGTTCCCTGCCAGTGCATGTATTGAAACAAGACCAGTGTTCCCCACAGAATTCGAATGACTGTGGATTAGCAAACTTTGTTTTATTTGTGTGTGTGTACGTGTGAGTGTCCCGTCTAAACTGAACTGATCGAACAATCAGTTTATGATCAGATCAATGAATTAGAGGAGCAGCTCCTGCAGAGGCACGTAAAGGCAAAACTTTAGACCCATCACTGGCCAGGGAAGTGCACGGCTTCCATGGGAACATGAGGACACAGCAGGTTGGAAAACAAAGGACAACTCTAAAGTGAGACTGCTATTGTTTAAAGTCCCTTATAAACTGAAAAGTAAATACCACTAACTTCTGAGGGAAATGTCTTTATTGTTTGATTTTTGGGTCGCTGGAAATAAAAATTAGCAAGATAATTCCTGATGTTGAGGACAAGTCTGATGACATACAGACACAAAACTCAGGTATTTTTACTGTATCTGTATTGAGAGCAGGGGTCATGTTAACCGGAAATTTTCTGTCATTGACCGTTTTTTTACAACAATGACCGGAAAATCTGAAGGTCATTTTGACCGGTTGCAATTACCACCCCTGCCCACTTGCCAGCGGAGTGCACAGTCAGTGGTTTAAGTGGCTGCCGTTTTCACACTGCAGAGAAAAAGTCATTCATCTGCTTCATGTAGCGTTGTTGACGTAACGCCCTGGATACACCAGATGCGGTAGTGTCGCAGAAATCCTGCGAATATACTCGCAGGCGCTTGACTGTCCACACAGGCAGCGCATTTCTCCTGCGCTCTCCGCGCTGGTTAAACATCGACTCCACTCGTTTGTTCCCGTCAGTACTCGTTTTTTCACATCAAAAGGTCATTTTAAACATGGGTAAGGCCATATTTTAATTGTTTTTTAAAAGGTAATACGTTAATGACAGTTTGTCATTGCATGTCCATGTATTGAGCGTGTTGGATTAACACTGAATGAATAGGGCATATTGTTCTGACCATTTAATTCATGTAGTTATGTCTGTAGGTTCGGTGACACAAACTAGACTAGACCAGACGCCGAACTGAAGCGCTGCGGTGTGTGTGGATGTCTGTTCATCTTTTTGTTCATGTCCTTATTAATGCACACTTTATAACTTGCTTGTTGGATTTATTAAAAACGAACGAATGAAAACTAAATGTCTTTGAATATCTTTATTATCATTTAGAAGCGAAAATTTAAATGACCGGTAAAAATAGATTATGACCGGATTTTTATGACCCTGTCGGTCAAAATGACCGGCGACGAAAAAGTCTAGCGCAACGTCTGATTGAGAGATATTCCAAAGTAAAAGTCCCACATTTTTACTTTGAAAATCTGAAACTTGATGTGCCATTTAAAAAAAAAGTTGCTCCATAATTCCTGAAAATAACTGAGATACTTGAGTACAAGATATTTCACACTAAGTCCATCCTAAAAATCAAGAATCTTCACTGCAATATTATGCGATGGATGATGGTTTCAAAGGTCCATCCCACTATTATCACATTCGCGTGTATGTGGCCCCTGGACTAAAATGAGTGTGACACCCCCGTTCTACGAAATAGAGTGTTCTATTTCTACAAGGATTAATGAATGGTTAAGGTACAGTAACACACAAGCAAATGCAGGCAATTGACCATCGCCTGCCAAGACAATACTGGTGCTAAATGTGGGAAGCGTCTGACATGACAGACACTGAAAGTTAGCTTGCAAACTAATGTTAGTTAGCTTGCTGATGAAATACTGCAAAATATGAAATTAGTGATACATATTCCATTGTCTTACATTCCATGTCTGCGTCCTGCCTCACTGACAGCCAGGCTGCATCTGGAAGCAAATGTTTTATTTGCCCCCTTTGCTTGCACTGAATGGAAGTGAACAGGAACCGAAAATTTGCTGGTGTTACTTTCACTCATGTGTGACGGTACCCTTAAGTTTCAGTATCACTGCGCCTGCCATTTTGCTAGTTTGTCTGTAGCTAGAGTTTGCTCTGTGCTCTGAAAGTGTGGTGCTCTGAATAACGGAACAGTATGTTACAACAGCACTCCTAACGACCAGTCCAGCTCCAAAATTAGAAAATCAGTATGTGTTGGCAAATAATGATATAGAGGTGGGTTGCTACAAATAAATGAATGTGTGGGAAACCCTGATAAGACATTTTATATGTGTATTTATTGACATGTATTTAAATATACTGTAGACACATTTATATATTTAGAATGTGCTTATCAAATCACGCAAAGCAGGTTCCTCTTGTATGTTGAATGTATTTTGAAATATACACTGTACTGTTGTACAGTTCTGGCCTCTTAAGAGCTGCAGAAAGAGCATGCATAATCAGTGAGGCAAAGATTCAGTCATGTTTATTTAAGATGGGATTTGTTGATTACCCTTAAGGGAAACTGTTAACGTACAGTTTATGCATAAATACAAACTATTACACTTATCTGAGACAGGCTACAGAAAGGATTTAGCATTCAGACAATACAAAGATCAGTCACAGTAACAACAGATCTGATCAGTTAATGGTCCACCACTCACCATCGTAAAACTCAATGAAGTCATTCAGGTCCCTGGCAGTGTGAAGAGTCTCACAAATAACCCAGTCCTCATTCTCCATTGTCCTCATAAAATGAACCCTCTGGCTCAACAAACATCTCAGTCAGACCTTTTAAAAAGTGATTAACGATCAAGATGGTTGCTCAGTACAAAAATGGTTGTAAAAAGCAACACCAGTTGTGAGGCTGGAGCTATAAAAGATGTTACCCTCACAAGGATGTATTCCAATTCTTCCACTAATTCTTCCACTGATCTTTCCTAAAATGCATCCCCAATTAGATCTTGAATACCAGTTTGTTTGCTATAGTGGCTAAATGCTAACAGTCCCTTCCCGTCCATGCTGCGCTCCAGCTCTCCTTCAGGCGGTCTGGCCCTATGAGATGTGTTAACAGACAGTTTACAGACTATTTTCTGCTTTAATATGTTTAACAGCAGGCCACCTTTGGCTTCAGTTCACTCTCAGTCTAATCTTAATCATAGGGAGCCCTCATGATGACTCAGACATCTTGTTATAATTAATCTGGTGTCTTCAACAAAGGTAAGGGAAAAGGGGAAGGGGGATTTCTTTCACAACAAGACCCTCTAACTTGTTTAACATCTGGAGGGAAACACTGCTTATCACTTATCTTCAAACTCACAAAAAATGATGAGCAACCTAAAGTTTTCAAGAGTTCCTGGCCAGCAAATGCAGAGGATGAAGAAACTGGAGAGCAGTCACACATTTGAGAGTTGGCCAGAAGAATTATTTTAAACAAACCCATTCGGTCACTGCAGTGCTTTCAAGCCTGTGCAAGAGTGCTACCATTTTAGTAGCTGTATAAGCTCCTAAGATGAATCCCTGCTATTTCAATAACAGAATTCATTAGAAACACAAATAATGACATTTTAGAGAAGAAACAAAATCCTGAATAATTATCACTTCCATCTCAACAGAGATGAAACATCATGTTCTGGGTGTAAAATGATAAGTTATGTTCATCATCAGCAACTGCAGAGTTACAGTAGCCACGTACTAACTCTACACATTAGACTGTACATAAAATATGTGAATATGGAACGTGTTTTTCTTTTTAACTTCATTTAAAGACATTAAAGTCCATCAGTTAAATGTACTATGTACAAATCACAAAGCAATATTTAAGAGGAAAATAAAATATATTCAAAAAGGTGACTGAAATCCATTCACAGACATAGTTAAGGGATTCAGTGACCATTAACAATGTTCATTGTATTGTAAGTTGTCAAGGACTTAAAAAGTCTAGAACCTTTTGACATTTACTCTCCGTTTATCAAATCTATCTTTTTGTACTACATCCATTACAATACCATCACAGCTCATCTCAGTGGTGGTTGGCTTGGTGAGAAACTCAAAAGACTTTCTAAAATGTCAACCAACACCAGAACATTTTAGGATAGTGGTCACTTAAAACGTGGGCAGCAACAACTCTGCCTGATGGTGTTCAGGTGATGTGATCATGTGATTATGAAACGATTACTGATGCATCAAAATTAAAAAACGTACAGCCCGGTTCTAAAGCATTGTTACAGGTGATAATATTGTTGAGAAATGGCTTTTAAATCTCTGATTATAGCAATTTTTGGGGTTGAGACACAGAGCACTTTCATATTATTTCACTGCAGGTCAATGGTGGCATTAAAGCTGGATCTGGGTCTGTCTACTTCAGGCTGCACTGCCATCTGACATAGAGGCATCAGTATTAAATTCAGACTGTTTGATAACTAGATAGAAACTGTGTACCATAACGGAGTACAGATGAACTGTTCTTAAGACCACCTTCCCAAGTGGATCTGAGTACAGATTAGCATATAGTATCCAAATACGTTGGACTTTGGGGTCAAGTGTACTTGAATCTGGGCCCAGGTCCCTAACGTGAAAACCTCCATAATCTTTCAAGAGAGCATTACGATGTATGTAAGAATCAGTTTTTCCCCATTCCCTATAACCACGTATGTTTTGTTAGCTTGTTATTTAACCTAGCACCTGTTCAGGAAACCGTCACAGTTTTGTTGACAGCAGATTTACTAGTATAAATACAAAACAGTAGTATACTGATAGTATCATTTAATATACTAAATTAGCCTGCTCGAGTTTTCCAAAGATGGCTTATAAGAAAAACTCAACTGCAAAGATTCTAATTGTTTTTAGAACAGGCACATCCCTCCAAAAATCTGGTAAAACTGCAAATTTAGCAGTTACAGTCCCAGAAGTATCTGACTGGTAGCTGATGTAAATTTTCCCACAGTGAATCACATACATATTTCCTGTAAAGCAGACATTATTTACTCCTCTTAAATGTCACAGCACACATTAGCCTTCAGGGCGATGCTCTGTTGTTTTACGCGTAAATGATAAAAGGTAAAGTCTCTGGACAGGAGCCAAGCTCTCACTTTGTCTTTAACTTTTATTCTAACTGACTGTTTTTGGGCAAACCCTAATACAAAGTCAAAACAGGAGTTTTTCTTTTTTCTAAGAGGAGCCAACATATTATTTAGAACATGCCCACAAATCAACATAGCGGTGAATTTCCTGGACTAATATGGGTGACTGAAGAAATGGATGCATGCATGACTTGGTAGGAGAAATATTTTCTTCCTATCAGGTCCAAAACCTATCCTGGCTCTAAGAACAAACTTTACCCCAAAAGAGAAATAAGCCTGTATTTGACTTTTGATTCATTTGCTGATAAAAAAAAAAAATACCCCACTGCTAGATAGACACATCACGGTTCTGAGCACAACTTATTTTCATAAGTGTCTGAGCACATGATGAACTAAAATCTTTCAATTCTAGACTGATATAATACATCTGACTATCAAATGTAGTGTAGTTTTTGTGTGTAGTTATACTGTAGATTCGCCAAGGGTAAACATCTCCATATGCTGATAATAATATCCATTAAAGTACTGTGCTTTCACACAAGCTCTACACATTCAGTTTTTTTTATATGCCAATAAAATCACTACCATAGAGACAAATAAAAACTCACCCATGATGGGATCACTCATGCTGATTCAGCAGGGAATCTTTCCAGCTCAGCAAACTGGTGCACATAAATTTAAACTTCTCTATTGTGCAAACATATAGTTTACCACGCTGACTCTATACACTTCAGATCCATTGTTTTAGGATCAAGGATGTAAAGTAAAAAGGGAAATTACTTTGAGAGTGATTCCCGTCTGACCAGCTAACAGTCTACATAACATTTGCAGCCTGCAGGGAGGCAGGTGAGATCAGCTGGGCTCCGCCTCTTTTCAATCTGACTCACAGAGGCTCAGACCTGCTGTAACAGGACCTAGTGCTCCTGCAGAATCCTGGGTAATTTATGCTACATAACATGGAAAATATGGGTCACATTCAAATGTTAAATGGGGTGAACTCAGATGTTTACCTAACCGAACAAAACCCCTGCACGAGTGGCCCACTAATTGTTGAAAAGGACTGGAAACATGAGAGACGGTGAACTAACACGCTGTGATGTTGAGGTGGAGGAGTGTGCGGCGGCTGTGTCAACAACTGATGTTGGTACATGTCACTGTCTGTTCCAATCATCTGCATTGTGATACGTGTCTATTTTCACTCACTGTTTAAAGGGACGGTTCACCGCAAAATCAAAAATACATATTTTTCTTCTCATACAGTATGTCGAATCAATCATTTAATCAATGATCTATTTGTCACGTAAATATACAAGGTACATGTTCATGTTTCCATAAGGTTCTGATAATGCATGGTTTATACAGCAGTGATCCACAGCAGGAACGGGACAGCACCTCACATTCCCACCGTCACACCAATCCTTATTCACCATAAAGCACATGCCTCCTCTCCTTCTCTTGCCACAGCCCTCTGCTCTGTCAGATTGCCACATAGAAAAAGAGTCACCTAGAGTCACCTCCTGGCTGCTGTCCAGGAGGTTGTCCATTTTATTTTACAATGCCTGTATAACAGCTAGCAGGATGCTAATTCAACCATGCCCATCCTCTCCATCTTTCCTTGATGTTTACGTTTGACTATATTTGAAATCTTTAATCTGTCCAGCTAGCAGATGAAGCAGGAGGAGAGTTTACAAACTGGTGAGCTGATTCTTACATCCTGATGAGTGACTTGCAGCTGTATGCCACCACTGTCTTACACCAACCACGAAAAGCCACACAAAAACTTGCAAAATAGACATAAGAGCCTAAATTTAGCTCAAATTTAGTGACAGAGAGATATCGTCATAAACATAAACACGATTCTTGTGTTGGGGATATTGGCCGTAATGGTGTCTGCCCTCTCTCAAATATAATGGAACTAGATGATGCTCAGCTTGTGGTGTTCAAAGCAATGAAAGATTACCTTTAAAAAAACTTAGCAGCACTGTGTCTCTCCAGCAATCATGACCCGGTTCAACCTTGTTGAGCAGTTTCATGTAGGAACTATTTCCCTTCTAATGAATTTCACCTGCCAATTGTATTACTGTGCAGAGAAGCGTGCATCTACTCGTGGACGAGAGGTTGTGCTTATGACAGAAAAAGATGTTAAAATGAATGACGTCCTCCTCAGCTGAGCTAACATTAGCTAGCTCAGTTTCATGTAGGCTTCCTTTTGCGCTGTGATGCAGTTGGGGGACAAGTTTGGTAGAAAAACTGTTCCTTCAAGAAACCGCTGACAACAAGGTCTATGGATTATCCTGAGTAACTGAGTCTGGAAACAGTCACGAGTTCGTCAAATGTATTTTTTGGCACTTTGAGCACTACAAGCCAAGTGTCATCTAGTTCCATTAAACTGGAGAGAGGGCCGACATCTCTAAGGACAATATCTCCAGCACTCTGCAACTCACACCAAAATAATCTAGACTGATAAAAAGCACTACAGGTAAGAGGGGAAATATGTGC
Source organism: Epinephelus fuscoguttatus (assembly GCF_011397635.1). Lineage (NCBI taxonomy): Eukaryota > Metazoa > Chordata > Actinopteri > Perciformes > Serranidae > Epinephelus > Epinephelus fuscoguttatus. The sequence goes on from NC_064765.1 coordinate 7,136,521, forward strand.
TTTTTAATTGTGGGGTGAACTGTCCCTTTAACTTCTGGCTGTTACAAATTGCATTAAGTTCTCATGAGGTGCATTTGTACACTTTGTGAAAGGATGGCATTAAGATTTGTGTTTGATAATGATCAACAATTTCATCTGCTGTCTCACTTTAATCCATGCACTGTAGAAACCATAATTCATTTTGAACAGCATTCATCAGGTGTTAAAGATGTGAGCTCCACCATGGATGATGAGTTGTTTCTGTCCAATTATGCTCATTGGCAGGGGGAGGCCACATCAGGACGCACAAACATCACAGAAATGAAGGTGTATCATAGCTAACACTTAATAAAATCATGAAGATATACAGTTATGAAACAACATGCGTCATTGTTTGATGTATGTACGATTATCACATTCCCTAATGACTAATTAAGATAAGAGAACAGAGCATGGCTCAAGTTATCAACTTAAAGAGATTATTGTTACAGAGCCTTCATTGTTTTGATACTGGAGAAACCTGCCTGGGGATATTCAGCGACTCTGTGTTTCATGTTTGCTGTTTTTACGTTTACTATATTTCTACATTTCCTCATGTTCTAGTGGATGTTTCTGTGAAGCACTATGCCTTGAAAATATGATAAATTATATTAATAATGTTCTGTTATTATCATTACCTTTACACAAGAACATTTTAGGATGATTTTTTGAAAGACTTAAGATTATTTTCACTGTATTATTTAATTATTTATGTAATTTGTGTGTTTATTTATGTAATTTTAAACTATATTTCTTTATATATTCTAGAGATGCATTATGACCTTGTATCAGCTGATATTGGCTTTAAATCAGAATCAGCCAACTTGCTTTTTCTTAATTTGCACAATCAATAATTATTCCATACATTCCATACACAAGTATTGTATTTCAATAGGGCCGTAACAGTACATGTATTTGTGTCAAACCGTTCGGTACATGACTTTCAGTTCGGCACGACCCTGTACCGAATTGTTGGGTGCAGGATATTATTTTATTTTATTTTGTTTTATTTTAAATCCATTTTTGCGAGCTGAACCATTTAAAATATCTAGTTCCCCGACGGACATAATTGAGTGACGGACCGAGTCCCGTACATCTTCGCTTTCACTTTGTGCAGCGCACTCTCGCATTTTGACAACATGGCAGGTGAGCCTGACGAACCTGAAGACCCACCCGCAAACCTTAAGTCCTCGGTTTGGGAACACTTTGGTTTCAGGGTAAAATAAGAAGATGGAAATAAACAAGTTGACAAGACAAAAGCAGTGTGTCGACACTGCAGAACAGCGGTCGGGTATGTACTTGGAAACACGTCTAACATGCTAACGCATCTAAAGCGACACCACCCCAGTTTGAACGTTAACCGGCACGACTAGAAAAAGCAATTTGGTGCAAACTACGATAACGTCGTCGTTTGAAAAGAAAGAGCATTTCCCTGACCATCGCGCTAAAGAAATAATCAACGCCACTGGAGTTGAGTAAAATTGTTTAAGCTGCACTTTAGATATAAGCATGTTTTGTTTACTGCACTTTAACAAACTGGGAAAGCTAAGTAAGTTCCGAGTAAAACTGAATCTGAGCAGGCTTTAAAGCTGACCAGCTGCACTATACTTTTTATTTTAATTGAGTAAAACTGTGTAAACAGAAATGTATATTTATATTTTTCATTCAAAAAATGTGTTAAAAAAACAGCAGGATTTTATTTTTCACTTTTATATTTCTATTTTCATTCAAACAATGTGAAAAAGCAGGATTTTATATATATTTGTTTCATTCAAAAAGTGTGTAAAAAGAGTTAACTGCTGTGGTGGTATGTTTTAATAAGGTTACCAATAAGTAAAAGATATTTAATAGTTGTCTATTTTTTTCATTACTGTACCGAAAAAAAACGAACTGTGACTTGTGTACCGAGGTACGTACCGAACCGAGATTTTTGTGTACCGTTACACCCCTATATTTCAAGTCTCCATCAGCTGGTGGGCCATCATGATAAGAGTATGCATGTATAATATGATGTAAAGTCCACTACAGAAGAGACTTGATGATCACTAAAATTAGGTGGGGAAAAAAGTGGATATGGATATCGGTATTGGTTATCAACAAAATGAGTTATGTATCAGGTAGTCTCTATATACAGACTCTACATTCAGTGAATGTAGAGTCTGTAGGCAAACCCCGGAGATCTTGCCACCGGAAGAAGAGCGGAAGAGCCCTGGTTCCCAGTTGTAGGCTGTTTGTAGTCCACGTGATATTGACCAATCACGTTTGAGCTGGCTGCAGTTGTTGCCAGGTTAAACGGTCCGTGCGGTGAACTAACAAGGCGGAACATAATTGGCGCCACTGCAAACTGTGAATCCATCGCAGTGGTTCAGCATATTTACTTATGTATAAACCTAAGTCAGAAACGGAAATTCGCTTCCTCCGCCCATATCAAACCGGAATGCCAAAAAATCGGGGGTCTGCCCCCAGAGGCTGTATCGCCGTCTGCTGGAAGTCAGACGCCGAATACAGCCGATGGGTTCCGAGAATGTGTATCAGGATATTGGGAAAAAATCCAATAATATTTGTAATTTGTAATAATATTAAAAAAGTATTCAAAGTGGAATAATAGCACAAAGTCCTCATGAATCGTCACATGTTTGATCCCTACAGGAGCCACTAGATAACCATCACGCACAACAGCTCCTTCTCAAACTTTCGTTCTGTTTTGACACAGTTAATCGTTTTAAAAGCAGCAAATTATAAAACCAGATTTTATCTGCTCAGTACAAGGAAAATTATTTCTAACCCTGCTGATGATGCCACCACTGAATACACCCAACACCATTCACACACAATCTGAGCTATCTTTACTGGCATTCTTTTCATCATTCCCACTTCAGATGACCACAGATAAAACAAGACCTTCCCTCTCTTGTTTACAAGCTGGCGTGTCATGGGGGCGTTGAGCTTACGTACATCACCCATTCTGCAAATTTTACTAGCTGGAAATTACATAGCTGGAAAAACGTTTACAAGGTTTTCATAGGGGAAAAAAAAAACATGTTCTAAATGCAGAGAGGAAATGTGGGGAGTCATGTGCTTAAAATAGTTCAGTGTAGAACCACACAAGAATGGACCCAAACACAGAGGAGAGGTGGGTGGATAGAGAGAGAAAAGCAGCTGGGAGAGAAAGCAAGACATGAGGAACACGTGAGAAACGTGGGCAGAGACTTGTAAACATTGTGAAACAATCCACATATTAAAGATGCAAAAATGAATAATGAAAGAGGGAGATGGGGACAAAGAGAGACAAAGAAGAAGAACTGAAGAAAGAACTGGAAGAGACAGAAAGGTTTTACAAAGTACGAAGAAAAGATGAAGCAGTGTCAGATTACTGGGCAAATACTGCTCCCATCTGCCCGCTTCAGAGTTTAAAAGGTAACTTTGATATTCAAACTGGACCCTATTTTCCCATCTTTTTGTGTTTAAGTAACTACTGGAGACAACAAATTTTGAAACTGGTCCAGTACTGAGTGAAAGCCCTACAGCCCGCAGCAGCAAAACAGGCTGCAATGTAACGTTAATAGGCAACTGCACACCATTTATGTCCATTAAAAGTGTTTGTTTTTGCCACTGACAGGCTCAGATTGTTACTGTAAATCTCGGACAACATAATGGCAAGGATCCCTACAGAGAAAGACTTTTTGTGAAAGAGTAATATCCTGTTTGTGTTACCAGAAACAAAAAAAAAAAAATCACAATCACCAAACCAACCAGACTCCATTTAAATACATTTTTATCATCGTATAACACATTTCATTCACCTTCAATAATGACCCAGGTACCTTTAACAGATCACTTTACTTCACTTATAGAGCTGAAATACACCACACTGGAGATCAAGCAGAAGTCAAAATTATGAGTCAAAATCTTCCTGCATCTGTCACACACACTGTGAACACACTAGTCATGCCATGAATGTAATAAGACCCTCTGAGACCAAACTTTCTGTCAATCACCAAAACATATAAAGCAGTTTCAGGATTTATCATCGAGTAAGAGCAGTTATTACTGGATGACTCATTTTGAGATTAAAAGCTTCATAAAACTGGAGATCAAACAGATATTCTTATAGATAAGTTGACAAAGTTGAAAACCAGCTATTGAGAACTGATAAAATGCCTTTATGTTACAAGCAGTGAGAACAGGATCAAATGACAACGCTGGCGCGTCACAGCTTTGCTTCAAACATTCAGAAACGCCCTGGGAGACAGCGACTTAATGAGCGAGAAGCATTTATTATCTCCTCCACCCTCACGCTTTCTCCCTCCGGATGGCTCTTTGCAATATGACTCATGTCTCTGTAAGAGCAGGGGTTCAGTTTCGGCAGATTAAACAGAGCATGACCTCGAAAAAAGTGACAAAAATGAAACAGGACAGAGCCAGCAGCAAGCCGAGATGGAGTCATCAAACTGCTCTCCTGAGTGGGACGCATAACTAAGGCTTAATAGTTATTATGTTGCCACAGTAACAAAGATAAAACACTGAAATCAAGACATGAGGCTTTTCTTTTTACAGTTGCATGACCTCAGACTTCTCTCAAGGCGAGCAGAAACCAGAAACAATGAGCCTTCACTCAGTTTAGCCTGAATGCCTGTTGAAGTAAATCATCAAAATAAAAAAGCACCACAGTTGCTATAATAACCCAAAATTGAGACCAAGCTTAGGTATTCAAAGCACACAAAAACACCTAATCTGATCTTTCACATACCTGTAAAAATAATAGAGGAACTACAAAACAAATCTTAAAGTATTAACCCACCAAACCATGATAAAAAACAGAAACACTGCGCTGTAATCTTTACTAGAGGAGGAAAGAGACTGACCCTGCAGCAGCATGTGGACATTATCGATGTCCAGGGGGATGGACCCCCTCTCCACCACATCATCTCTGTAGTAGAAGTCTGACGACATACTTTCTCATCCACAGCCTCCGGGCAGCATGGCACCACTCTGAAACAAAGAGAAACAGTCAGTGTTAGTGCCGTACAGTGTGGCTTATAAAGTGAAGCATGAAACTATCTCTCATTAAAGGTTTGATGGCACTGTGTTGAAATTTCTGGCCGTTAAAACTGACTTTCTGTCCAAAATTTTCCAGGGCTGGTACCTGCGGTTATTCCACAGGCTAGTTAATAACATGTCGGGCAGGAAATCCAAAGTGTGGGATCATTTTGAGAAGGTGAAGGACGAACCCAAGGTGATATGTAAACTCATCTTCATTGGTCGACTACAAACATGACGTATCATCTGAAACATGGAAGTAGCTACATGCCCATTAGCCCACAGCGTCACTAACAGGCGGCTCGCTCAGTGTGTGACGTGCACTTGTAGATAAAATATAGGCCTATATTAATGAAGGTTCATTAGTACGGTTTGTATTTCTCTGTAATGTAGCACAGTGTTAACAATGTTACTGATACTATTCTTTCTCACACCTTCAACTCAAACCACCAAAATATATCATTTATTTATTACATTAATATTGTAAACATGCAGGAGACTGGTCGACTAACAGCCCTAAATGACGACTATTGGTCAACTAGGAAAACAGACAACAGACAACCATTCATGCCCACATTCACACCTAAGCCACCAATTAACTTGCATGTCTTTGGACTGTGGGAGGAAGCCGGAGTTCCCAGAGAAGACCCATAATTTTCTGTGCCAGGCATTTTGATAAATTAAACTGCTTTTGATAAAAAATCTTTGTCTTAAAGTGCTCTGCAAGGCAACAAAAGGATCTAGACCACAACCACAGTCAACAAACATAGATGGACAAAGGAAACAGCCCAACAATTTCAGAGACCTTGAGTTTGGCAGTTGCATCATTCAAAGACACAGAAAGCCACGTATCTCCACAAAGACCTTTCAACAAGCCAGCAGAAACACTTTTATAATACAGTCGGGGGGAGTCTATCATCTTTCATAGAGCAATGAAACACTGTTCTGTCAGTTTACATTGAGTGCTGGATGAAGGGTGCTGGGTGTTGGGCTGTGTTTTGTCTTGTTCAGTCTGGCCCTAGGATACAAATAAGTGAACTGAGAAAAATGTGTGACATTTAGACAACTTTCCAAATACGCCTGCTGAAACAAATCACACCCTGATAACAGAGAGGGGTCTTTGGTTTGTCCAAAACGTCTTTTTCTGCTCATCACAAACATGACTGACAGTTTAGGAGAACAAACAGGTGAGTGAGCCTAAAATAAAAGAGTGAAATAGCACTACGCCTCACGAAAATGTCAGAGCAAATGTCAGACCAGGTCAAATAGTAGCTGTTGGTTTGTTTTAACCTCCCTGTACTGCCGGAGGCGGAGGGGGTCTCATTCAAATGATAAAATCAAGCAGTATTGTGTTTTATCAACTTCCTAATGCCTCAATCCCTGTTGCATCTAAAGCTTGGTATACACTGCGGATCTGGGCTGTCCCAGACAAAAGACCTGAAAGAAACGTGGCACTAAAACAGCTGTCCTACGTCTCACAGTGAGAGAGGTTTAAGGATGGCCATTGTCATGGTCTTGCGATCAAAGACAGCCTGGGATAAAATTCTGACAGTGTCACAAATCTGGTATGACCATCTCACAGTGTGACTGCTGTTACCAGCTACATCTACTAACCAACCAATAGAAAAGCAGCATAAACCCAAACAAACAGACGGACAGCAGCTGGCCATGGAGGCAAAATACGCTAAAGAAATGTGTGAGATTCCAGCAAAGAGGAAAACTTTGTTGAGTTGTGGCAGCAGAAGCCTTGCCTGTATGATGTGTCCTCCAGCTCTTACTGTACCGTGATCGGGTAAAGAAGGACGAAACATGGAGGGAAAAAGCGGCAGTGTTGCAGCTGCCAGTTGAGCAACCTAGCAGCTAGCAAACACACACAGACACACCACAGTAAATAGTGCCCAGAAAACTTTAGGTTAATTGATAATCTATATATGACATGTATGCCATCTACAATATGGTCAAACCTTCAACCTAACAGACACTGGCATATTTGTCTATCAAGATATTCTGCTAAGCATAACCTCATTGACAGGGGTAATGACAAAATTTCACACAAGAGAACAACACGACAGCATCAATGTTTCCGCTTGTCTGCACACTTTATGATTTAAGACACTGCAGGCACATTTTCAGCCTTTCAATTTCAGACTCAGTCCACATTGCTCACACACAATATGTGTAAAGAAAGGCTGCTGCAGAACCTCACGTGCCTTTTGGCTGAAGAACTGCCAGTAACACATATAAAGTGATCGTAAGACTCCTGCCTGTATGATACGGTGCCAAGTGTTCATAAATATCAGCTTTATTGCAGAAAACCTGATGAGTGCTCAGCAAAACTATGAATTTGATTAAAAAGAGGAGAGGCTTTCTTGATAGATGTCAACTTATTAATGTCAATGTACAATTTTTCTTACAATCGCAAAACCCTTCAGGCTCATCAATTAGACCTTTGTAAAGTCAGCAAATGATGGCCTGGCTGCGATGCCTTCCTATGACGCATTCTGTGTAGCTGGCTACAAGCAGGGGTGGGATGACACTAGGGCTGCATTATATGCCAAAAAAAATCATATTGCAATTATTTTGACAGATGTTCTGATTGCGATATGAGTCCTGATTTTATGATTTCAGGAATGGTCATTTTTGCATTTCATTTTCACTGGAGAAAAAGAAAAAATGTGCCAACCAAGTATGCTCTTTTACATCAGGATGATAGGATCACAATCCTTCATTTACGGTATGTTGTAACACATTTTACCTTTATCAAAATTACTGCCTAGCAATTGTATGCCTCTGTGCACCACTCAAGTTGCACTTACAGTTTTCACCCACGTCTATGAAAACATGGATGTTTCACACACATCTTCACCCAGCAGCACAGAAGAACTATACAATCAGCACAGTTTCAAGGTGGGTATCCAAAATGAGTGTCAGCAATTCAGTATCTGACCAAAAGTCTCTCCTTCTGTTCTTGAGATACTGTATGACACTGAGTAATGGGCAGAAAAGTGTTTTTGCAGAATGCTATGAAGTCACAGTAAAGTTGACCTTTGACATTTTGATATAAGATCTCATCACTTAATTTTATTCTATTAGACGTGTGAGAGCTTTTGTCTTAATTAGCATATGAATTCTTGAGTTATGGCCAAAAACATGTTTTGTGTGGTCACAGTGACCTTGACCTTTGACCTTCAACCACCAAATTCCAATCAGTTCATTTTTGAGTCCAAGTGGACGTTTATGCCAAATTCAAGAAAACTCCCTCAAAAGATTCTTGAGATATTGTATTCAAAAGAGGAGATGGATGCAAGGTCACAGTGACCTTGAACGTTGACCACCAAAAGCATTTCAGTTTTTCATTGTTGAAACCAAGTGAATGTTTGTGCCAGCTCTCAAGGTATTCTTGAGATATCACCTTCACAAGACGGATGCAAGGTCACATTGACCTTGACCTTTGACAATCAAAACCAAATCAATTCATTGTTTGTTTGTTTGTTTTTTTTTAAGATTATTTTTATTGGCTTTTTGCCTTTATTGACAGGACAGAGGGTGAAATGGGGAGACAGAGAGAGAGAATGGGGACTGACATGCAGCAAAAGGCCGCGAGCCGGATTCGAACCCACGGCCGCTGCAGCGAGGCAGTGCCTCTGTACATGAGGCGCCGGCACTATCCACTACGCTACCGACGCCCCCAAATCAATTCATTGTTGAGTCCAAATGGACATTTGTACCAAATCTAAAGAAATGTAAGCATTCTTGAAATATCGTGTTCAAAAGTATGGGACGAATGGAAGGATGGACAGAGAGACAATCCAAAAACATAATGCCTCTCGCCTCAGCTATCACCGGCACTGAGGAATAAAAATTGCAGCTCCTGCAATTTGGATGTTGTACTTGACGGTATTGCAGTGTGGATAATATTTTGATTAATTGTGCAGCCCTAGATGATATACAATTTTCTTGCAGACTGTGCTAAAAACACACGCAATAAGTTGAATAAATTTCCATTTTGGAGAAAATCATAGATATCCTCTGGAATTATTTGAAAAAGCTGTCTAGCATGCTAACATACAGTCCCATATTGATTTCCTCATTTATTTTAAGAGGAGGGGGCACATTCTTCAGTAATTCCAAAATCCTAAACCTGTCACCATGGCTGAAGGCCCATTTATGGATGACTGTTTTTCACTAAAAATTGTGTTCACTAATAAAAAGACGCACATCCTATCTGTGATGCAATAAAGATAAACGTTTCCTAGTAAGTGCCATTCGATGGCATTTTAAGAGCTTTAGCATATTTTGATGATTGATTTGGGTTAATATAATGAATCACAATTATTTTGGACAGGTTTATCATGACATGAAATTTTCATTTTGGTTCATGCCTAGCTACAATTACGAAACAATATCACCTCATCTTAACTTTCTCCTGTCAAAGCATAATTAGATTTCTGAAGAAGTATTTTGCAACCATCTTTCTAACTGATAATAAATTCAATAAGTCAAATTAGAAGCAAACAATGTCAAAGACTTATTAATGTTAATTAAATAACTTGATTAGCCCACGTTTGACAAAACATCTGGCCTTCAAACACTCAAACAAAACCTTGAGGTTGTGGAGTATTTCCAAATACCGTTTGTCCGAGGTTAGTCTCATGCCGCTGTCGAACCTCTACACAAGACTGCTGCAGTAATTAACACGTGCAAGACGTGAACCACTGCCCTCTAACATTAATGTGAGCACGTGGACACATTGACATAAAGCTATACGAAGAATTACGTGAGTGTATGTGGGGGTTAAACCACTATAGCACGGCATCTGAGCTATCCCAAGGCTTCATGTCAGCTGTGGACGGACCGAGAGGGGGGAGGAGAGATGAGAGTCAGTGGACAGGGGTGAGAGACAGAGAGGGTAGTGGGAGTCCAAATAAGACTCATATAGATTAACTAATAGGAAACTGTCATAGGACTCAAACACAGATATCATCTGAAGGAAAAGACTGCAGCTTCTTTGTGTGTAGCTAACAAAAACAAACTGTAAAAGGTTGTTGTACACTGCTGTGAGTCACGACTGGTGTGGAAAAGGCAAGCAACCCCCAGTGATAGATCGCATGTCACTAGTAGTGAATTTGAGTTGTTGCCATCAGGTCATCGGTTGGTTATTGATCGTTGATATCACTGCATAAAAAGCACTTTGTTTGTACTTGTAATGTTTTGTTATATTTGTCAAATGTCAAGGAGCATAATTCCAAAACTAACTAAGAGAATGGGGAAGACTGGCAGAGACAAAGGAATGAATAAGTGAGGAAGACCAGTCAGACCCAACGGTTGAAGACAGATAAAGAGATGAAGAGAGGATGAAGCACAAAGAAAGTCAAGGAAGGAAAAATGCAGCAGAATAGAGGGGAAGAGAATGAGTCAGTGAAGCAGAGAGATGTGAACCTAAAGGGATAAAGATAAGAGATGGTTTGAAAAAGAAGGAGAGAGTAACAAGAAGACTATAAGAGTTAGAAGAGAATGAAGGGCGAGCATACAGAGGGGCAAGAGACAGAAACAGAGAGCCCATGACAGAGTCTCCCTGAGCCAAAGTCACAAGTCTCTTCGGTCAGCTCTAATTGTAGCAACAAGGCAGAGGGCAGTGAAACATGGAGCGCACTGTTGTGGAAAAAGCACCGGGAGGGGGGACGACATGAAGCCACAACACAAGAATTACATGCTTTTTAAATGTAATTGTGCATGTATTTATTTATACATTATTATTATTATTTATAGCACTAGCCTGCGGGGATGATGATGGAGGAGGAAGCAAGAGTGATGCATTCAATCAATGTTCACACCTCCAAGATCCAAGGGTCAGCCTAGTTAACAGGCCAGATCAACTAACTGCAGCAGCTACATGTGTCATTTTATGTCAGTTATTATTAAGGTTGGGATGATATGCTTATCTCATGCTTCAATACTACCATGATACTTGGGGGCTGATTTGATACATACTGCAAAATGTAGGTATTGTGATTGGATATTTCACATTTTGTACCACTTCCTCTTTCCTCTTTCAGATAAATCAGAAATAATAAGTGTCTGAGGTGGTGCTATATGTAAAACCAAATATTGGCTTATAGATATGTTCAGGGCAGGACTGTCATCAATCCTGTGACATTTGAGGAAGACTGGACAATGTATGTTGGAGTTATAAAGTACTTCCTGTTTTGTGGCAGTACGCCTTAGTTTGACTAGCTTAGCTTTGGGGCTGTTTCATCAAAATCTTGTACTGAGCCTTTTTTTTTTTTTTTACAACCAAGCATGAAACCCCTAAAATATCAAATTTTTCACTACTTCTGATATGTCTGCAAAGTTTCATGAGTTTTTGAGTATGATAAGTCCCTCCCAAATGCAATCTATTTTAGTTAAGGAGAAGAAGTCCTTGCATTTCAATAGGGTCCTCACACCGCTTGGTGCATGGGGCCACAGAGTCTGCTTGTGCATAGGGCCCAGAATTTTGTTGCTACACCCCTGCAACTCATCATTACAGCCTCAGTATGTGAATAAGTTCCCTGTGGTATGCAGCAATGTAGTGTATATGTCTCTGGCTTTTATTGCTCAAGGTAAGAATGGAAGGAGTAAAGCTAATGCGCTGCTGCTGACAATGTGGGAGGCATTGAAGTGTTTGCCGTCATGGTTCTGAGTACGGAGCCTCCATGTTATGTTTTCATAACCTTCATGAGTATAGGTGCAATGCTAGCTAGCAGCACACCGGTGGCAAGTGATTGTTTAGCGGATCAGCTGATGTCCCATACAGTAAACTGTGTCCCAAAACTAGGAGCGCTGAAGACGGTCAGTTTTTGCAGCACCAATTAGATGCGTGCACGTGGGAATCAGACAGCAGAGGAGTAGCCTAAGAGCCCCCTAAATTTCACCAAAACACGGTAGAGACTCTCAGCATGTTTTCTTTTTAGCAAAACTTTTTTTGGTACAAATATTTACCCACCAGTGTGGCTGATAGCCAGCTGAGATTTACTCGTCCAATGCAAAATCTACCAGCATCTGGCGCTTGGCAGGTGTAATTTTCGGACCCTGCCCCACTCCTAGTTAGTTTTATTTATTTTATTTTATTTTTACAGATTCATAACCAAAGAAATTTCAAAGGATTTGACTTCCTTCTGATTGGTTAGAGCAAACCAAAACAAAATAAGTCCCCTGCCAACAAAAGCTTGTCTAACATGACCACTGTCTGACTGAAAAACTGCTCCTGCTACTACCAGTCTATATGGCATTTGATAGTATTTGTGTTTAAAAACAAACAAACAAAAACACATAAAAGCTGAACTACTGCTGAACTGATGTGAAGTACTGGGACAAACACTCTTGACATCCACACTTTTTACAGTAGATGTAAACAAACACCTGTGGAAACCACATATACTACATTCCCACACAGCTTCAGGTTTGACAACAAGTGCTTTCTCTGTGGATGCTTCCTTCTAAGCATCAATGTCATGACTCACACTGCAACAACAACACTCTCATTAGTCTTCTCTAAATGACTTCCAGCAGGTCTTTGTACTCTGCTTAAGCCTAAACAATAATAAATCAATAGCATCTGTGCTGCTGAACCTGTCACACAGAGTCTTCACAGACACACCCTGGAAGATATGATAATAGCAAAAGGGAGAGGCAATCTCTGCTTTCATTTCACTGAGAACACAACGCGCAGAGGTTAATTTGGGACAAATATCCTGCAGGCAGACTTTCAGTGTCGTGGCATTTTAAACATGCATGATCTCTGGAGGTTTCTGCAGCTCCTGGATGAGCTGTTGCTCTACTGACATTTATCTAAAAATTAAAGGCAGCCAATAAACACCAAAGATTGAAACTAACACTTTGTGCCACTTCCCACACTCCAAATAGAGCCACAGCAGAAAGAGTTAAAAAATGCTTTAAGGCAATAGGGGTTGGGATTTCCAGAGAAATACAGAGGCAGATCGTTTGGATTGATCAACTGACATTGCCAAAAGGTCACTGCCACTCCTTTATTTGTTTGCGTCACTTTCAGAAATGCCAGCGTTAGTCACAGCCTCTATCCAGACTTTCCTCAACGGTCAGGATGTGAACCCTCTGATCAGCAGCGTGATGCTCTAACCTTTGAGATCCCCCGCATGCCACCAATCAAACCAGGTCACACTACCATGCATGCCATGATATGCATTTCTAATCCAGTGTGCTTAGCAGAATGATTCTCGGGTCACTATAATTATGATCTACACAGGTGGGTTGTGTCAGTGTTGTGTCATCTTCTGTAACAGCTCAGAGGTGTGGATTTACGAAGAATTTATGCATTTTGCCATTCGACCTCTGGGCTAAAGCTTGGGGCGGAACGTGTGGAGGATGTGCAGAGCACCTAGACCAGTGTGGGTCCGACTGACTGTATGCATTACATATGTATATACACTTTCCCAACATATGCAAGTTAGCATCCGCCAGTTTGCAAATGCTGGGGACTGATTCTGTACATTTCTAACAAAAAACTTTGGTGAACTCAACACACCCAGGTTTACATTGCTGGCAAGTAGATTCTCTGGAAGGCTGGTGATTGAAAATTCAACTTTCTCTGAATTGAGGTATAGAAACAAATTTAGGCCAAAGCAAGTGTAATTTTCAAGACAGAAAGGTCAATTTGAAGCTTATCAACTTGGGAAGTTTTGTATATGCAAGTGAAGCAGTGACATTAAACACAAAGTGATGAAAAGTAATCATTTTTGATGAGAATTTGTCGAACAGAGACAGTAATTATTTTGTTTTTTTGTGATGTTGTGTATGATATTTTGAAACAGAATAACAGCAAGCCCTACAATCTTACTTTGCTACTTTCCCCTTTGTGTCAGGATACTCCTTGCCAAATTTCATACTTGTATGACAATTTATGCCATTATAATGCCCTAAAATTTGCATATACACCATTTTGCCAGAGACACATCCCAAAAAAGGGCTTTTGAGCCCCCTTAGACCAAACTGAACAGCGTTGGGGGTGTTCGTTATCAGCTTATGATGGCCCAAGGTGAAGCTTTACAGGAAATAATAATGAAAAAAAGGTAGCAAAGAACATCACGAGGTCTAGACCTGGCTCCCGGCCTATGTGCAGGAGTAATTGGACTTCCAATGGCATTATCTTGGTGTGTTAGTCTTTGAGACTTTGAGAAGTACAGTTTAGTACGATTTCAATGAGATGCACATGTTTAAATATATTTTAAAAGTCTGCCAGGTAAACATACTGAATACCCTCTGACAACATAACAGCACCATTTCCACCATAAACCAATGGTTACACAAATGCTTTAACCAATAAAACCAGCAAACATATGTATATATATATATATATATATATAGACATGGAGGTGCAGAGAAAATTATGGTGCGTGAGCTTCAAAAACCAAGTTTATTCATTTAAATATTCTCCTCCATCTTACATGAGGACTACACTGAAGTAACTGCAATGACCTGAGATGGAAGAGCCACACCGTGTAGAGTAGTAGTTACAGGAGTAGACACACTGCAGTGGTATGCTGAGCCCTATGGCTTTAAAAAAAAATGTTGCAGGGTGGCCTAATTTCAAACTGTCAAACCATAATGCTCAACAGTTTTGTTGAGTGAAATCACTTGAGAGCCACATGTCTCTGAGCACATAAACTTGGAAGCCAAATAAAAACTAACATCAACAAACCGTCAGCATTAAAATGTGATTCTCAGTCTCAAATATTAAAAACTTAAGGTGTGTTTTCTCCTTATGACATTTTTGTCAAAGCAGTCGTCATAATACAAAGTCTGAAGCCAGTTTAAGGAGGGGCCGTGCAGCAACATGCCCTTCAAATTAAACTGGAAATGTCATTAGAATTGATTAGATTTCAGACATTGTGACAAAACTTGTTGTCATATTCAAGGGAAAATAAGGAATACATTATAATACCATGCAATTATTCTGACATCATACAAAATACATGACATTAACATATCCTATTTCAATGTCAACACATTTAGAATGAGTTATTACTACTATTTTACATTTGACCAGTTTTTACACTACTGCTGTATGTTATCAAGTGTTACAAAGTGACTGCAGGAATGTGAGATAGTGTCGCTGTTATGAAGCTGTCAGGGCCCCAAAAATAGCAGCAGGGAACACGTGCGTACGGCTACTTTCAGATCAGTTCAGCTGAGCCATATAATGAGTCCTTGAGGAAGACTAGAGGACTTTTTAATAAAGCACATAACAAGCGACTGCCCTGCAGGTTTAACAAGACTGCAATGAGAAATCGGTTCTTGTAAAAAACACACACACAGCAGAGGAAACAGGGGGTGACAGCAATATCACGATGATGTCTTGGATCAATTACAGATGGATTATGTAGCCTAACCCTCAAATGACGCACCCAAGAGCCAGTGCGTTAACTGCAGATACTATTCGTTAGTCTAAATTTCAAGTGAATATAAAGATCTAAAAAGGTGGTGGTACTTACATGCAGAAAAGGAGTGCGTTTTGGTGATGAAAGGTGCAGCACAGATGCAGGTCTGGACAGTGATTTCCAAAGTGGAAGCGCAGATCTTGCTGTGTAGTAGCTGGTGGAGATGAAACCTGAAGCGCAGTTTGACAGATCTGCAGCCTGCAGAGGTCCAGGCCGGGCCGGACTGTCACCAGAGAAGCCAGAGCCATACCGGGGGCCGAGCAACAAAAAAACTCACTGAGAGACTAAATATAGAAACCAGTCAGGGTTCAACACACACACACCCCCTCCTCAAGTTTGGCACCGGCGGCTGTCACCTGAGTTAAAGGTTTCAGGCCCTGAGGTTTAATGTCAGCTGACTCTGGAACTGATCCCAAACCTGGCAACCTGAACTTCAGTTTCCCCTCGTTCATTCATAAAGACTGCAACAGAATGGAAACTATACATACTGATAAAACAAAGAGACAAAGACTGATGTTACTTATAAATAGACCATTGTTAGGAAAGCAGGCTCTGACGTCACATGACCAGTAACCAACGTAAACCCTAGTAGCCAAGCATCCTGAGTTGGCCTAACTGAATAATTAAGCAAACAATAAACACCAAAACACTCACATGCAAAAGCCCACTACAACAGCAAAATGTCACCTCAACAGTTTTTCTGCACTACGGCAACTCAAGAGGGACATTAAATGTAGCTAGCTAGCTCAATATAATGTTATCCTCCACAATATCATTTTCAAAGCAATAATTTAAGTCACAAAATATGGTTAGCTATGTTTAGCTTATGGCAAGTGGCATTAAAATTAGCTAACACTGTCTTTTAGTTTGCCGTGAATACGCACCTGTTATGCTAGCTGACGTTAATTAGCCATAACCGTTAGCCAAACGTTAGCTTACTGCGGTGTCAGTTGAAACAGCTAACGAGGCTAACTAAGCCTCTCTCTCTTATCCAACCGCTAATGAAACAAACGCCATTTCATCTCGGTAGGCGGTGTGGAAACTTCTAGCTAACGCTGACGCTAAATTATCAGGGTAGCCATTGCTGACTGAATGCTAATCTTCAACCAAGTTAGCTAACCTGTCCCGTCCAAGCGTTGTAAAATATTTTAAACGGTTTGCCTGACACAACCGAGGCAACTGAAACTAAAAAGGCCATTGTGCCGTATGGAACAACTTCATATTAATTTTTTAAACGTTCATTTTGTCATTTATTTGCGGTTTGTACTATGAAAACTCAACGTTCGGGCGGTTCATTGCCGTTTGGGAATCGTTTGCGCATGCGCATCTTTTCTTGAACAACTTTACAAACAAGGCAGGTTGATCATAAAATCATTGTGTGTCTGGAGAGTGAAAGAAATACAAATAATTAAAACAGAATATTTAGAAAACATTTAAAATTTGAAGATACATTCAAGTACATACAGTAAATTGTAAAATAGGTTAGGACATTCAAGCTCTATTCATTTATGCAGTCGTTCACCTCTTAGCAGTGCTTTTGCAGATATATTTCAGGGACTTACAAAATAACTGAAATTTATTACACAATTATTATTATTATTATTAGTAGTAGTAGTAGTAGTAGTATTGTAAAATATTTATCTCAGGCATTATCATTAACAATAATAATAAATGCAACTTATTTATAGGTGCCTTTCAAAGCACTCAAGGACACCTTACAACACAAGCTTAAAAAAACAAGCAGCAATGTATCCATAGATCATAAATCAAACGATTCTGTAAGATACAATAAAGGTTACTAAAATAAGTAGACAAAAATCATAATTATAAATATTACGTATAAAATCATCTTTATAAAGTCATCATCAGTGCAGGTCACCGTATGTGTGTCTCCATTAAATCAGTCCAAATATGCCAGCTTGAAAAAGTGTGTTTTCAGACAGGATTTGAAAGTGGACACGGAGTCAATATTACAGATGTTGTGGGGAGAGTTCCAGAGGCGGGGGCAAAATGGCTGACCAAGCGACACAATGTGAAGTAACACAATTTAGTAGAAACTGTAAGCACTATGGCAATGAAAAATAGAAGATATACTTTATTAATCTCCTGAGGGGTTATTCGATTTTTTTCTCTCTGTTGTGTCATATATACACAGGCCAGAAATACACACACATGCACAATCAAGACCTGTACATGCATTAAGTGGAGAGGTGTCAAGGAGGGGGGGCTGCCCATGGACAGGTGACTGCTTGAGGGAATTTCAATGGGTCCCCCCAAAAAATGGAAAATAGTTTGTTTTCGCTATTTAACTACAGAAGTGAGCCCAGTGTGAGTAAAAGTCAAGAGTGACTACTAAGTTTCAATTCCTCCACTGTAACTATGGATGCAACTTTAGTATTTCAATCTTAATCATATCTAACAACCAAAATATTTTTTCGGATGGAGCGCCCTGAAGCGAAATCTTGAAGCCATGACCTGATAGGTGTCAATTTAGGGGTCCTTGGCACAAAAAAGGTTGAGAGCCACTGCTGTAATAGCTATATATAGCATGCAAGCCACCTCACAACTTTTGTATAGACGATTTATCTATGTAAAAGTTGTGAAATGGCAAAAAAGGTTGTTGCAAAGTTCTAGTTACACCAGGTGATCAAAATGTTTAAAAGTTATTGTCCCTTTAATGGCCACTGACTCTGAGTTGGATTCACAGTAATGACTTTGCTTGTGACCTATTATTTCAATTGATGCATTAAAGGAGCTCTACCCAAATATTTTTACTTTCTGTTTCAAAGTGCCAGGCATGTTTATGTTGGTGCCTGTGTGCACTGTTAACCTCAAAGTAAATTAAAGTGCTGCGCCTATGATCCATATGTTTCTCAGTGTGCCTCTGATTGCTGAGGAGCTGTCACAGAGCTCCCGTGGCCTGACAGATTATATTTGCAAAATATAAGACTAAATTTGAACCTTTTTTCCTCAGATACTCTTAAAAACTATCCAATATTTCTCAATAAAAATCAATTACAGTAAATAAATGGTGGCGAATATGGGTACCGAGCTTCTACAGGAGACAAAGGAAGGACACAAAATTGTGTGAACTTGCTTTCTAAATATTGGTGAGGCAACAGAAGCAGCAGCAGGGGCACTAGTTGGGAAGCAGTTACCTTGCATTTCAGGCTGTAATGTATACCTAAAAATATTTCTATTGTTGTGTTATTTATTCAGCTCCAAATTAGGTATGCACATTTGGTGTTGACCTAGTGTCCACACCACATTATGAACTGTAAAACCTAAAACAAATATAACATTTGCTGGAAACCAAGAGAATAAGTTCAGATAAACTTTAAAACATTAGAAACACACAAAACAAAAACTTCATTTAGGAGCAGAGTCATAACAAAATACACAAAATTAGAAAGTCAGAAAGTCATCACAGCAAGAACTGATTAAACTGCTGCAACTTATTTTTGGTGAGTATCAATACCACAAGTGAGCACCAGAGGTCAGCACAACATCATGATACTGCCAGGCTGGTGACATCTGCAATAACCAATAGGATTTTCCCAGTGTTTCAAGAGTGTCTGGATGCCCCTATTAGGAAGCTACATGCAAACTGTGCAGTCCTCGAATGCAGTGGTTCCAAACCGGGGGTCCAGGGACCTATATAGGGTACAGGTATTGCACAGTGTAGCACACAGATGTTGCACCTGATGATTGTAAACTTTTTTTTTTTTTTTTTAAAAAAAGCAAGATATAATAAATAGACAAGCTGAATGTCTGGATTCACATTACTGCATGTGCCAAGTGGAGTAATAATGATTGATTGTCAGTAGTCCGTTCTCGTATGTGTGGTCTGCTAGGAGCAGTGTTGGATGTACAGTCTGACAGCAGTAGGAATGACGGACCTGCGGTGTCTCTCCTTCACACAGTGGGTGAAGCAGTCTGTCACTGTCGGAGCTGCCCACTGCTGTCAGAGTGTCCTGCATGAGGTGGGACATGTTGTCCATAAAGGATCATAGCTTTTTCTCACACCACCTCCACAGGGTCGAGGGATCATCCCAGGACAGAGCTGGCTTTTATCTTTTGAGTCTCTTCCTGTCAGCTGTCGAGATGCTGCTGCCCCAGCTTATGACTTCATGGAAGATGGCTGATGCCACCACAGAGTCAAAAAGATCCTCAAGAGTGCCCCCTGTACTCAAAAAGACCTGGGACTGGTTTCACAAAACTCCTTAAGTTTTCTCCTTAAGTATGACACTATTTTTCCTTGCACAGACTCCCTTAATATGTTTTCTTAGTTAAGGGAAATGTGAACTCATTTACTGTGTTGAAAGAGATTTTACAGTGCTAAAAGTTTCCATGGAGATTGTTGGTTTGTTTGGACTCACGCTTGTGATGCCTGTTATTGTCTCACAAAGTTAGCGCATAGTTAAAGTGAAAAAAAAAAGCAGAAGAAAAGAAGACAAGAAAACCATATTGGTCAGAGGAGGAAAAAGTTTACACTTGTGGAAGAATACAGTCATAAGCAGCACAAACTACAAAATAAATTTGATCCCCAAATACCAGAAAATGATTGTAGGAAGAAATTGTGACGAAAATTAATTCAGTCACATCTAAAGTGTAAAATCAAAAGTGTATCCATTGGGTTCTCCTGGTCGCAGAATACTCTTCTGGAGGTGTGCTAGTTTTTTCATTTATCACCATAAACTCAGCCATGTTAGATGTAAGATGTAATATAGATGTAAGATGTAAGATGTAAGATGTTAGATGTAATATAGAGTCAGAGATACCTTAAGTGCTTTGTGCTAAGATCTTTTGTGCAACGGTCTAGGGATTCCTTAAGAATAAGACAAAGACAAGGAGAAAACCACGAATACTTAAGTGAACATTTTAAGGAAACCTTAAGGAGAAGACTTAAAGGGAAAAAAAATTAAAATTCAGCCATTATCTACTCACCCATATGCCGAGGGAAGCTCAGGTGAAGTTTTAGAGTCCTCACATCCCTTGTGGAGATCCAAGGGGAGAGTGGGTAGCAACACAACTCCACCTAATGGAGGCTGACGGCGCCCCAGATTCAAACGTCCAAAAACACATAATTGAAACCACAAAATATCTCCATACTGCTCGTCCTGAAGCCCAGACATAAAAAGTTGTTTGGAAAAACATCATTTGAACTCTGTTTCTAGCCTCATTGTAGCCTGCAGCTCTAACTGCCTCTCTGTGGACCCACTCACGTGTGTGCATTGATGCGCCAGACCACTGAAAGCACATGAACACACATGAACGTGGTGCCCATGTCTCACGGTCTCGCACAAGCACACACACGTGAACGCAGTGTACAGAGAGGCAGTCAGAGCTACAGGCTACAATGAGGCTAAAAACAGAGTTCAAATGATGTTTTTCCAAACAACTTTTTCAGGACACTTGGATCACTACGGACGAGCAGTATGGAGATATTTTGTGGTTTCAATTATGTGTTTTTGGACGTTTGAATCTGGGGCGCCGTCAGCCTGCATTAGGTGGAGTTGTGTTGCTACCTCCTCTCCCCTGGGATCTCTGCAAGGGATGTGAGGACTCTAAAACTTCACCTGAGCCTCCCTCGACATATGGGTGAGTAGATAATGGCTGAATTTTCATTTCTGATTAACTATCCCTTTAAGGTGTTTTGTGCAACCGGCCCCTGAGTCTCCCCAGTAGATAGTCTTCTCTGTCTTCTCTTACATTTGTGTTGTCTGTCCAGTTCAGTTTATCGCTTAGGTGAACACCCAGGTACTTGTAAGGTACAGGTAAGCTGTCACCATCTCAACATCCACTCCCTGGATGTTAACGGTACAGGGGGAGAGTGTTTGTACCTGTGGAAGTCCACCTCCAGCTCTTTGGTTTTCCCTGCACTGATCTGGAGGTGGTCCCACTGGATCAGTTCTCTGTACAGCCTGTCATTCCTGTCCCTGATGAGGCCGACAGTTGCAGAGTCGTCAGAGAACTTTTGTCGGTGGCAGTTGGTGGTGACATGACTAACGTTTTCAAAAACTTTTTAAAGTCTTCCTCAGACATTCACTTGCAGTCCACAAGACACTCTGAGGACTTTTATCTTCCATACTGTCGGACTCTTAATCATTGAAATACAGAAGACAATCTCTTTGGAACAACCTACCTTAATCTCCACAATCATCATCTATATTAGTGTTACTAAAAAACATCTGAAAAGGACTCTTCATTCCAACACTTTATTGATTCATTTGCAATTTGAGATGTGACACAGTCCCTCCAAATTTGCCCAACCAGCCCCTTGGCTCATGGACTATTTAATCTATCTCTTATCTATAGATTAGTTTATTTGTTGACCATGTGTCCCGATATCAGCGAGCTCCAGGGGTCACATTTTGGCTTCACTTCTTTCCCTGTTAAGTTCTCCATGTGCTCACTGAAAGGATCCTCTCACACTGAAATACATATAACTTGGCTGAAGTATTAGGAATCCTGTTATTGCCCTTACGCCCCTCAGGGCGGGTTAAATTAAGCAGAAAAACTTCCCCATAAGAGTTAATGAAGTATGACAAAAAACGGAGCTAAAATCTTTCATTTGCAGTCTGCGAATAATTACACAAAAGCAGGATTGTGGAAATCCAGGCTTACTCCCTTTGTTCTGGATTACAATTAACCCCATTGTAATCACCACTGTTATCCAATTACATGCATTCTGTGATTCCACACCCTGCACGTTGTTCATTAATAGTCTCCAGGCTTCCTGATTGTGAGGAGGACACGGTGTCTGAGAGGAGTGTGAACCTGTCCCCGGCTCATCCTCCTCAATATTTCCTCTAATCTAACTTTAATTGCTTGGCCTCAACTTTCAACTTCACTTTTAAAGATTTATTTCCTGAACTACTTGAGAGCAGTTCTGCTCCAGTGGCTCCACACGCTGCCCGCAGGGGCTCTGACGATGGTAGTTTCTTGATGAGGTGCTTACTCACCCAAATCAATTCTTCCCCCCTTTCTTCACGTCTCTTTTCTCCTTCTGTCATTGTCTCCTGCGAGGCCTGACGCACCCTCCGATATGCATCCTTTCTGTCTTAAGTGAAGCTTTACAATGCCTGCAAGACACAGCATGAGTAATAGCCAGCTTTCTCTGCATGCGTGAGGAAATGTCTCCGGAAACGAAAAGAGACCTAACGAAAAAGTAAGCGACAAAGTGCTGGAGCTCAGGGGTGAAGTCATTACAGTCGGCATGTGAGAACAGGAGCAGGGTCTGTCTCTGGAGCCAGCTAATTGAGCTCGGATGAGTGGGAGTAGACACAGGTAGCACTGTGTTTGAGTGTGTTGTTCCCCTTTCTTCCGTGTGGATGACTATGAACAAAAGGGCAGACTCTTTGCCTTAATCAAGCTAATGGAGTGGGAACAAGCTGTTAGGTGAGCTAGATGGGCAGCGACAGGTAGAAGGGCCTCCGGGGGATTTGGGGAGTCAGGGGAAGGGAGAGACTGGGGTGAGGACTTCAGCTTCTGATTGGCAGGACACATGATGATAAAAAGCCCTGGCTTGTGCTGTCAGATCCATTAGCAGGTGGTTCAGGTCTGAGGAGCACACAGTGACAAGTACTGAGGTTCATGTTTGCCGTCCACGCTGACAAACAGTGACTTCAGAGCTGATAATACTGGCCTGAACTGTGAGAACAGCTGCTTGTTTCCAGCACTTAAACTTCTGTGATTTTATTGAGTGTATATTCAATAGTCAACACTTTCATCCTTGTGTTTGGCTGCTGGACAGCAACTGTGAGTCATAGCTGAGATGATCCTGCAAAGGAAGAAGTCACAATGGTGAGTGAATTCAGCTTTACTGCTCTCTATGGAGTCCTGGTTACATTCATTAAAACCTCACCAAGGTCAATTTAGTAGCTGTTCTGGACCTTTTGATCGTTATCACCTGAGCTTCTAACACATTCTGACTCCGACCTCGTCACATATCAACGTTTGGTCACGGACTTTCCATGCTCAGATACAATGTGCAAGGTACCATGGGTGCATTGGTTGTTGACATCAAGTTCAGCCTGTTACATACAGTCTCTTTTAATATAAACGTGCTAGGTCAGAACAAGAATGTGAATTGACTTTTTTCTCTCCAAAAACTAACGCACATGGTTGGGTTTAGGAAAAAAGAACAGGGTTTGACTTTATAATCTTACGGGACGCGAACACTGCTCTCCCAGGTGAAAGCTGGTGTTTGCTGGACCCATCCACCAGCCCTACTCAGACTTTTGCTGCCTTAACTATCATTCTTGTCCCATCATGTTTCCCCCTATGCCACGAAGTGCCATTACACCATAACGGCGGCCAAGTCATTGCCCAAGTGCTAGATTTTGACAACTTTGGAGTGAGAGCAGGTTGGATCTTCAGCAGTAGATGGCGTTTTTTCATGGAACATGATATTTTTGTGAGAAATGTGATCGACAGCTACTAAATGGCCCCTTGTGGTGAGAGTTTTTTCCCCAAATGCTGTTTCCAAGGTCACCAATAAACTTTGACCCAGGTGCAAAGCAAGATGTTGTAAACATCTGGGGCTCAGCCCAAATCTAGGGGGTTCTGGGGCATGTTTCCCCACTGAGATTTTTCTTCCTCATTTATAGCAGCTATATACATAATTTTCAAGTCATTTGAGATGATAGAATATCTAAAAATCATTTGTGAAAAACATGATAGTTGCCAAGAAAAGAATGATCCTGTAAAACTTTTATCCTATGTTGTATCTAATTGTTCTCCAGCTGTCATCATCATTCTGAAATCACGACACAAGAAATGAGTGGGGTTGCAACAGTATGAGATTTTCACTGTATGATAACCATCTCAGAAAATATTGCAGTTTCATGGTATCACAGTATTACAGAATTGATATTATCATCAATTAGAATGACCCTTAAAGGAATGAAAACAGGCACACAAACAACCTTCAAAGTTGAAATGTGACCTTCAGTGTTGAAATTATGTCAGTTGTTGTTTCAACGTTAAAAAAACATTGAAACAATGTTTAATTCTAATGGATGTAAAAAGGTTGACAAAAGTCTCAACATTGAAATTTCAGAAAGATCTGTTTCAACATTTAAACAATATTGAAACAACGTTAAAAGTTTATGAAATAACAGTGAAACAACATTGATTTTATATCAAAATCAAACATAACTTAACAGTGAGTCAGACATTGCATCTAATGTTGATTCAACAGTGAGTAATCATTAGAATGGCAGCTGGGAAGGGTCATTTTTGGTTCAACAAACATTTTGTGACTATAACTGAAACTTGAAACCATTTTGTTGATTTAATGGAGGCATGTGTAAAAAGTCTCCCCTTTGAAAATAACTAAAATAAAGGGGAGATTCTCCGTCCAGCTGCACTTGCAATATTGTACGATAATGGTCAACTTTTATATCATTGTATACCTTGAAACCAGTGTATTGCTGCAACCCCACAAATGAGAGGCAGAAATTTTTTTGGTGTTACTATTCTTAAGTAGGAATTTGGTGTACACAGCATTAATGATCTTGTAACCTATTTTTATTACACTATGCTGGAGTTCACAGGATGAATGTTGAGTTGACGAATCTTCTACTTAAGTACTTGTACAAAAACATAAATAAATAAATAAATATAAATATGAACATCTTCATTTTTATACATCAGTGTTGTAGGCTTAAAACAGTTCTTCTCCAACTGTGAAAATGTGAAGCCTCTATACCAAATAAAAATTGTTTTCAAAACATTTCAACCACTAAAATGTGTGAAACACATCTGTAGCCTGGCACCTTGTCCTTGAAATTATGCTGAACCTCAATAGCAGTAGCTGGTCTTGAGTCTTCCTAGCTGCTTAGCAATGGAAGCCAACGGGTGTTTACTTTGTGGTGGTTTAAGAAATCTGTGAAACAGATCTAAAAACTTGTTTTTAAAGCCCAAACGAAGATCTGCAGTGGTTGAAACATGTTGGCTCTTAATGATTTAGCCACCTCAATAAAGGCTGTTTAATACTTCCTGTCTCATTTTCTACTTTTTTGGAGTGCCTGGATTATCTTTCTGTGTATCCTGTTGTTTCCTGTTCTTCATGAGCATCTGACACAAGGTTTTGATCATGTTTGATTCTACAGAGCAACCAGTTGTCTTGCTCTTTTTCAAAAAAATAAATATATCGGTTGTCAGTCATACTGGCAGAAATTGGCATGTTGGCCAATTCTGATATTTTATTTTAAGCCGATATTGGCTGATATTGTTGTCCATCCCTTAATATTACTGACTATTTATTTTCTTTTCAGTCCCAGACCCCAAGCTCATTGGGATTCAGTCTTTGCCCTGCTTTAGTGTCCTTGAGCAAGATACCTTTCTGGCTTCTTCTGCACCTGCTCTTTTAACCTGGAGCTTATAAATCCTTCCTAGCTTCTCATTAAAATCCATCTTTTCTTCAACTATGAAAACACAACATGTAACAAGACGCTTTTGTTGCTGCTTGCCACCCTCAGGAGGCCTGGACTGCTCCTGTGCTGCTTCCTGCTCTGGATGTCTCTGCAGCCACTCTCTCCCCACCTGGCATCAGCCGTCAACCTGCGGCGCTTCATTGGCTGCGCCGTGCGGGAGTTCACCTTTCTGGCCAGGAAGCCTGGCTGCGGGGGGCTGCACATCACCACGGACGCCTGCTGGGGGCGCTGTGAGACCTGGGAGGTGAGCGGCTGGGAGACGGCTACTGTACTGTACACACAGAGAGGAGGAGAGGAGTGTAAATGTGAGAGGTGACGTAAGCAAAGCTGACAACTTTACACAGAAGACAACAGTTTGCTGTTTCCATCAGGCTACATTTAAAGACAGAGAGAAGAAGAAAAAGATGGATTAAATGCAGATTCAGCCAGCCAGATGAATACACCAAGACAGACAGCCAGACAAATACTATAGATACAGAGACAGAGAGAAGTGATCCCCATGGAGAAAATTTGTTTTCGCTTCCCTCCCTCCACAGGGAGGTCAGTGCAAGGTCGGCTGCGAGTGCAGGCAGGATCCAGCTGCAGGCGGATACAGTAGATAGACGGACACATATCAGAACTGATAGAGACACATATGCACGTCAGCTGTCAAAGAAAAACAAGTTCTGTGTTTATAATAAGTGACTCAGATCTTATTTTTGTCACATAGTAATGAGCGGCTGTGTGAAGTATAAATCTTGCATGAGAATGGAGGAGGACAGGAGGCTTTTGGAGCAGCGAGCACTGAAATTGAGTTAACGTTCTGCAAGAATGGAAAGCAGCGTGGAATCCTGAGATTGAAGTGACAGCAGCAGTTTCCTTAACAATGCCTCAAGTGCATAAATGACACAATTGGATTTCATAAGTCGCCGCATACTGATTACAAAAAAATGCGTTGAAATCTCAACTTTCATCTGGTACATTGTGCTCAGTGACAGGAGGCATTAGGAGGCTTGTGACTCTCTCTGCTTTATTATTGCAGTGCGGCTGGTGTGCGTGCACGAGGCCTGAGCTTTGTTTTGTGATACTCTTTGGATCCCCTCTGGGAGGAGACTCATCTTTGTGTCTGCTCTCCCCCACAGGGAGGTCAGAACGCAGTGGATGTCCTGCTTTAGGGCCAGTCTGTAGGACAGACAGTTAGGGGGTCAGGGGGTCACAGGACAGTCTCTAATTACAGCCTTACCTTCTGTGCATTCAAGCTATGATGGAGGATTTTTAATAACTGCATCAGCAGAATAAGATTAAATTCCTGGAACACAAACACTACAAGCAATTAACAGAAGCTTTGCTGATGTGACACAAACGTCCCTTCAAACACAGCTTCATAACAAAATGGAGGTTCACCAGCAAATTAAAACGAGAAGCTAATAAGGTGGATTTGTTTCTGGTTACTGTGACAAAGGAAACTGTTGGTTGGTTTGAAGCTGGAAAAAATTAACAAAGGTTCTTCTTGGTAAAGTTTTTGACCATAAGTGGTGCTGGAGAGAAATGTTCTAATGACTGGGTCCTCCTATTGTGTATTGTGCACTTGAGCCTGTATGTACATGCCATGCCTTGAGGTGATTTGACAATGCAGAGGGCGGTACTGAATATCGACAGGTGGTGGATGTAATGAGCTGTAAAGGCCACTAAAAAAGGAGAAGAAGAAGACTGCAAAATGACTTGAACACTTCCAGCCCATTCACATTTTCAGAGTGTCAAACACAGCAGCTGGGTCAGTACCCTTTAGCATCACATTCTGATGCACAAGGCGCCCTTTAGCGTCTGTAGGAGACATACCACGCTTTCAACTAACTCCACTGTAAGCCTTCAGCGGCAATGACATACGGAGAGAGAGAGAAGTTCTGCGTAGGGTGTGAGGGTGGTGTTGTGAGGGGTCAAACAAACACCACCACATCATTTATATGCACAGCATACGCACAAAACGAGGCCTGAAAGAGGCGTACGTCACTTCACATGCAAAAGTTGTGATGCATAAAAACAGACTTGATGGGAGAAACTTTGACCCATGCTTACGAACATTTTGGAGACAGGAAATTGGTGAGGTGGAAGCCTGATTGTAGAAATATTTTTTGGCCCACAACATTTTTGGCTTTTGTTCGTACATACATATTTAGTACGGATCCTACCCATTGTTTGATAAATGAGACCCCAGACTTCTTAATTTCACCTTCCCACAGTTTTTTACATTACAGTTAACATCATACACCACATAATTTACTTATGTTACGTAACAAACGTACTTACCTGGCTTTTTTCTAAACCTAACCAAGTAGTTTTGTCGCCTAAACCTAAAGTAGTATTGGTGAGGAAACCTTTGTTTCCTGTGAACACAAAGTTTATTTCGAAAAGATACTGTAGCATGTGAAATTGACACGCTGTCCCAGAGTATTAAAAACTGACGCTAAAGGGGAACCTAGAGCGTCACAGTTTGAAGCATAGGGCCACTGACCAGGCTGCCGGAAAGTTGGGAGTGACAATATCTTGACAGTATGAGTTTCTCATGTTTTATGAGACAGGAAATGTATTCATCATGTTTGCTAGTTCTTAAGGATGTAGATTTATCGTAAGTGCGATATCGTAGGCAACTGGACTTGTTTGCGTTTCTTGAAGACGTTTTGCCTCTCAAGCTAAACGCAAGCAAGTCTAGTTGCCTACGATATAGCACTTACGATTACCATGACCTGGATGACTGAAAATCTTCACCAGCACGATGTGGATTTATGTTCCAATCTTAAGGTTGCACCACACCCCACATATTGATGGAAATATCAATGTCATACTCTTTGAGAAAAAAATAGCAAACAAACCCTCTCAAATTTAACTTGAGTTTGACTCAATTGGCATTGTGAGATTGGTATTTTGCAAACACACACAAAGTCAAGAACCAGCTGGTGTTAAAATTTAACATGAAGCCAGCAAAAACTCAAACTCTCTCTAGATGAATTAGCTATTTTGCATAACTAAGATGTTGCTAATTAGAGCAACAAGCTGACAATAGTTTTACATCACCTGAAAGCCCCCTGTGGAAAATAATGACACAGTCAGAGCTAACCTCCAAAGTGAACATCATCAAATATTTTTATATTACTGATAATCACCATTTTAGGAGAAAAGTTATGAAGATGATTTTTTTTTTTATGTTTGTATTTCCAGAAGCCCGTCCTCGACCCTCCCTTCATTGAGTCCTACCAGCGTGTTTGCACCTACAATGAGACCCGTCTGGTGACTGTGAAACTGCCCAACTGCCTGCCAAACGTCGATGCCATGTACACCTACCCTGTGGCCCTGAGATGTGACTGCGGCGTCTGTCTGACCAGCACCACTGAATGTATAACATCTGTCTAACACAGGTCAGGACAGGCAGAATATATACTTTTTTAAATTGTGCTTTTCATAATAATTTCCAGTTATGTCATATATCATTAGTTGAGTGAAATGTTCGAGGGTAAATCAGGTTTTTCTGCCATGTATGGACAATTAAAAAAAGAACAAGGTGAGAAGGCAGCTAATAAAAGTCCTCTGCTCCTGCTAGCAGCTGAGAAATGTAATCATTGCTCTGTTATCTAAATTTACTAGTTAGCACTGCTAATCTTCAGAATTCAAAATATAGGCTGTACTTATTCTGCTGATGTTTGTTTATAAAATAAAATACTTGTTTGTTTTTTTTACACTGTTTGGATTCAAATTGCTCTTAAAGGGATAGTGCACCCAAAAATGAAAATTCAGCCATTTTCTACTCATCCATATGCCGAGGGAATCTCAGGTGAAGTTTCAGAGTCCTCACAACACTTGCAGAGATCCCAGGGGAGAGGAGGTAGCAACACAACTCCACCTAATGGAGGCTGACGGCGCCCCAGATTCAAACGTCCAAAAACACATGATTGAAAGCACAAAATATCTCCATACTGCTCGTCCGTAGTGATCCAAGTGTCCTGAAGCCCCGACATAAAAAGTTTTTTGGAAAACATAATTTTGAACTCTGTTTTTAGCCTCACTGTAGCCTGTAGCTCTAACTGCCTCTCTGTGGACCGTGCTCACGTGTGTGCGCTTGCACGAGACCAGCGAAAGCACGTGAACACACATGAACGCAGTGCCCATGTCTCACGGTCTTGCGCAAGCACACACACGTGAAGGCAGTGTACAGAGAGGCAGTCAGAGCTGCAGGCTACAATGAGGCTAAAAACAGAGTTCAAAATTATGTTTTCCAAAAAACTTTTTATGTCGGGGCTTCGGGACACTTGGATCACTATGGACGAGCAGTATGGAGATATTTTGTGGTTTCAATTATGTGTTTTTGGACGTTTGAATCTGGGGCGCCATCAGCCTCCATTAGGTGGA
Source organism: Epinephelus fuscoguttatus (assembly GCF_011397635.1). Lineage (NCBI taxonomy): Eukaryota > Metazoa > Chordata > Actinopteri > Perciformes > Serranidae > Epinephelus > Epinephelus fuscoguttatus. The sequence continues at coordinate 7,166,855 of NC_064765.1, forward strand.
GTTGTGTTGCTACCTCCTCTCCCCTTGGATCTCCACAAGTGTTGTGAGGATTTTGAAACTTCACCTGAGCCTCCCTCGACATATGGGTGAGTAGATAATGGCTGAATTTTCATTTTTGGGTGCACTATCCCTTTTAAAAGGTTCTATGACAAAAACGTAATGTGCAGAAATGAACAGGTAAACTTTGTATGTACTCCTGCTTTTTTATACTTCTATGTTCACTTTTAAGAAATGTGACAATGCCTTTTTTGGTTTTGTTTTGTCTTGTAAAAGATATTGTTTGGTAAATTTAAAATGAAATCTAAGCTCTGAGAGGCAAGGGAGAAAAAACATGTGGTGATCCATTTCCTGAATCTGACCTAGAGTGTTTATTCTCCTGTGTGTCTGACTGAAGAACTGTTCTTGTCTTTTAAGGCTTTGCTGGAATAATCTTTCACAGTTCCACAGTTTTTGCAGATGAATAGTTTTTTTGTCGTGATAGTGGGCTATTAATGTCGGCCACAAGAGGCTGAGCTGCACCTCTAACCCATGTTCTAAATACAATTAAAAGAATTAATGTTTTCCTCCAGGTGACTTTTAATTTCTACATGCACTCTAAACACAAATATTGTGTGTTAGCAACTTTTTTACTCACTAGCTAACGAGCTAACAGGCTAACAGCTAACAGCAGAATAGCTAATGCTAACAGAAGATAAATGTCGATTAAAATACATGTCTAGCCAAAAGAAAGACATGACAGTAATGCAACATAACTTGCTCACACACAGTGCAGTGTGTTTAGAGTGTATGGAGACAAAACAACAAGAAAAAAACTTGGAAAAAAAGACAAATGCTTTTAGCTTTATTTAGAAAATGGGGTAGTGGTGCACATGGCTTAAAACAAACAAACAAAATCATGATATATTTTTCCATCTTCTCTGGAGTCCATACGAGACACAAAAATAAATGGGTGAAAAACAAAGATAAATACTGTTGTGTTGCACATTTGCTGATTTGTGGTGATGTGTGCAGTGAACCATCGAGACATATCCTGAGTTGGGATAAAACTTTCTGTTTTCCAAGCTCGTTTTCACATTTAAGAGTGGCAGAGCTGTGTCAGAGCTACGAGACCAGTGATGTGAGAGAGGATTTAGAATTCACCACATCTGCTGATCTCGGCTGTGTTCACCTTCACCAAGCCCTTTGTCAACCAGAGGCACTTTAATGCATCAATACGTTGTATTTTAGAGTTAATTAGGTAACTTTTACTGTTCTTTACCAAATTATTTCTTAACTAAAATAAGGAAACGACTATCCATGAGGAGAAATTTGTCTTTCCTCGTAACACTGGTCAGGCTTGGCTGCAGGGACTCTGCAGTATACGACACTTCAGTAGGGCAGACGTTCACTGTCAGAGGGGTTCAAACCTTCACATCTTACAGTCATTCTTTTAAATTTCATAGATTCATTGTCTGTAACTGCTTATCCTGTTGGGGATCATGGGGCAGCTGGAGCCTATCTCAGCTGTCATAGGGTGACTATCACAGGGCTGACACATAGAGACAGACAACCATTCACACTCACATTCACACCTACGGACAATTTAGAGTCACCAATTAACCTGCATGTCTTTGGACTGTGGGAGGAAGCCGCAGTACACCCACCCCAGGTTTGAACAAAGACCCCTCTTGCTGTGAGGCGACATTGCTAACCACTGCAGCACTGTGCCGCCATTTTGTTGTCTTTTTAAACCTTTAAACATGTTTCCTTCTAAACAAAGCAATCAGTGTTACAGTGATATTTGTAAGTGACTCTTAATTACGAGCCTTTCAAAGAACAATCATCGATGGGTGCCTAACAATGCGACCCCTCATTACTGCTTAATTTACTGACCTGAGCTCTGAGGCCAAACTGGTTAGTCACCAGGCAGAAAAACAGAGTCCTGACTAAGTGTTGTTATTTGTATGACTCCCAAGGAGAGCAGGGTTTATGTAATCCCTGAGTGCTCACATGTCACCGAGGAGCTGCAGGGCTGCGTTTGAGCCCCAGCGCTCAGAGGGGAACTGAACACACTCCTCCCACTGTACAAACCCTCCCTGCTCCTCTCTCTGTCTCTGCTCAGCTTCATTAACACTACGAGTCTTTATACTTCAGCTGTGCATGTATCTGATTTTATTCATGGGTGGCTATTGATATGTGCGCTATCATTAGGGCTGCTTATTTCAAATCTATGCACCAAAAATAAAGAAAAAAAAAAACACCTGAAAGTTAATGTGTATTTATTTTCAATACTGAGTGAAAACTGCAGCTCAGTCACTAGAGGAAAATGTTTGCACTGTATGTTTCTGCAAACCACATGTGTTACATTTGCATGTGTCATATGGATCATATCAGTGTTTCTACAGTAATGTAGTGTATGAGCTGACTGTCAGCAGGAGGTGGAGGGGATGTGGATGGCACCGCACCGAGGCAAGACGCTTGCCAAGATGCAGACCACCGTTCAAGACCAACAGACAACAAAACTGGTTGTGTTTTAGTGAGTCATTGCTGTGTTTCCAGCTTTTTAGGCTCTATATGTAAATATGTTATAGCCATCTGTGTCTGTTCTTCTACTGGAGATAGTGGAACAAAAAGCATCACTGCTTTTTAGCTGGGGACTGTGCCCCCAAACCGAGTACTTAAAACCAAAACATGATCTTTTGTTGAAACATAAAGTTTCATAATAACATGCAAATGTTTGAAATGGGGATGGGGGTTAGCTAGCTAGCTATATACAGTTGCATACTCCCTGGAGATTTTGAAGGCTGCAACATTTGAAGCAAACACTGTTGTAAATAGTGACTCTACAAGATGCCCAGCCTTTGCAATATCTTATTGTGACTAAAAACTCTGTGACCCATGACACATTGTCTTTAGATATGAGATGGTATCAGACAAACCCTTTGAAACCTGAGCAAATTGGCTTGATTTTTGTTTGGGTTTTTTTTGTAAAAACATGGGAAGAAGGCAGTGAGCAACTTAACTAGAAATGACCCCAAATTAAAAAAATTACTTGAAAATGAGGAAGAAAAGAACAAAACCCAACAATAAACACAGAAATGTCCTGAAAAAAAGTTTAAAAATTAAAAAATGTATACATATATATTGTATGTATTCCATTACATAAGTTTGAATATATAATTCTAATAATCATAAATATGGATTTCTGGACATTTATTCATTATCCGTAATGTTAATCCAGGTTTTCAGGACATTTTTCTTAAAGAAATGTTTAAGAATTTCCTGTCTTTCTCTACTTTTAATAATTGATTTTCAGTTTATTTTCTTGTCAGCTTTACCAATTTCTTGGTCATTGTCATTTTTTTCTCATAATTTTGAGAAAAAAACAACAACAAAAAACCAAACCAGTTTGCTCAGGTTTCAAAGGGTTAAATACATGAAAATGTATCACACTTCACTGACCACCAACAATGAAACATTATAATGAAGCATACATTATTATAGATGCATCAATATGTATGTCACTTTATTTAACACATACAGTAAGTTATGATACTGCATGGACTGTTTTAAAACACTGAGTCCTGACTACAGTTGATTGTTGAGGTGTGTACAGATGAGTTTAGGTATTCATAATGCATCATAAGCTCCATCAGTCGACCTCTAGTTTATAACTAGTTAAGAGCATCCACTTCTAATTCATTATTCACATCTATAATGTTTTATAATTGTTGACATAGTGCATCAGGTGTCTCTGTGTGTTTGGGTCTAAACTTAAAATTGCAGGACCTCATACAGGTGTCGGATAATACCGTGGTGGACATTCCCCAAACAAACCATAAACTACTTTCCTGTTAATAAGAAACAGCTACCTGAAATAATAACTATTATAAAATTTCACTGCATTTATATCTATTTTATTGAGTATACTCAGTCTTTTGCTGGGTTCAGAGCTCAGCGCTTCACTTTGACTGAACTAATCCCATTATAGGATCAAACCCTTCGACCTTCCGGCACCTGACGTCTCTCTAACCATGAGGTCACCTACATGATGCTCAGTGACACCTTGCTATCATCCTGACTGACACTGTGTCAATTAGTGCGGAGATAATCGTTAGCTCTTATTGATTCTGCTACACGTTCAGAGCCTGAATCACTACATTGATTTATGTGGTTAACTAACAAGCTGACTTCCTCAGCTGAGGTCAGTTTCAACACGGTGAATGACGTTAAGTGAAATATAGCCTTCAGCTAACAGAGCCTCACTGATTTCATCTGTGTTTTAGATGTTTGAAAGTCAGCTGAAGATACACTAAAACATCTCTTGACAGGACAACCTTCTATCAAGTGGCTACAGTTACATCTACTTATTTTACAGCACATGTTGGCCAGGAGACCACACTGTCATCCATGTGAGCGAGTGAAGTTCAGTTTCCTGCACTGAGTACACATCAGATGTTTAACAGCTGAACCCAGGATCTTCCAATTACAGAGCAGTCTGAAAATCTAAGGCCAAATGAAAATGACTTATGACTTATTGGTTAATTACTATGTCTGTTAATTACTTGATTGATCTCAAGCCTCTGTTAAGTTGCTCTAAAGTTTAGATTTTTTAAAATGTAGTTTAAATTTAAACAGTGAACTCTTTCAAAATTGCAGTCTTATGTTAGAAATCCAAATATCCAGCGATCATGTTGACAGCTGTTTCACATTTAGTCTTAGTCTTGAGACAAAAAAGTGTCTTAGTTTGGTCACATTTTAGTCATTTTTATCCTTCACAGTTTTAGTCGACAAAATGAATGATATTTTAGTCAACTTTTAGTTGTAGTTTCTATGTTTATTTGTTTTTTATCTGTAAACTAATCCAGTAAGGCTAATTCATGTATCAGAAATTAGAATCAAGGGGACAGGTTGTATAAAATTTAATTTAGACAATTTTCTTCTACAACTACAAATAATTTCTACACACTTACAAAGCTGCACATCACCATCAGCTGTTGCAAAATTGTTGAAATCCGGCGCTAGGGAAGTGACTCACGGTGTCAGACACTGATGAAAAAGGGCATCCTTTAATATTGGTATGATACACAGCCGGTCATCGTTATAGTTTAACGGCGCCCAGCGGCGTCAGGGGAAAACGCGACAGGACAAAAGTTAAGGCAGTGAAAGTCCGAGTAGGGCGAGTGGGAGAGGTGGTCGATGGGTCCAACAATCACTGTTTTACACCCAGGAGTGTGGTGCTCGCATCTCGTAAGATTCTAAAGCCAAACCCTGTTCTTCTTTCCTAAACCTAACAACGTCAATTCGTGTCGTTGTACTGATGTAGTGCATTTAAGAGACTGTATATAAACGTTACATTTCCTGTGAAAACAGAAGTGTATTTTGAAAGAAGACAATGCATGGAACAGGCAGAACTTGACACGGTGTCCCAGAATGTCAACAACCAACACACCCAGGGTACCTTTTATGTCACATCTGGACGTGGAAAGTCCGTGACCAAACGTCAATATGTGACGAGGTCGGAGTGAGAATGTGTTGGTTTTGCAATCAAACTCTAAAGCTGTATATAAGGTTTGTCCTTTTTACTGGACTAATGAATGTTTCTATTGTATCAGAACCTTATGTGATGGTAATGATTGTTCCAGGTATTAGTCAGATCCTCAGATGAGTCATAGCTTGTGAAAATCTTTCGATTTTGATTGCAAAACACATGAAAATATAGCCAAATGGTGATAATATTTTCTTCTTCAGCAAGTGACCATGGTATAAGTGGGATAATGCCTTAAGAGACGTCCATAATCAGGAAATAATGACCTCCCTGTCGTCCATTAATACATGATAATGGACACCCTGCAGCCAGTCAGACTTGAATAATACTCCAGGCCTAATTTCCATTTTGCTTGCAGGCCACTGTCATTTACATTTTACCAAAAACTGAGTGTTGAATAAACATTTAGTTTCAGTTCTGTGTACACATAGTTTACAATGCACTTTAACTCTCCTGTTTGGTTCATCATCCTGATACCCAGTCAAAAGGAAAACAGGGAATTTTTGGATTCTCTTCTACAACACTAAGCTGATAAAATAACAATGATGGAAGCTGTTTACGTCATGCAAATGCTCGTTTGCAGCCATAAACTCTGCAGAACTGTGTTTGTGAGCAGAACAGAACTTTATCCTGTCATAGAAAAGAAATACAAAAGCAAACAGCCGTCTGCGTGAGTGCCGAGGAGGCTTTTAAGGGCGAGGGGGAAATCGAGAGGTTAAAAGGAGAAGCAGAGGAGAGGTTAGCTGTCTGGACTGTTGGCTCTCCTGAGACCTCTGTTATCTTCAACAACCCTGACAGGAGAGTCGCTCTGATGACCCCTGCTGCCCTAATCATTCCTGACATTACCACTTCCTCCTTCGGCTGTGGGAGGAGGGGAGGAGCAGGCTCTTAGTAAAACCATGAAACCACCAGCGAAGGTTCCTAACCTGAGGTCTGTGACCTCCTCTGGGAGCTCAGGGGAGACGCAGTGACTCATATTGGAGGCTTTTTATTCAGAGTGAAAGTAGCTTATGCCTTCTTTTTAATGATCCTTATTAATCAGAACTGTTCTCTGTCCTTTATACCTCCAATTACTCACTGAGATGCTCTGAGAGCTGAGCTGCAGCTGAGAGCTGATTTGTTTTTGTTGTTATTTATCCCCCCCTTTTGTGCCAGGGACACAATGATATCTGAATTATAAAGAAAAGTGAACTGTTTTAAAGTCATCCAGCCCTTCACTGCGCTACCTTTGAATGAGCACAAATCCAATCAAACAAATTTACTTAACAACCTTTAATACAACCTTCTTTAACATGAAAACAGGCTGTTCTCGTGTACTGTTTGTACATTTTCCTACAGTAAGTAATGACCCAAAATTCGTGCATATCCTACGTAATCATGAGCCAATAATGTGTGTACAAACCACATATTTGGGAAGGCTGCAATTGCAGGACCAAAGTGCTGGCGGGAGTAAAGAGGGAAGCAGCACCTGTAAGGAGGCAGGTTGGGATGGTGGATTGGTCACAAAACACAGGACTTGCCCCAGGAGACCAGTGTTCAGAACCCTGTGAACTTCAAGAGAACTTTGAGTTACTTTAAAGTACATTGTCAACCACAGTAACTGTACTTGCCTTAATTGCCAACCTCCTTAAATTTATGTTGAGGACGTAACTTTATGTTAAGCATCTTATGTCTTTTTTGGGGCGTTCATTTTTGGGATATTATATGAACTGTTGTATGAGGATACATTGATGAAAAACAACTTTATTAAAAAATGACCATAAATATTACTATAACACTTCAAATAAAAGCCTAGTGCCAGTTAAACGTCCAGTCCCTTTTACTAACCGGGTGTGGCTACACATTTTGACAATAAAGGCCTATCTCAATTAGACGCCTGGTCTGGTTGCCATGTAGTTCGCTTTTATAAAACTTCTTTGGATGTATAAAACCAGATTGTTTGCTACCAGCTGGAGCTAACATTAGTTAGTAGCTTAGATTGTACAAACAAATATTTAATCTTTTGTAAATATGGAGATGCTACACATATCATTATTTTGGTAAGTTTCTCTGTAATTAAATCGTTCAGTTCATTTTACTGCAACCATGAGCACCAAACAATGATTCATTTGGATTTACCGGCCTGGTATACATCATAATTGATATTTATTTATACTGTATTTCTCATCCTTGCCGAGTAATAGATTTGTGGGAAAGGAATTAAAAGCCTTTCTCATATGCACGTATGTCCCGAATATACACCTGCTCAGTTCAGTGATTTATACAAATAATAGCCCGGGGTACTAATTCAAGTTTTACATTATATCATAATTCCTTCTCTAATATCTAATATTCCTTTGTACAATGCTCATTTTTACTGAATGGAGCTTGAATGCAACATAGTGTAACTCAGTGCAACCTCCGTTCCAGCCGCCCACTGCTAACAGTCAGTTAATTAGCTCTCTTCCTGCCAATCCTGAAACAACAGGCATGTTGACCCACTGATAGTAAGCTTGCTGCTTCCTTTTCGTGTTGAAGGCACTGGAATGTCTCTGTCCATCCTAGACCTGTTTTCTATTGTCCCCAGGACGACGGACGCCATTTGCCTCAAGCTCTGCTTTTCAAGCTATGCAAAGTTGATGTGACAACAAAAAAAATTAAGGCCATTGCAATCAATGAGTGCTATCTTATTTACAGGTAGGCCGATGGCAGTCAAAAGGGTGAATATGGCCGATCAATTGGTGCATCCCTAATCAATACAAATATATCTGCAATAAGGTAATATCGTCTGATCTATATCAGCCTGATGTTACCCGTCTAGCTTGAATAGAAACATCTTATTTCTGTTGTGGGTGGTGATCATAAAACATGTGACATGCAGCTTTCTTGACTGAAACAGACTGCAAAAACTAAAATTTGAATGACTGTTACATCAGCCTGGCAGTTACACACCTGAAATCCTCTGATACCTTCCAGGCCAATCAGGAACGAGTATTCTCCATGGCTACTATTGTAAGTCTAGGTCACTATAACAAGGTCAGGTCTCCATGTTCTCTCACTAGTAAACTGTAGGTTGGATTAAGGGCAGCCTCCTCTCCACTGCCCCTGAAACAGCCTGACAGGTACCAACTGTGGTCATGAATTATACAACCGCTCCTATGGGGACGTGAGGATGGCGAAGGAGGATCTGCGAGGATGACGAAGCTTCGACGGAGAGAATGGCAGAGCAGCTCTGTTGGATAAGATTTCCCCAGGGACATACCCGACTGTCTTTGATCGTTATCGCCTTTATTACCATTGACATGTAATATGACAGAGGCGGCGTGGGTGAAAGTTGATTGATGAACTTGCTTTTGCAGGAAATTCTGCACGCAGCGTTTTTTTCTGTTGTGGAATCATGGAAAGGAATAATTTACCAGTTTGTGTGCTGGTTTTGGACAAAGGAGGATGAGGAGAGGACATCTGGAGGCACTCGTACTTTGAGCCTGCTGCAGCTCAAAGGGAAATACTGGACTTTTACTCCACTACTTTTATATGATGCTCAGAGTTTGTAGTTAGTTTGCAGATTTGTCTTCATGTTACATTCAAAACATGAGCTAAGAATCTGATATAACTCAGTTAAAGAAGGATAAAATATAATTAAAAAAATACAAGAAATAAAGCGCAGGAATAAATGGCCCCTAATTTCACAAAGGAAACAAAAGTGCAGCAGAGAAATCAAATCAATCTGAAGCACAGGAAAAGGAGAGTTTTAAATGAATCATTGTAAGTACTTCTACAGATACGGTCCATCAGCCTATCAGCTCTAATTACCACTGACGTGTAATACAACCGTGAGGGGTGGCGGTGAGGTCACAGCACGCCCACCTCCTCTGCAGGAGATAAAACAATGATGCCACTACAACATCGGGAGGTCACGGCCCTACCACTATACCACTGTGTTAGCTATTACATAATCCCATTCAGACAGAGATCAACAGAGAAAGGCATTTTTGTCTATACAGGTTCTACAGTCACATTTGAGTGCGTGCATTCATCCTGAGGTCATGGACAGAATTAAAGGCAATCAAAAGAAATGGAGTTCCATTTTGAAGGTGTTTGTGATCTAATGATCTGGTGACCATGAGCACAGATAGAGGAGTAGTAAAAAAGAGGGGAAGAGAGAGATTAGAAATATACTCACAAAAGGAAACTATCATTACTGTCTCACAGTTGTATGCCTCCACGCACCAGTCAAGTCTGTCTTACACTTAACATCTATATCTGTAAAACATGGATGCTTCACATCTTCCCCCCAGCAGCACAGAATATCTATACAATCAGCACAGTTTCAAGGTGGGCACCAAGATTAATGTCACCAATGAAGTATCTGACCAGATGTCTCCTCCTCTGAGTTATGACTTTTAATAATGGCCAGAAAAGTATTTTATGCAGAACAATATGATGTCACAGTGAAGTTGACCTTTGACCTTTTGGATATAAAATGTCATCACTTCATTTCTTTTATCCTATTAAACATTTGTCTTAAGTTTTGTCATAATTAGCGTATGGATTCTTGAGTTATGGCCAAAAACATATTTTGTTTGGTAACAGTGACCTTTGACCTTCAACCACAAAATTCTAATAAGTTTATTCTTCAGTCTAAGTGGATGTTTGTGTCAAATTTAAAGAAATTCTATTGTGGTGTTCTTGAGATATCATGTTCACAAGAATGAGACGGATGCAAGGTCACACTGACCTTGACCACTGACCTCCAAAATCGAATCAGTTCATTTTTGAGTCCAAGTGGACATTTGTGCCAAACTTGAAGGAACTCCCTTGAGGTGTTCTTGAGATATCATGTTCAAGAGAATGGGACAAGCAAGATCAAAAGGTCACTATGACCTTTTCTGTCCCATTCATGACCACCAAAAACTAATCAGTTCAATGTTGAGTCCAGGTGGACATTTGTGCCAAACTTGAAGAATCAACACGGAAATTGTAACTGAAGAATGCTATTATTCATACTCTTCTATTCTAGCCTACTGGCAGGCCTACTTGTTACCGTAGCCTCCCTAGTTAGCAACCTAACTTGCTAATATTGTAGCCTATTAGCAAGCTCACTTGTTTGCATAGCCTCCCTAGTTAGAAAGCTAACTTGCTAATATTCTAGTCATTAGCAAGCTCACTTGTTAGCGTAGCCTCCCTCATCAGAAAACTAACTATCTAAACTAACTATCTAATATTCTAGTCATTAGCAATCTCACTTGCTTGCATAGCCTCCCTTGTTAGAAAGCTAACTTGCTAATATTATAGCTGGAAAGCTTACTTGTTGACATAGCATACCTACTGGGAACTGCCCAATGGTTCGACATCCCATTGTTCTGACCATATTAAACTCATTGTTCCGAAGTCCGTTCCGAAATCATCATGATGCCCTGTGGTTAAGGTCTGGTTAGGTTTAGGCACAAAAACCACTTGGTTAGAGTCAGGAAAAGATCATGGTGTGGGTTAAAATGAAAAAGAAAGTGACAAACACATAAGCCGTGAGCCTGCTCTGCCTCAAGCCGGTCGCAGCGCACCATATGCCCACCGCGAGCCGTTCAGCACCGCGGACAGTGGGATGGGATGTCGAACCAATGGGCTGTCGAACCAATGACATGGACCCTACCTACTTAGCAAGCTAGCTCGCTAATATTCTTGTCTATTGGCAAGTTTACTCATTAACATAGCCAACCTAGTTAGCAAGCTCACTGGCTAACCCTGCAGTAGCTTACAAGGTTTTTGTTCAGTGTAACTGAGGATTTTGTTTAATTGTGTTAACTTTAATTTGGAAAACTAGCTTAGCTAAGAAGAAGCACAAAGGCACAAAGGAATTTGCCAAGTAGGCTGTCCTACTTGGCAAAATCACATCGTGCCCCATAAATGCATGTGCGTTTGCTGCAGTACCTAACGTATAACACTGCACTCCTGAGTGACAGCTTTGCCGTGTGTGTGTGTATCCTTCATGAGAACAAACAAAATGTGGTCCCACATTTACAGCAAAACTCAACAGGGAACCTTTATGACTCCTTTGTTTAATCCATACACAATAATTTGTGGTTTTACGAGGTGTTACATGCTGTAAATAATTCTTGGCAAGCATTGACAGGTGTAGTGACTTCAGAGTGTCACTGTCATGGTGAGGCTGCCAGGCAACCAGTGAAGATATTACACAGAAGTACTGAGTGGATTGATTATTTGTAAAGAAATAGCTGCCATAAACTGTTTACACATACATTTACCTACTTATGCAGCGTTCCTGTAAGGCCAAATGGAGTGCACTCAGTGTGGAGGTAGTGTTGACGGCTCAGCGGGCTCAGATCCTGGATATTCCCCAGTCTGCTTTATTTCCTCCTCCTCTTGATGATGCAATCTGCTGAAATCAGACATATGTCCTTACATGTATGACAGAGATCCAGAAAACATCCACACACTCACACACACGAACACATGAACAAGAGTCACGACTATGTGCAGTTACACATGCAAACCTGCTTTGTCACATGTACACACAGACTCAAAGTCATGCACAGACACCATTTCTTTTACTTCCAGAGGATTCAGTCATGATGAACGGTGTGATGATGAAACAAAGGCCCTGTGGAAGTTAAGACACAAAGACATGCAGTTATTTAAAGGAGAAAAGTCAGATCACCATGATTACAATATGCTTAACAGATTTTAATTTTAACCACAAAATCTACAACTATAGTAACTGGAGACTTTGTATTTTACACTTAAAGAATCCTTTATTGCCACCTTGTCTCTTTGTTCTTCAGTCTACATGTCTGATCTCTGCTGTGGTAATATCTCAACTGCCTCCAGGGATCAATTAGGTCGGTACAGTGCATCTTGTCTTGTGTGAATGTTTTGATTCGTGGACACAAAGAACAGCAGATCCAACATTCTCGTTTCTTAGATCAGCTCCCAGTGATGATCTATTGATCCAGGTTTGCCCTTTATTTAATCATTATTATATACTAAGAATGGAGGGAGGGAGTTCAAGTGTCTCAGGGTCTTGTTCGCAAGTGAGGGTAGAATGGAGCGTGAGAAGGTTCAGCGGTTTGGTGCAGTGATGCGGGTGCTATGCCAGACCACCATGGTGAAAAGGGAGCTGAGCCGGAAGGCAAAGCTTTTTGATTTACTGGTCCATCTACGTCCCAACCCTCACCTATGGTCATGAGCTCTGGGTAGTGACCGAAAGAATGAGATCGCGGATACAAGCAGCTGAAATGAGTTTCCTTGGTGGGGTGGCTGGGCTCAGCCTTAGAGATAGGGTGAGGAGCCCGGACATCTGGAGGGAGCTCGGAGTAGAGCAGCTGCTCCTTCATATTTAAGGTGGTCAGTTGAGGTGGTTCGGACATCTGGTAAGGATGCCTCCTGGGCGCAGAGTGAGGGTAGAATGGAGTGTGAGATGGATCGGCAGTTTGGTGCAGCTTCTGCAGTGATGCGAGCTCTGCACCAGACCGTCATGGTGAGGAGGGAGCTGAGCCGGACGGCAAAGCTCTCGACTTACTGGTCCATCTACGTCCCAACCCTCACCTGTGGTCATGAGCTCTGGGTAGTGACCAAAGAATGAGATCGCAGATACAAGCGATTTCCTCTGTGGGGTGGCTGGGCTCAGCCTTAGAGATAGGGTGAGGAGCTCGGACATCTGGAGGGAACTTGGAGTAGAGCAGCTGCTCCTTCACATTGAAGGTGGTCAGTTGAAGTGGTTCGGACATCTGGTAAGGATGCCACCTGGGCGCAGAGGTGTTCTGGGCACGTCCAACTGGTGGGAGGCCCTGTGGCAGACCCAGAAAACGCTGGAGGGATTACATATCTCATCTGGCCTGGGAACACCTTGGGGTCCCCCAGGAGGAGCTGGAAAGCATTGCTAGGGAGAGGGATGTCTGTGGGTGCTTTGCTTGGCCTGCTGCCCCTTGACCAGGCCCTGGATAAGCAGATAAAAATGGATGGATGGACTTAGAATGGAGATGTTGTGCAGACATTAATGTTTCTAACATACTTGCCCCACAAATCAGCAGTGTTTTAGTTGCTTTCGTATCAGTTTAATTTGGTAGGTTTGACTCAATAATGCCAGAGTTGGAACTACTTAAAAAGACGCACACGCAAAATGTTACCTCTAATTTTGAGTAAAGTTGTAACCAGTGAATCACTTTTTAGAGTGTGCCAACACTTCCAAAGTCAATAATCAATGGGCAGATTTGATTTTGACTTGATGGAGGTAAAGGGTCCATGGGGAGACATCTTCTGTTAAAAGTCAATTTTCCAATTCCTCACAAAGGCCTCAACATCCAACTGATTCTTTACAAGATAATTAAAGGTTTTATGCATTCAGCCTCACCACAGTATTTCCCCTGTTATAGACAGCAGCTAAGGGAAGGGGATGGATAACATGACTGTAGTCTCCACTCTAGAGCAAAACGTTTCATCCTCATGAAGCTCTGAGGGCAAACTGCTGTGTCTCATATCATAAAGAAGACGGCACATCAAGACGTCTCAGTGCCTGATAACTGACTATAAAGAGACAAAAGCAGCTGATGCTAAACCAGCTACAAAAAGAGCAGATGAGGCATTTTAAAGCTTCACTCTCGCTGATATTAGCTTTTACCTGTACTGTAAATATAGTTGCATTTAGAAACATTTAAGTCCATACATTTCTTTTATATTTCAGGTGCCAGTTGTGTATCATTACTGGGGCTCTGCTGTCTTGTAGAAGGTTGTGTAACTGCTTCAGGGTGAATAAAAGGGTTGAACTCAGAACAAGAAGGGCACTTTTCCCTTTCAGATGGTTCCCTTACATAAATTGGATAAAAGACTGAGAGACTGTCCCAGTTTGGGTCTGAGAAAATGGAATATCATCATTGACGACTTGTTTTGCATATGTGATATGAGAATTTTGCTAGGCTATGATATTTATCACAGTTTATGGCTGTGGCATGGAAACAAAAATAGTTATTTCACAGATCTTAACTCATCTTCTGGTCGCAGAAGTTTTACTGCAAGAATGAACTTTCATGCATTGATGAAATGCTAAATTCTGATTAAACCTGCAATGTGCAAACTCATTGCCAGGTCAAATACACAGCTTGGTCAGTGGCCCTTGCCCATCCCACATTTGTTTGTGGAGCCCATGTGGGTAGTTAATGAGCTGAAAAACGGGCCATATATGGGACTGTCCAATGGTTCCATAATGGCACCATGTCAACTGACCATATGAATGGTTTAGATAAGATGTTCATTTTGGGGCCATACCCACTTGGTGCCCAGTTAGCCATAGCATAACCCATGTGGGGCCCACTTGGGTAAATCCACCCATGTGGGCACCTGGTATGGAGCAATTATGGAACCCATGGTCAGTCCCGTATAGGGCCCATTTTTAAACTAAGTTACTTACCACATGGGGCCCACATACAAACGTTGACTGGGTGGCATCCAATGCTGACAGCAAAGACACCCTTTCGTGTCTGTGTGTGACTCACCAGGCTTCCAGCCAACTCCAGTGTATACCCATCTGTGGTAATATTAGACGCTCAAAGCAACTGACGTAGTATAAAGCAAGAAAGTCTGTGAAGGGAGGAAGTGGAGTGATGGCTCAGTCAAACAAACTCAGGACTTTCAACCAGGAGACCACTTATCGTATCCATGGATGTATAAAGAGAACGGGACACAACATTTGAGGCGGGCCCTGCTCATTACTTTGAAAATTGCTCAATGGTGCATTAAGCCAAAAAAGTACCATATTCCCGGGTATACATTTACCTGCATTGTTGGGCCCATAGAGCAAACGCACCACAGACTTTCTCCAGCCAACACCTAACCGTCACAGGTGTGGTTCGAACCCAGATGCAGCACCACAGACAAGAAGGACACGTGGCAAGGTAATCGACAGCACAGGAAATCAAAGGCTGCACAACAGGTAAACTCACTATGGAGGGCTGGGTGACGGTCTCTCCAAACAGCCACAGGGATCAGGCAAACAGCCACCAGGAAGGTAGAAGCAGAACTCTTGGTCCGGGACAGAAAGCTGAGTGGTTTACCAGGAAGCACACAAAGCAGGAGAGTCAGAGACAGTTGAGGTCGGCAACAAGGAAGCAGCCCCGGAATAAATGCTGGAAAGTCTCTCATAAGTATGACAAAGATGGCATGTATGGCAGGTCAACAGTGCCCACTGTGATACTAACTTGCAGTTCAGCCCTCCACTAACTTAAATGGAGATAAAATTATTTAATTGTGCGGCTTATCTAGACTTTCAGAATGTTATCAGACCAAATGGATCACATTCTGATAGTGAAACAAGTCATTACACCAGGGTTGTGATGCTCAAAAAAAAAAAAAAAAAGTATATGCTGATTTAGACTTCAAAACAAGTCCTCCAACCCATACAACAACTCTTGACTTTGTCTGGGTGCAACCAACTGCAAATCCCCCCTCATGGAAGCTGGATCAATAAAGCATTACAAGAATGTCCCTTGTGTGTTTCTCTCTGCTTCATTGGATATCGCTTCCTCTTTTGAAAGTCATTTTTGTCTCCCTGAAGAGCAAACCGTTGTTGGTACGGTGATGTTTAGTGGCATATTGTTGTAAGTCAGCCCTCAATCATTGTTCAGTTTCATTTCATATTGTGCGTACTGAGTAAAGAAACACCAGGGAGCTTCACCTTTAGACATGAACGGGAAATCTTCTGCTTTTAAAGTTAAATTTCAGAGGTTTTCTAAGACAGCAGACGGTCTTCTGAGTTGGTAAAATTAAATCTGTGCCATTAATCTTTAATGTTAATATTACCTCTGAGTTCTTACTGAAATATAGTATCTCATTCTCAAACCATCTCCCCTAATCATCGGTATTAAATGAGTCATCCAGCCGAATCTGCTCTGAGAACAATACACATGAATAATAAATAAGTTTGAATGTGGCCTTTTCATCAGGCTGCTGAGACATTGAGGAGTTTCTGAAGGCTTGATTTCTACATTTTAAAAGTAGCAAAATCTATGCTCTTTAGTTAAAATAATACACATGTAAAACTGTAAGACCTTTTGATATAAAATCCCCAGAGCCGCATATGGCTCTGGACCCGGCGGTTGCCTATCCCTGTGTTAGAACGTGAATCATCCAGGTGACAGCTGTGTGTCCAACCTGCTCTAATCCCAAATCATCAAAAAACGATGATTTGTCATGCCCCTCTGTGTCTCATAGCGACACACAGGTTGCCCAGCTGAAAAACATTGTATCATGTTGTTTATATTGTGAAATGGGTGCTAAGTTTGGAGAAATGATCATGTTTTGGGGTAAAATAAGTACGTTTGTTAAGCCAAGTCACATAAATAAGTTACGGGACTGATGTTAGTGCACAACAAAAGTGCATAAGTCGTAAAACACTGACTTTTGGTTTCACACTGGACATGAACAGCAGTCTCCTGGGTGAAAGTGTGATTTTGTTTGACCAATTCACCTAACTCTTCCTCCTACCCTATGCTGACTTTCTCGCTCTTTGCATTACATCAATTGCTCTCAGCATCAAGTATTGCCATGAACAGGTTTACATTGGAGTTAGATGAAAAAAGACAGCAAAGGCTGCCTTTGGAGTCGCTATCACACACCAAGGGGCATGACAAAGCACTGGTGTATGACGCCCTGGGAATGAGCCTTTTGCATCTGTATCACGTGTCGGTATTTGATGAAAGCCTGACCCGCCGTGTCTCATAAAGAGGGCAAAGCTGCCTTTGGTTTCGTTATCACACGCTAACAGGGAATGACACAGTGCCGGTATGTGATGCTCTGGGAATGAGAACGGGCTGGTGCGTCACATGAGGACGCCAAGGGGTTCCTTCAGCATCTGTATCACATGCAGAGAAGGTGTCAGTATTTGATGACTTGGGAAAGTGTCGATATTTGATAAAGGCCCAGCCTGGGGTGTCTTATAAACATGGAAAAGGCTGCCTTTGGCTTCGTTATCACATGCCAGGGGGCATGACAAAGTGCCAGTATATGACGCTCTGGGATTGAGAATGGTCTGGTGTGTCACATGTAGACGCCAAGGGGTTCCTTCAGCATCTGTATCACATGCAGAGAAGGTGTCAGTATTTGATGACTTGGGAAAGTGTCGATATTTGATAAAGGCCCAGCCTGGGGTGTCTTATAAACATGGAAAAGGCTGCCTTCGGCGTCATTATCACACGCCAAGGGGCATGAAAAAGTACCAGTATGTGATGCCCTGGTAATGAGAATTGGCTGGTACATCACATGTTGCACCAAAGGGTGCCTCGGTATCTGTGTCACACGCCAAGGGGCATGAGAAAGTGTCAGTTATTGATGACCTGGAAATGAGAACATTTTAACAAATTTTACTCAATAATTTTATCCAAAATGAACTATAAATTTGAAACCACAAGCTGTGCTGTAATGTTGTTTGGCTTTTAAAAGAGCAATAAAATCCTGAGTGAAACTCTTTTTAAAGCAGAGAAACTACTAACTCCTACATGTTGTGATTGACACTAAAAAGAAGCAATTGTGAAGTAAATGAGCTTCAAAAGCACCTTCACTTCAAACCGCAGTAACTGCGGTGAGAGAAAAAGCCTCTCACAATTTCACTTTTCACCAGCAGCAATTAAATATGTTTTCCAAGAGAACCTGCCGGCACGTCCCGAGCTGACGGGTGTCAGTTTGGGTAAAGGAGTGTGTCTCTTCCTCTGGATTTGAGGAGAGGCTAATGGGGATAAGCATGGGCTCCATCTCAGCATCACAATGAGGCTCAGCTCAAACTTTTTTAGAGACAGCGGAGGCTTCAAGTGTCCTGGCAGAGCTGCAGGTGGGCAGGCTGGAGCTGCCGCAGAGTCTTGACAGGCTAATTTCTCCTCTGTGTTTTTGCTTTAGCTCTCCGTCAGCACTCGCCATCCACAGGAAACTAACCGTGATAATTCTGCTGTCTGCCGCTAATTGGCTGTGGAGATTCGGAGCCTTTCACACCACAAATGGTCCCTGATGTCAGAGAAGTGCCTGATTGGATTAGTTAGACAGATTAATGGATAGAAAGGCAGACAGGTAAATAGCTACACTGATAAGAAAATGGCTTCAAATGTTTTTAAGGCTGAAACAACCCAAACTATAGCAACGCTGACAACACTCAAAGTCTGCTCAAACGTCTAAACTGTCAAAGCAC
Organism: Epinephelus fuscoguttatus; assembly: GCF_011397635.1. Taxonomy (NCBI): domain Eukaryota; kingdom Metazoa; phylum Chordata; class Actinopteri; order Perciformes; family Serranidae; genus Epinephelus; species Epinephelus fuscoguttatus. Next base: position 7,185,544 of record NC_064765.1, read on the forward strand.
CCTAATGAGATTCTGTGGTGTTAAACTACAGATTATTTCATATTACGCTGATCCTCTTAGAAAGCAGCAGCCAGGAGCCTGTAATATCAATTCTGCTCACAGAGACAGAAAGAAATAGAAAACGTGAGACGTGAGGAGGACGAAGCGCCAGAGGAGAGGGAGAGAATCACTAAAGGTGTCTGAAAAGGTTGAGCTGCAGGACAGAAATAAAAGTTCGACAGTTGAAGTTTCCAACATCTCTCTCTGACTTCTGAGAGAGCAGTTAGTGTAATAAGAACCTGCAGAGAAAATCCAGTCGTTCAAGTTCAGAAATAAGAAACTGGACTTTCATTTATTTCTGTTTTTACATTAACTGCAGAACTGTGTCGCTCTTTGTGCGGTGAAAAAGCCGCAGGGTACATCTGCATGATGCGCTCTCCTGACCAGAGTTTCACCTATTCTCCAGCAGTAAGGCAACAGAGTCTGCAATATTATGTTCATATGGAACTACTCTGCATGAATGATTAACACTGGCGGGTTTGTTTTTCTTTACCTATAAAAGTTTTAGAGAATACATAGAAATTATTAACCTCAGGGGCTAAAACATAGGCTTTGGATTTCAAGATGGCATAAAAAATACACAGTAAATAATAACAGCTGAATGAATCCAGCATTCTAAATTGGGAAATACACTCAGTTGCCAGTTTATTAGGTACACCTAGCTAAAACCATTCCAGTCTAATACAATAGTCCTGCAATAAATCTTTCCTCAATCAAGGTTATAATGTGTTGAGAAGTGTTGATTCCACTCACATCCAGGCTAATCTCCACCTTTTCCAAGTACAGATACAGATGATTGAGTTGGTTGAACAGATACAGAGAATGCTGTACTTGCTCATCCTTGCTACACATTTGATACATCTCTGTATAATACAATTCAACAGCACCTCAAAGTACAGCATTTGAAATGATTTAGTTTTCATCCAAAACTGAACACCTTCATGAAGGGAGAACTTATCTCAGGACTGTTGTATTAGACTGCATTGGTCACCTAGGTATACCTAATAAACTGGCAACTCTGTGTTAATTTTCACAGCATGCTTTTACTCTCCAACAGTTTTTTTCTACTTTGACTACAAGATGACAGTAGATCATGACCCATTTCTTTATATTGTCATCGACTCCATGCATGCGACTGCAAGTATTCACATTACATGCATACACTGCTACATGTAGCTACATGCTAACATCAGGGAAACATGTAATTGTAGTGGCCAATGTTGTGAATTTCTCCCTGTTTCAGATTTCTGCTAGAACATGGATTGTGTTTAAAGGCTTTTACTAGTGATTTTTTGTACAGAAAATAGTTTTAGAAACTTTTTGTGTTTTTTTTTTTTTTTTTTCAAAAACACTGCTACATGTAGCTGCATGCTTATACGTCAGGGAAATACGGAATCTCCGTTGCTGATGTTGTCAATTTCTCCTCGATTTCGAATCATGTTTCTGCTGGAACATGGCCAGTTGTGATGATTTTGGTTCAGAAGGTTTTATTATTTGTTTATTTCCACAGTAGAAAGTGCCACCATACTCCATTAAAATCATTTTTGAGCCGCAAGTACACTGCTACATGTAGCTACGTGAAAAGTAGCTAAAAGTAAGGGCAACATGTTTATTTTGGACACTAATGTTGTTAATTTCTCCTCAGTTTTGAATCAGATTCTTGCTAGAGCATGTCCAAATGTGAAGGTTTATCTTAGAAGCTTTTAGGGTTTTTTTTTTTTCAAAAATACTGTCACATGTAGCTACATGCTTATATGTCGGAGAATTATGGAATCTCTGTTGTTGATGTTGTCAATTTCTCCCCAGTTTCAAACCATATTTCTGCTGGAAATGTCCAGTTGTGAAGATTTTGGTCTAGAGGCTTTTATTGGTGATTTTTTCACAGTTAAAGGTGATGCTAAACTTCATTAAAAGTCATTTCCAGGCAGCAAGTACACTGCTACATGTAGCTACATGCTAATGTGAGGGAAACATGTTTATTTTGGTTGCTAATGTTGTTAATTTCTCCCCAATTTTAGATTAGATTTGTGCTACATGTCTAAATGTGTAGACTTGGGTTTAGAAGCCTTTAGATTTTTTTTCAAGTACACTGCTACATGTAGCTACATGCTAATGTCAGAAAGATGAGAAATCTCTCCTGCTCACGTGTCAATCGCTTCCCAGTTTTGTATCGTATTTCTGCTGGAATATGTCAGGTTGTCAGTATTCTGGTTTAGGAGTTTTAATTGGTTATTTTTTCACAGTAAAAAGTGACGCTATACTTCATTAAAGTCATTTCCATGCAGCAAGTACACTGCTACATGTAGCTATATGCTAAAGTTAGGGAAACACTTATATTTTTGGTTGCTAAATTTTGGATCAGATTTGTGCTACATGTCCAATTGTGAAGATTTTGGTTTAGAAGCTTTAATTGCTGATTTTTTTTCGCAATAGAAAGTACAGATATACTCTGGTTAAGTCATTTCCAGGCAGCAAGTACACTGCTACATGTAGCGACATGCTAACGTCAGGAAAATACGGAATCTCTGTTGCTGATGTTGTCTTTCTCCCCGATTTCGAATCATATTTCTGCTGGAACATGTCCAGTTGCAAAAGTTTTTGTTTAGAAGCTTTGATTGGTTATTTTTTCACAGTAGAAAGTGCCGCTATCCTCTGTTAAATTAACTTAATGCTAAAGTCAGAGAAACGTCTTTATTTTGGTTGCTAATGTTTTTGTTTCTCCCCCATTTTGGAACAGATTTGTGCTAGAACATGTATAATTGTCAAGTACACTGCTACATGTCGCTACATGCTAACATCAGGGAAATATGTACAGTAACCTCTGTTGCCGATGTTGTAATTTTCTCCCCCAGTTTCAAATCCTATTCCTATTTTCCTACTTTGTTTGTGTATGTTTCTTCCTTACTTACAGCTCAACAGGACGAGGGAAGGTGAAGGGCTGTCCTGCGGCACAGAAAGCGGCCTCTTTGTGTTGTTTGAGCTCCTACTGGGTGCCAATACAGAGCAATAAGAGCCATTGATTACTTAATGCTCCTTTCGGAAAGTGAGTGAAGAGGAAGAGGTTTCTAAAAACAGAGAGAGACAAAGACAGACAGGAAGCCCAAAGAGAGTATCCCAGACGGCTGTTTATTATTCTGACACTACAGTTTAGATGTGCAACTGTAAAACAATACATGAGTCAGTGTGGGATTTCAGTGCTGCTCCCGACCATTGCTTTAACAAAACAGTAGAAATTGATAACATTCCAGTAGAAAAAAGAGAGAAGCTTTTCCTAAAGGGCCCCGTTCATTAAAATCATCCCAAGTTTTAAGGATCGAATCCGAGCTAAAGCTGAGACTGATGAAAAATGAATCCCGGCGAAAAAAATACTGCAGGTTGCGCCGATTTTGTGAGATAATGACGTCAAGCGATAAAGAATTCTATCGCTACCCAGGAAATGACTTCCATTTGTTTTAGTGTCATCTTCAATGCAATATGCGGAATCGAATCAAGCCAAAGGATAATTTTAATAAATGAGGCCCCTCGGTCGTGCCCGCCCGTCCCCAGAGAGGTGGATTCATGGTGTCAGCCTGTCGGCACGACGCAGACAGACTGCACATCATCAGCATGCTGAGGAGAGCGTGAGTTATAGGATGAGGGATCAAAGAGAGGGGAGAGGACAGAGAGAAAGCTGGATCAGAGGGGTGAAGGTGGAGAAGAGAGAGGAGCCCCTCGAGGGGAAAACAAGATGCTGAGAGAAGGGAGCAGGTGTTTGTCCGCAAAAGACGGTCACTGGATACAAGAGGGCTTCCTCCACTGTCAGGACAGAGTGACAAAGGAAAGAAAGAGAAGCAGAGAGGAGAGTCTGTCCCCGAATGTAAAGGAACGAAAAGCAACTCTGCTGCCAGAGAAAATTCTGGAGAGCAGAGTGAGGGTCAGGTGAGGGTTGTACATTCAAGTGGCAAAGCCGAAAAATCCTGTGCTGCTAGGTCTGTGTGTGTGTGTGTGTGTGTGTGTGTGTGTGCCGGGCTCAGATCACAGGAGTCGCCCTTCATTCTCTTGTCAAATTAATAAAGAAGAGGTTGAGCTCACCGCCGCTCGCGTCTCCGCACAAAACCTGACAAAGTTTCAGGTGAGTTCGCTGACAGGAAAACTCTAACTGGATACGCGGTCGAAGCCGTCGGAGGAGTCCCCTGTCCTGCATCTATATCTCATCGTGTACGTTAACTGCTGAGGGAGCGTTTCTGAAAAAAGATTCACTGTACTGCGAATGTGACTTTTTTTTTTTTAGAGGAAATCTTAGCCAGCATTAGATTTCAAAGTTTTACAGAGTTCCTTCTGAAGCTCTTCCTGCCAAATTTCTAAAATGCCTCGATCTGTCACAGGACTGCAAACACATGTAGAAAATGTATGGAGCCTGGAGTGCACCACTGAAGGGAATAGAGACTTTTACTGTGTTAAATACACTCAGTCAATAAATCGATATATTTATAAATCTAGCGTAATCTGATTAATAAATTTGCATTTACATAATGCATTTTAGAATTAAAAGAAAAGATCATATTTCTGTTTTCTCATTCTGCCTTTTTCTGTTTTACCATTTATTACTTCATTTACAACAGCTGCAGCTCTGTGACTAACACATCTTTAAATTCAAGCAATTAAGATAAAAAAAAATTAAATAAAAATTAAACAAATCAATAAAAAAAAGTAAAATGTTTAAGCAGGAATAAATAGTGAGATTTAATTTGATAGGCAGACACAAAAAATAAATAAGTAAATAATAAATAAAATAACAAAATTTATATTTAAAAGCTCAATTTTTATATCTGATTATTAATTCATTGTTTCATTCATTCATTGTTTGAATGAAAAATAATTATTAACATGCAAAAATAATGCATTGGTTATTTTCTTGCTGAAATATCTAATGCGCAATTTAACATCCAATTTTATTAATTTATTTAGCTTTTTTAAAAAAAAAAAAACCCAAAAAAACCTGATTGATCTTTTAATCAATTTTAAGTAGAATGCTGTGGCCAGTTATCCATAAGATACATTACCAGTAGGTGTGTTGTAAATGTATGAAGGTGGATTTTTCTTTCAAACTGAGCTGGAAAAACACAGTCATAGTTTCTGTAAAAAGTGGAGAAAATCAGAATCAGAGCTGCAGCTGTTGCTGGCTTACACGTCTTTAAACTAAAGCAAAAAAAGAGCTAAATTTTAAATGTTAAAACAGGAAATGAAAAGTTAAAAGCGCATTCAAAATTAATTAAAAAAAAATGATTTAATACTCAATTATTAATTTATCATTGAATTAACTACCAAAAATAATGCATTGTTGTTTTTTTGCTGAGTTATATAATGCATGATTTAGCATAAATTTAATTAATTGATTTAGCTTTTTTTTTCTCAATTATAAGAAAAATGCTGTGGTCAGTTATTTATAAGAGATAAATTACCAGTTAGTATATTGACAGTGTTTTTAGGTGAATTTTTATTTCAAATTGAGCTGGATAAAAGTCAGACTTTTTATATGAAATGTGGAGAAAGTCTAATAAATGAAGTAAGTAAGTGGAGAAATTAGAGGTCTTCATGGGTCAGAAAATGCACCCATGGATAACGTTCCCTGACCCTGATGCTCACACTCAGAGACTCTGTTAGCAGCATGTTGGTCCACTGATACCTGCCATTGTTCCTAACTGAATGCCCCCCCAAAAACATTCATGTATTGGACATATTAACAAGAACCACAGCGATACAATGGGATCCAATTCAACCATATAACTGAATACAATAGGACCCATCCTGACAAGTGATGCAAGTTAACTCCAAGAAAGGCGAACTTCAACATGACTCATGTCTGTGAGAAGTTTTTGATCGTATCAGAACTTATTTAGTTTTTATCTTACGTTCATTCAACTGCCGAAAGCTTTTTGTAAAGACTTGTTTAGATTGTGTTTTTTGAGTTTGACCTGAGGGGGTGTACCACAGGGAAGTCCATGCTTTTACTGAAACCAAAAAATGGCATTTTATATTTCAGACTCCGCTTCAGTCAACATTTAACATGTTAAAGGGACAGTTCACCTCAAAATCAAAAATACATATTTTTCCTCTTAGATGTAGAGTATGAGTTGCCGAATAGTGAAGATGTCAAGCGTACAGACGTCTGCCTTATCTCCACTATCATGGAACTAGATGGCACTTGACTTGCGGTGCACAAAAAAACTCATCATCAATGTCTCTTTCCAGAAATCATGACCCAATTACTCAAGATAATCCACAGACCTTGTTGTGGATGTTAGGTGAGCTAGCAGTAGATGCACATTTCCTTCTGCATGCTGATTCAGTTGGTGGGTGTTGTTTGGTAGCAACACCTCATCACTGAGCTAGTTAACTTTACAGCTCAGTCAAGAAGGACGCCATAAATGTTAACATCTCGTGCTGACATGACCATGAGCCTCTTGTCCATGAGTAGATGCACACTTCCTTCTGCGGATTGTTTAGCAGGTGTAGTTCGACAGGGAGAAAATAGTTCCTACATGAAACTGCTCACAACAAGGTCTGTGGATTATTTTGAGTAACCAGGTCATGATTTCTGGAAAGAGACATTGCTGTTAAGATTTTCAGATGTATTTTTTGGCAGACATCTCTACGGCCGATATCTCCAACACTCTGCAACTCACACCAAAACAATCTAGACTGATAAATGGCACTACAGGTAAGAGGAAACATATGTATCTTTGATTTGGGGTTAACTGTCCCTTGCTGATATTTAGCATTGTCACAGGTTGTTAGCAAATTAGCATGTTGGCGATTCAGTCATCTGTTGCGGAGCTATCCTGTCAAGAACTCTATTGTTGGACTTGTGGGAGTTTTTGACCTGCTGGCGGCACTATAAAAAACTTCTCACAGTCATTATGACTCAACCTCTGGGGAGGAGAGTGTCAAACTGACAGACTCGCTGCTTTCCTTACAAAAAGAAAAAAAAGAGGAGACAGTTAATTTTGAATCTATGCTACCCATCATTTAAGTGTAGGTGTCTGTTGGTTGGTGAATATAAATATGTGACATCTTATCTGCACACAAACAATTCCTCAGTCCCTCCTATAGATATATCTGTGACCCTAATCATGGCTCACCTATTGACACTATACACTATGGAATAATAAAAGTCCATCAGAATCAGTACGAGAGTCAAATGTTGCATAGCTTTGCGTGATACTCATACAAGTGACATGTCAGTAAGATAAAGAGATATGACGCATGCTGCTGCTCTACACAGGTACAGTGGTAGCCATCACAGAAATCCTCTGATAGATTAATCTCTGCATTCATGGTAGGAGGGGCCAGATTGCCTGAAACTGCTGCCGCGGCGTCCCTGAGCAAGGCACTTGCCCCTGATTCTTGCAGGGGATCTGCTCAGTGGCCAACAGCAGAGAGAGCGAGGAGAAACTCCTGATGGTGACAGAGTGTGAGCGCGAGGCAGGTGCAGGAAACAGGCTCGTGTGCGCAGGATGAAATACTCGTCATTTAAATACAGAAGCCATTAAAACGGTGTTCTTTCAAAAACGTTCCAAAGCGAAACCTGATTAGCATATTGTGACAGAAATCCCATGTCTCAGCTCGTCTTCAGCCGGTGTGATTTTATGCCAATTAGCATTACAAAGTTATTAGTTTCACCACTTTCCAGTCTGTTGACAACACAGTCTAACATCATGATCGACTTCAACCAGCATGGAGAATTTTAATATCAGTGCAGTGAGTGGTTCGATGGAAAGTTTTGAGAGCCAGGAATTGTTTTGTTTTAGTTTATATATATATATATTTTTTTGTTACCAGGAATGAAAAACGTCTGTTGACATTACGTTATAGATTCTTTCTCACGCACGGCTACCTATCGTATCCTCCTGAGACCCTGTGTCCTCATCACCAAACTAAGTTAGTTCGGATCTCAGGAGGATATGGATCAGGCCGCGCAATATTTTGAAGTGGTCATCATGAGAGATCATCTGATCATGATGCCGTCTCATTTGAAAGATATGTCGAACCATAATCACTCCCAACTTTCACCAATTGGCATGACGCAGGAGGGAGCGATGAGGCGTGTCCGTGTTTGAAACTAAAATCCAATAAGCCAGACATTTACGCATTCATGCAGCTACTTATGTCACCTCTCAAGTGGAAACAAGTACAACACTAAGACTGTCTTCAAGGAGAGACTGTCCAGAGTGTGCACGGTTATCCACATTTGTACGACCCATCATGCCTCACTCCATTCTATGTGGCAGGCTTCTTATGACGCCTTCAAGTGCGGCCATTTAGAACAGTATGTATTTCTGTACATTGACATGTCCTCTACAGGAGGATCCTTGTCATAATTCAGTTCTTTTTAAGTATATCTTGACCTACAGACTCCCTGGATTAGCACTGTTAACGTCCCTTGCATCCAAATGATCATGCAAGAAAACTAGTGTGCACACTTAAGTATGACACAAGCCGGCTCTTCATTAAATGTAGAGCAAATTTTAACGAAACTTTCAGAAAAAACGGCAAAACAAAATACAAATTTCCGTGCTTTTCCATCTACGACTGATATGTGAATATTGAGGGTTGGCTCATCGAGGTAAGCAGTAGGTGGCGCTAGTTCTCAGTCAGGTGCCATCATACCACTGCAGGAGAACAAAGGACACAAAGGAAAACAATGGTGCTTCTCAAAGTCAAGGAACAAACGGCGGAATTTCAAGGAGACTACGTCATCAAATCCCACCAAAAGACTTCGAAGTAGACCTTTGAATTCTACAGAGGATTGAATCCCTCCTTCAGAGAATTTTCAAGAATGCATGTGGGTATACTAAGCGGGCATGAAGTACTCACAATTTTTTGTGCACAGTTTGCTGGAAATGAAGGCAGGGCCTCTTCTGTGATGCACACCTTGGCACTCGCTAGCCTGTTCCAATGTGTGTTCACCGAATGCTAGTAACGAATCATGCCTGGCCTCTGTAGGACCCGACTTGAAGGACCTGTCCTACCAAGGAAGCATCCTTGACTTTGAGAAGCACCAAATGGGAGAATTATAACGTACACTGTCTAGCACAGCGGGCGATGAAAATAGAGAATTTTGAACAATGATTATTACAACTATGTGCTCTTGGAAGAGTTCTGTTCGGACATTGATGTGTTGTAAGCCATCAGGAGATACCAGAGTGAGCTCACAGTGGCCTTTGCAGTTACAGGACAAATTGCTGATGTTATGGTACATCATCTTTTTTTTTCAGCCTAATGTTAGCTTTTTAGCTTTAATAATTATGAATGCGGTTTCATTTGTGAAGATTATCTTGCTGACGTTAGTTTGCCACAGAGCTCATTTTTTGGCAATAATCCAAAATCCAATGGAAAAATCTCACAGGCTTTTTGACGGGGGAACCAGTGCGATGCTAACTTCCGTGCCAGCCTACAGAAAATGTGGGTACTTTCACAGCTGCCCTGTTTGGTTCAGTTCAATCATACTCAAGTTGGTTTGTCCCCTACGTGTGGTTCGGCAGGTGTGAACACAAGAGTCGCACTTGGGTTCGCACCAGAACAACCGGACTGAGACCTTCTTGAAGAGGTGGTCTTGGTCTGGTTACAAACGAACTCTGGTGCGGTTCGTTTGTGGTGAACCAACTCTAGGCAATTATGCAACTTTGGAACAAAATGATTCCTGATTCAGAACAAAGGAGACAACTCTAGAACTGAAAGCACCCTCACACACTTGAGCCTGTTTCCTGCCACCTGTTCATTCACTCACACTGTGGATAATAAAACAGGAATTACATGAATCCAGTCATTTAAAACTATTTGAGGCTTCCATGATGGCTACCGTACATCTATGTTCTGCCTATTCTTTTTATTCTGCCTTATTAAATATGGTTGTGTGTGTGTGTGTTGTGTGATGGGTGCTGCTGCGCTGCAGGGTGAGGGGGGGACAGTGTCTGAAAACCTCAACTTCTGACAAAACCGACTGATCTGCCTCCTGTGAAGAGAAAGTCTCCCTGGGCCTTCAGGGTTCACATCAAGAAGACGCCGCCACACTGTGCCCATGTGTGTGTGAAGTGTGCGTGTCAGCTCCTGCACACACACATACACACACACGCATATATACGTACGCGCTCTGGAGCATAAAACTACTCCTCTGCATGCAGATTTAGAAAACTGATATCATAAAAAGTACAATATTCCATTTTTTATTACTTGAGCTTTTTGCGGCGAAGCTGCTGTCGTTAATGGAATTCAGAGCGGGGCTTCAGTGCGACGCTCGCTGGTTAAGACTGCCGTGTGTGGTGCTGGGGCTGTGGGATTACATGTCACTGTGCTGAGTGGACTTTTATGTGAACTAAACTCCGTGTTATTTCCCCAAAGCCTTCTTGTCGTCCCAGCTTTACCCAAAGTGCATTCTGCCATCCCTGATTCATGCAAAGGAATGAACAAAACAAAAAACGTCCTTCAGTCAGCGACATGACAACAAAAAGTATAACCAGAATATTCTAGCGGCGTACCCGAGCGATGCATAGACACGAGGAGGATTCTAACAAAATAACCATTTATAAGGGTTTACCCGACATCAAACTGAGGACATTTCCGTAATCAAAAATAGAAATTATTATAAGAAGCAAAAGTGATAATTAATATAAAAACATACTGGAAAACTTCCGTCATGTGTTGAGGGATGCATCTTCATCACATTTGGGAATCAGTGTTCTTACAGGGCGAAGCTGAGTCTAACTTCTATTCCATCTCACAGGCAAAGGAAAAAAAAAAACAACTCCATCCTTTCCAGTTTCTCTATTAATAAATAATCCATGCACAATCCCTTTGCCAGTAAACCCTTTTGTTATTCAATGTTTATAGTGCTACCAGTATGCAAACCCTGAATGTCCACATAGTAAATTATCAATGAAAAATATTCATATGTACAGTGTAGCTCAATAAAATGTCAGTTCTCTTTAAATTCGATTTGCATGCAGTCAACTGCATAATATACAGGCAATAAGTACGTTCAGTAGTTGTTTCTTTGGCAGGCCAGAATCCAGCTGGACATGCATAGAGAGGTATGTACAATCACAAAAACGGGATCCAGGTCACTGCGGAGTCTCGACTCTCACATGACCCGGAGGTAAAAGTCAGTGTGCAAATGTTAAAGAAGCCAGTTTTGTTTTTTTAATCTCCCAGGATTAAGACCAGTGGCGTAACTGGTGCCCAAAAATCGAGCGTAACCTTGAACTGATAATCGTGATCGTAGTTGAACAATGTGCCATGTGATCACTGTATGTTCCAGTACACTCCCTACACCACTGGTGAAGCTCTCTTCAGAGCCCGTCGTCCTTTTCTGAGTCTGGAGAAACAGGCCTAGAAACGGTGAAAATGTCCTGACGTTGGATTTTGGTTTTGGGTGTGGTGGAGGCGGACAGCGCCCCCGTGGACGGCCGCTTCTTGTCTGAGAGCAGTTTGATAATTTCAGCTACCTGACTCTCCAGGGCGCCCAGACGGCCTCCCAGAGTCTGTATGTCCTCCCGGAGCTCCAACCGGGTCTCATGCAGCGCGGCCTGCAGGGCCTGCTCGGGGATGGGGCAGAAAGGGTGAGGAGACCCCGCTCCTCCGGGGAGAGGGCTGTGGAGGAGGGGCGTGACAGCGGCGGGGGTTCGTGCCTCCCCCGCCCGGTCGATCCGCAGCTCACTCTTGGTGATGCCGCTGTCGCAGGAGTCTGTCTTGCGGAGGGGATTGTTGCTGGATACCCCGCCCTCCTCTATATCCCCACCTCCGCCTGCTTCCTGACCTTTACCCTCCTGAGAGAGCATCTCCACGGAAACAGCCTTGACGTTGTTGTTCAGGCCCTCCTTCCTGGCCTCCACTGGAGCCATGTTGTTTTTCAGGCGCATCCAGCCGCTGGCCTTGACGGCCGGCTTGGCCAGTGCGGGGCTGGTGCTGATTTTAAGCCTGACAGTCTGCTCACCTCCGCCTCCAGCACAACTGGGCTGCAGCTCCATGATATCACAGTTGTTCTGCTTGGCGGGAGGCTCGCCAGGATGGCTGTACGCCAGAGAACTCTGCATGGGCGTGACCTGAGACACGGTGAGCACGCTGCTGCTGGGCGGAGCCCCGTTCTGCATGGAGGAGGGGGGGCGCTGCAGGCTGAGCGGCAGGGAGTGCTGCAGGCTGGAGTGGCCCAGCTGCAGGCTGTGGGGGTGCAGGTGCTGGTGGTGGTGCTGCTCCACCTGCAGCTGGTTCTTCTCCACGTCAAGCTGCGAGGCGGCTGCGGCTCCCTGGTTGCGGAGCTCCTTCTGCTGCTTGAACTTCTGGAAAAGCTTCCGCACGGGATGGTCCTGCGGGATGGTGAGCTGCACCTCGTTCTTCGCTCGCTGCCTCTCCTCTTCCTCCTTCTTCACCTCACTGATCTTGCGGAAAATTATCTGCAGGGGAAACACACGGAAAAGAACAACATGGCGCTTATCAGAACATTTATCATTTCATATGAATACTATGAATAATAATTCCCTCTGTGGCGTTCTCTGCTGAGCCTCGCACATTTATCATCGGAGATAAAGGCTCTTTCTACAAGAGCAAGAAAAAAAAAGGGAAATTTATTATTATGGAAATCTGTCAGTCTGTCTCAACTCTTTCCCTTGAGCACATTCACATGTCAGGAAATTCTCTGCAGTGCACTCAGGTACTGCAAAGTGTGGCTGGCTCCTGGAGATCTGTGTTAAATTATCCATCAGTGCTCCTCCACCTCCCCCTGTATTATTCAGCCTAAGTCTGGCGCCACTCTCTCCTGGCTCCCCTTACACACTAATTACATTGGGAATGACAGAAATCCCTGCCAGGCAGGCAGCCAGCCATCCAACTGGCGATTTAAGTGTTATTCTTAGTTAAAATGATAATGCTCCCAGTAGCTGGAGTTATAGATGGAAGAGAGGAGAGCCGCCCACCTTGCTGTCCATCCATAATCTACCCAACCGACCATTTTTACCTCCTAAACTCTCAGCTTTCATCCGCCTGCACTTCCTGTTCATCCAGCCTCTGCTGCCGAGAGCTTCCTGAGCCAAACTGAGCAAGGTCTGCGCTCAGCGAGAAGAGTCTGTCATCTCAAATCTCCACGGCTGCCTGCAGCCATAACCTGGAAGATTAACACTTTTAATTAAATTAACTCTGACATGTAGAGTGTGCTTTGATTAAAAGTAATTGAAAAGTTAGCACCGGTGGGTTTTGTTTTTGTACTTGTCTCTTTCTGAGGAGAACAATGAGTTCACTGTCTGTGCGTATCAATCAAAACAAGAATCCGTCACAAGTGAGTGTCACTTTGCATTAACTTCAGCAACTGCCGTCCCTTCCTGTTGTCATGTAGAGAACCAAAACGCATCAGAAATGTCTCACAAAAGTGCAGCTGAACAGTGAGGTGAAGAGCACTTTAGCGTATGAATCTAAAAAAATACCTTTCAGTGTGTAGACGGAATGTTTTGGTATTTTTTCTATTTATTTTTCTATGGAGACACAAAACAATTATTAAAGTTGTCAGTCACGTACTGTAGTGAATATTCTCTGAGAGCTGTCCACGAAACCCACTAAATACCCACTAAAGACTGATGCAAGTTATGGGAACGGTAGCTTACGTAGACCTAGAGAGATCTGTCTCCCTTGTTCAGGTTAAAAGCTTTTCTTTTGTAAACAATAAAGCAATTTTAAATCTAAATTTGAAAATGCTACATTTTCTGAAGTAAATGGAAGTGTGCTCGTTACAACTAAAAATGCAGTTGAAACAATGATCACAATGTGATTTCGTCAGGGTGGGTCAATTTTTTTTCTGAGGTTTTTATATCCAGTAGTGTTTCTTTTGTATTCAAAACTTTAAATCATAGTCAACGTCATGTTTTAGCTTAAAATGCTATTTTCCCAAGCCCCTCTAAAAATGTTTTCCCATGTTCTGTGTGATGATGTTCATTTATTGATTTTCTGTAACCACTTGTGCTGGGTTGCGAATGTGCTGGAGCCTATCCCAGCTGACATTGGGCGAGAGGCAGGGTACACCTTGACGATATGACAAATTAGTAAAATAAAAAAAGAAGAAAAATTACTATTAATTTAAGAAAAGAGAAGTGCAGCAAAATAAGTGATAGAGTTTTACAGTTTGCTTCAAATATTCAGTAAAAACTAAATTAAAATGATCTCTCATTTCTTTAGTTTGTGAACAACAACAGTAACTCAGAGTGAGATTCAGATTCCGTTACAATATTAATAGTTCAACTAAATAAAATCTACCACTAATTACACATTTAAACAGCTCCCAAATACAAAAAATGTCCCCTGGGATCTATATATATAAATCAACAGTTGATCTCCTTCTTTTAGTAAAATCCTAAATGATGGAGTTGTGTTTTTTCCACCTGGACATTTATGCTCTGCCATTTCTCCTCTAATCATCACACTGTAACCTGTGACAGGCTGTTATGATACCACAACTGTCACACAGTCACATATATGGAGCGTCACGTAGGTTTACACTACCAAAGGTTTATGACGAAATCACTTGATGACACCGACTCCTGTGTGCGCACGGTGCGAGAGGAGAGGGAGAGACGCTGTGCTGCTGCCAGAGGAGCCGCTGAATGAGTTCCCTCTGAGCAGTAAGTCACTAAAAGAGTCTGAGAAGTCCGGGGCTGTTCATGAAACATTCAGGACGCCACAGTTTATTCCACACTACTGAAGCTGCTCCTCTTTTTGCAACCACTGCGGAGTCTGTAATAATTTTGCTTTCAGCCATGTTTATTGTTGCCATTGGTAACAGTATGATGTCAATATGTCAACAGGTCAAAATATCACGAGCATCACAATTTGAAATTTTCATATGATATTAAAAATTATAGGGGTATTATTGTGAATGAGATGATATGGCACACCCCTACTGTACTGCACTATGTACCGCTACATATAAACCCCTCTAACCTGCCTAATGTTACTCTGCATGACTGAGCCAAAGAATTTTGTGTTGGTGATCTTCCAAATTAGCTTTATTAATTTAACCCCTTAACGTAAGCTTAGCAGTGTACTGCTGTGGAGGTCATGTTAGTTCAGATCTTAAAGTCACACAATAACACAAACAAACTAATCAATCAAGGCAGTGGTAGGTCCGCAACTCACGTGTTTTGCGAGGTAAAATTACAGAAGTTACACTGTGGGTGATAAAAGCAGTTCAAGTGTCAGCACTAAAAGGTTTTGATGCCACTTGAACTGAAAGGGCTGACAGGAGTTGAAGTGTTGGTTGAAGTAAAAGTGTTTTAAAGGACTGAACTAGTTAAAATAAGAGAGCTAGTGTCATTTAATATTAAAGCGCTGACACGAGTTGAAGTGTCAGTTAAAGTAAACTACCTAAAAGGAGTCAAAGTGCTAGCTAAAGGGACGATATTGAAAGAAGTGACCAGAAAGTGTTAAAAGAAACTCAAGTGACAGTAAGTCAGTGTGTTGAAGGTACCCTAACTGTTGGCTGAAGTGAAAGGAGCTGACAACAGTGTCAGTTGAAGTGAAACTTTGGAAGTGAGATTGTCAGTTGAAATAAAAGTGCTGAAAAGAGTGTTACTTGAAGTAATGAAAGGAGTCGAAGTGTCTGATAAAGTAGATGGTTTCTTTCTCCAAAGCTCTTTGATACTTAAACAAATTGAATGATGTAGAGCTTGGAAAGATGGCACACGTCATGCTTTCATTCTTGTTTTGGTGTTTAACATGTTTTTGGGTTAAATGTTTTTTGACACCTTTGTAAATACAAACATTTTACAGGTTTAATATATCTTGTTCTTGGCTTAGATGGCCCAAGAAACACAGTTTCTGGGTTTGAGTCCAGCCTGACAGGACTCCTTCCTACACCTGACTGGACAAGCACACTACATGGACTTTAGAATATCACCTTAGAAAACATGGTAGCTGACCTGGAAATCATTTAAATGATCCACTACATTAACATAAATCATCAAAGTGTGAATGAATGAAAGCAGGAAAAAGGTCATGACACTGCAGAATTAAACAGGTTTTATCTAGAGTGCTGGATTCAGAGGTGATGAATCATCATGTCAGATGTATCCTGAGGTTGCTGATTGGTTCAGCTTCCTGCTGCTGGGCTCAGCAGAGTCTCACCCCATCTACACCTGCTATTAACCTGTGATTTGTATCAGTAAAAACTAATTTACTGCAGGTGTAGGTGTATGCAGAATGCCATCAGATTGGCCAGACCTCATCTGGAGGTGGTCTGGATTGCGCTGTTATCAGATGTCAATGATAACAAACACTAGGCGCTGCAAAGATACTATGGATGTGACAAACACAGACTGTAGGGAAGGTGAGGTAGGTCGGTTGTTGAGTTCACTGTTTCAAGACTGACAAGTTGACAAGTGATTGATAGACATGAGTTTTGGTAGAGACATTAGTGGTCATCAGACAATGTACCCTAATGACCTTTCCTCTAAAGGCACAGACACACCAAACGAACTTCAAAGATCTAGCAGCGACGAAAGCCCCCTGCTGCTTCGCCCAACGTTGCTGTGTCTCAGCCAAAAAGTTGCACATGAACACCGCATAGACCACAGCCAACACCTAACCAGCACGTACATTCTTCCACCTGCATGATAGGCAAGAAGTCTCCACACCAGCAGATGGTGGTCGTCTATAATCATTCAAAATGGAAACCAGAGGACTGTATGGAAGCTAGCTAGCACATTGACAACACAATCCAAAGTTGAAAGAACAGAGCATATTTACTGTGCGCCAGTGAGTAATAACGCAAACCATCTGGAAATGTTAATGCTAAAGAGCTCATTGGCTAAAACAAATAATCTTACCAAATGTAACAAGTCTGTTTTGGTTTCACGCTGGACGCTGGAAGCTGTTAATTGTCGCAAAGTCGCCTGTCAGCAGTCGCCTGGCTGTTCACACCAGAAGCACATTTCTCTGCAGTGATCAGCAAGCAACTATGCTTCGTTTAATTCACATGAAGAAATCTGCCTCTGTCTGCCTGTGTCTGATTGTCTGATTGTGTGTATAATTGCGTGTGTATGGCTCAGGGGCTCTGCTCGTCTCTTTGACTTGCTGTTTAGACACATCTGACAAATATGTGGAAGCATGGGATGCATATTCTATCATTTATTATACTCAGATCATTTATATCATATCACACTTTATTTTGTTTACATTTTCAGTGTGTTTTCTTGCCAGGTTTGGTCATGGCTTGCAGAAAAGAATAAACCAGATGCTGAAACTATCACTGCAGATCATGAGACGGCCTGGGAGCTCAGCACTGTGCTGCGTCCACATGTAAACAGCCCAATCGGTTAACAGGGGCAGCAAAAGCAAGTGGGCAGTGATCCGCGGAAAATTTTGGCACACGTCTAGACACTTCCACATCCAGTGTGAACCCAGCGTCACTTTCTCTTGACTTTAGCTTTTTGTTTACTTGCCTCACTCCTGTTTCTCTTCTCATGCGCTGAACTGATCTGCTATTAAATGTGATTTCATTTACCAACAGGCTCCGCTATGCCAATGGCAATTCAACATGCTGAATCACACCGTACTAACCAGGGTCGCAGATGCTCACAAATGGCTGAAAATAGAGTAAAATGTCCCCGTTACTGTTTGATAGATTGTCATGAAATTTGGTATTACATCATTTCCCGTGTCACTTCTTCCAATGTTTCTGTGACAAAACGTAGTTTCGTGACCAGACATACTCATCAGGGATTCCACCTAGTTAAAGATCTTGTACTGTGTGACCCCTGTTGCCGGTCAGTCATGTAGTGTAAAGACTATGATGCCGACATCTTGCGTTGTGTGAACAGTACAACAATCGGACGACTTTGACAGTTGTGCAGTGTGAACTTGGCATAAAGCAAAGACTTTGTACCTTTGATTCCTTGTATTTCAATCAAGCCAAAAATAAGAGTGTTGTTGTATCCCCGAAGCTGCAGGAACTGGCACACACTCCCATCAGCCTCAGCTGTACTGTGAGTTTAGCATGCTAACACATCAGTATGTTTTCATTGTTGCTGGGCACCATGCTACATGTTGTTGCCATGTAGCTCAAAGCACCAGTGTGTCCAAGTGGAGCCTCACAAAGCTGCCAGTGTGTCTGTTTGTCTGGAAGCTCTCTCACATGTCACTTTCCTGTCAACTAAACAACTGCTCAGCATGCTCTCGTCTCTACCCACAGAAACTTCCAGCTAAACCTTATTATGTCACACTAGTTTTGGGTCCACTCTGTCCATTGTATTGGTAATAGGGGCAGAAATTGTCCATTGGACAGCTCATCATCCTACTCTGGAAAACACTGTGACATCCATTTGACAAAGAAAGGTGAGAATAACTGACAGCTGCTCATATAAGAACCTTATGGACACCTGAAGTTTGTGTCCCACAGACATTACCACAAAAAATGTTCTCTGCAGGTCTATTCTCAGCATCTGTCACACTGGAACCTGCCTCAGCGAGGACTCAAGAGCCTTTCTAACAGTATACTCTTCACTGACTTCCCTGGATTCTTTGACACTCACAGTACAGCTTGTTGTGAAGGGTTCAGTTTGTCTCCTGGTTCTGACTGTTGAACTTTATCCCTCCAGCAAACCTTCACAGGGCATGGATCACTTGACGGGGGCAAAAGTGCCAGTGGAAAAGCCCTGATAGTTGGGGAGACACAAACAGATTTGAATCTATGTGGTGCAAAAGGCAAAAACATTTCCATCTGAGTTGAAATGTTTCAGCCTGAGTGAAACTTTTAATTTTAACTTTATGATTTCCATGTAATTAAGGGGATCTCTGGAACCTGGACCTTAATTTCATGTTTTTGTGTCTGACAAAAATTTTGAAATTGGTCCAGCATTGAGAGTGGCAAAACAGCTGCTCTGTAAATACTCAGGGCATTTTCACACCGTTAACTTACATCCATTCAATGTGCCTGTTTTGCCACTGACAGCCTCAGATTGTTATTCTGAGTGTTTGACATGGACCCTAAAGAGAAATGTAATGTTCTTCCACACCTTTTGGATGCTCGGCTCCAACTAGAAAACAATGTTTTGATGCATTGGATGTGCTGAATGTGCATATTAAGGCAGTACAGGAGGAGGAGGTGCACATTAATAATCCTCCAGGACTGTAACATGCTCATGTTTAACCCAAACAATGTGTCATGTGACTGCAGTTGGTTCAGATCCAGGTTGGAACACGTTCTCACCACAAACGAACCGCACCAGAGTTCGTTTGTAACCAGACTGAGACCACCTCTTCAAGAAGGTCTCAGTCCGGTTGTTTTGGTGCACACCTGAGTGTGATTGCTGTGTTCACATCTGCCCAAAGAACCGCACTTAGGGGGCAAACGACCTTGAGTTTGATTGAACCAAACCAAACAGGGCAGGTGTGAAAGCACCCTAAGATACAATGGTTTGACCTCCTGACACTGACGAATACTATGGCTATTCAGACTTCAGTTCGTAGGTATAAAAGCAACCCATTTGCCATAAGAATGTTGATACTGGACGAATGCAAAAACTCCTCATTTTGTTCAGTGCTAACATTTGTTTCACGTCTAATACCAATGTCTTCAATTTTCAATTCTCTCTTTCTAAAATATCTGGCATCAACGATAGGAAGTAAGGGAGCTCTGGTTTAGATCTCATGACACAATCAGAATTTCAAAGGACAACACTAGGTTAGAAAACTTTTTTGACAAAGTAGACACTCAGTATTTTACCCAGATCCAGACTTTGGCTCCCCGTTAAGGTTTTAAATCAGTTGACCTTGCAGTAATGGTTGGCAGTGCGACACGTCTTAAAGCAAGTGCTTTGACCACGTGGCACCAGGTTGAGTGGCCTGACACTTTTCTCACACTGAGCCCAATTTCTCCTGACCCAATTATTCCGTCCTTCTGTCTCCTCGACAGCCAGCGCTCACATATGGAGCCTAATTCACGTCTGAAGTAGCCGTCCACTGTGACACATGCACAGAATAACACAGAGAGATGAGTAATGCAGCTGAATGGCTCTCTCTCGTCAGCATCTGAGAATTCGTAAGAGGAGGCGAGATAGATGAATGGCTCCTTGAGAGACACTCGGATGAGCAGCTGTCATATTAACGCAGTGAGTCTCTGTATGAAGACAGAGATTATAAAGAGTGAGCTCTGCTGTGCTGCTTCACAAACCTTTGGTAATGCCTTTACCAGTGTAGTTGAAACGTTGAGGTGACATAACGGCTGCAGTGATGATTCACATCACATCGTATCATCAGCCAGACCTCTGATGACTCAGCACCTGTTTATCTCATGAACCAAACAGGTTATGAAAGTAGGCCACATTGGTAAAAGTACAGCCTCATGTTAATCAAAATGTTCATTCATCTCCAGCAGTGAAACTACTTGTGTTTGATTTTCTCCTCTGGTGAGTAATTTGCTTCTTTGAGAGGCTTTTTAAATGCTGGTTAACTTCTATTCACCTGAAATATACTTGAGTTGATTATTTTCTTACAACATATTTTCAAATTTTGCACTTTATATGTTTCTGCTCAGGAGGAGCGTTTTTCTCTCTGTGTTCCTAATCGCATATTTTTCCTTTTACTATCAGTAAGCACTGCAGCTGCCCTTACAAAGTACATACTGTTGCATGTTGTATGCATACAACTGGGGCATACAAGTGCATCATAACATTGCACCTTGGTCTTAAGCCCTCTTGATTGACAATATTACAAAACACCATTCACCGAGCTTGCCAGCGACAGTCTCCAGGGCTCTGCTGTTCTGCCCTCTAATAGTTGTACAAACGTTAGTCGACCAGAAAGGTAATTAGTCGGCAAGATTTCATTGGTTGCTTAGTCGCAGAAAAAGACAACCCAAAAACAAACAAATGTGGAACTCCCATCAGGAGCTGCACCTTGTCAGAATAAATCAAAACCTATCTGACTGGACCATGTGTGAATTTAATTTGAAAGGACAGACACAGGAAGTGTCCACGCTCAGCAGTCAGACAGGAGTCAGGTTAATTTCCAGGGCTGGTACCAGCGGTTATTCCACAGGCTAGTTAATAACATGTCGGGCAGGAAATCCAAAGTGTGGGATCATTTTGAGAAGGTGAAGGACGAACCCAAGGTGATATGTAAACTCATCTTCATTGGTCGACTACAAACATGACGTATCATCTGAAACATGGAAGTAGCTACATGCCCATTAGCCCACAGCGTCATTAACAGGCGGCTCGCTCAGTGTGTGACGTGCACTTGGAGATAAAATATAGGCCTATATTAATGAAGGTTCATTAGTACGGTTTTGTATTTCTCTGTAATGTAGCACAGTGTTAACAATGTTACTGATGCTATTCTTTCTCACACCTTCAACTCAAACCACCAAAATATATCATTTAATCATTACATTCATATCAGAAACATGCAGGAGACTAGCCGACTAATGGACCTAGATGACGACTACTGATTGACTTGGCAAATTCTTAGTCGGGGACAGCCCTAGTTGTTACTTTGCAAACTATGTATTTTTAACTTTTAAGTAATACCTGCAGACATTGTAGATTCGAACATGTATTATGGTCAATAAAGGGGGGGCCTAATTGTATTGCGGAGTTTTGCACAGTGGCGACTGGATCTTTGCTCTCAAACCACAAAAAGATGTGATGGCACAACAGTCTCCTTCAGTACATTATTCTATGCTTTCTTTTGATTTTCACATTGGCTAGTCATCCTGTTTAATTTGTCTTCTGATTAAATCGGAACCGCTGAAACAAGTTGTAGGAAGCCTCTGCAAGTAATTGGTTGCTGGCAGACACTCTGTGCTGCAATAAAATGGTTAATCAGCAGTGCCGTGCACTGCAGAGCCGATGCGCTGCTGGTTCTGCCGGCCTGAATAGAATATAATGTCTACTGTTGTGTACAGCCTTTATAGACTGAGCTGAGTAGTGATGCGCGGGTTGACCCGTAACCCACGGGACCCGCAAATGGACCTGCGGGTCGGGCAGCAGTGATCGTCTGTTAAATCGGTCTGTAAATGATATTTTGACATTATTGGCTGTTACTGTCATGGCGTCCGAAGGTACTGATGCGTTGAGCAGGTGACAGTCCGCGGTCGTTTTCAAAACACACTTGTGTCACGCACTCCAAAAGAAACTTGTTGAAACTTTAAACAATAATTTATTGTAAACAATGGGGGAAACAAACGTTGACAAAAACGGCTCCATAATTCATATCAAATTCAAAAGATAATGAAAAGCTACAAGTTAGAGGGAATAGTGATAAAGTGGTAAAACTCTCAGACGGATGCGCTCAAGCGTGCCGTGCGCACAAGCTCTGTTGGTAGGCGATACTATATTTTCACATTTTTAACAATGCAATTTAAAAGTTTTGATTTTTATTGATAACCTACATTTACCAACAACAAAAAGACTACATTTAGCACCAAAAAATATGTAAAAAAAAAAAAAACGAATATCGAATACCAAATTTTCATAACGGATACCTACCAATAGAAATGAATATTCGAATATCCAAATATTTGGGTACAGCCCTAGCGGGCACACAGGTACACACATACACACGCAACATGGAGAAAGGAAGAAAGAAACAGTGCAAAGTGCACAGCGCAATGTTTAGTTTGTAGTGTTTGTAGGCTAATGTCAGTAAAGTGAAAATACGTAATGGCTGGCTTGCGCATACAGACACAAACACACGTTCGTTCAGTAAAATAATAATTACCTTAGTCTTCAGCAAGTGTTGGTGCTTGACATTGCATGTCCCAAGTGGTCTCCGTGCATGCGCAGCTCGCGCTGCTAATGGTGCTCACAGTATGCCTGGGTAGTGGAAATGCGAATATAAACAGTAGAAATGTGGGAAAAATGCAAAAACGGCATTGTGGCTGTCTGCACATGACCAAGATGAAAGCCTATGTGCAAGTTCAGAGAAATAGGTCAAAGCAGTGAGGAGGAAAACGGATGATGACAGAAGGACGGACGGAGGGACAGAGGTCTCTGTCGCTATTATTTTCATAGCTGTGTCTTTTTGCTGTTTGTTATCTTGCTCACTCAAACAATTTCTGTTCTATTACTTTCTATTTGACTGGTAATCAGTCACTGAAACCCGCCGTCATCTGTCACTGCAGCTTCTGTCAGCTGTCAATGAGCTGTCATCTGTTTGAGACTGAGTCATGTGACGTATCGTCTGCTGTGCAGAAGGTTCAGGGTCAGAACAGTCAGAAAAGTATGATGACTTGTATACCGCAAAATGTGACCGGCACCATGCAGTAGAACATTGTTGTGTTTTTGGCATACTGCAGTTGACACACTATGTAGTGGGGTGTACTTAATATTTTCTGGCACATCCATAAAGAATTGAAGGCTCTTAACGGGTAGGTTTCTCAAAATTGTTGCACAACTATTAATTCTTTATTTTCTCTTCATTTTGCCCTCAGTCTCCATGGACCATATTCAAAAATATTTGTGCAAATATCACAAACATATGTCATCTTAATTAGTTGAAACCATTGCTTTGCATTACAATGTAGTAACCCTGTGCAGCTTTTAAAGGCTAATCGTTTTTCTGGAGAGATTACCACTCAGACATCAGCAATAACAGCACAGTAGAGTAGGTAGTGCCATACTGGACGTGCGCCAAAAAACAACAAAACTTCAATCACACAAAAACATAAACACATTTGCATCGTAGTGGAAACAGCAGTTATGCAACAGATGCTTCCTGCCAGCTCTTAAACACCTGCGTCCTCTAAGTGTCTCTGAAATACAGTCAGTGAACAGCAAAACACGTGTGCTGCTTCAAAATGTGTGTTTGTCTAAAAAGGTACCAGGCAGTGTGTGAGTGAGTCGGCTGGATCGCCCCAGAGGGTCTGAACCCTGTAACAGCAAATGTAGCATCACATTTCAATGATCTCTCTGTTGTCTAACTAGTTAAAGCAGCTACTGTTGTTTGCCTGTTGTGTTTCAGAACACCAGATCATCTTCTCACCAGTAAAGTTCTCCACTGTGGACATTATCTAAGAGCTGATGATGATTAAATCAGTGTGGTCCATTCATAGTTCACCCAACGATCCCCTGAGAGCACCGCAGTGTTCTCCTGAGAGCACCATATGCAGATTGGAGGATGCATATGCTAATGAATAGAAAGCAGAGCCTGGAGGGGATCGGCTACCCCCCCTGAACAGGAAGACACACAAAACCCCCTCCAAATAAACCATCGTAGAGACAAGGGAAGAATTAGTCAAATGTGAGATCAGAACATGGAGATATAGGACGACTACTGTGGAACTGATGTCTGAAAGCCACCACATGCTTCATGTAGGCACTTAAGTTTTTGTCTCGTCTCGTCTTCGTCTCATCCCTTGTTGGGGACCCTGTAGCTCTAAAATGATTCACCTGACTTTAGTGTTGCACAGTTTGAGGAAAATATGTCATAACATTGTTGAGTACCATAAAAAGAATATTGCAGAGAACAAAGTCTATTCAGTTCTTGACTTGCATGGTACATGTCATCTCTCCTTTACCCAAAATACTGACAGACCCTTGATGTGCTATTCTTTTTAGTTCCTATCCAGCATTGCTCCTTTCATCTGCACTCATCTTGTCGCACTTTCCTCCAACCATGCAGAGTAGCTCAGCAGAATTAGTCTGATAAATCTCACGTGCATGCAGATTCTGACCAATCAGACAATGGGTAATGTTGAGGATTCTGTCTGATTGGCCGGAGTTAACAGCAGGGTGCATATTGGACAAAATTATGCCTATGGGCAGATTGTGATTGGCATTGGAGTATGGGCATTTTCTACTTGTTTTGTTCTTTTAAAGGTTATTTATTTAAATTTTTGATCATTAGGGGCCAAGCAGCCTAAGCTGCCAGGACCCTATTGTTTTGCTGCATGTTCTTCGTCTTCTTCCGAGGAAATCATACTTCCCATGCGCGAAAAATCACCAAACTTTGCACAAAGGTCCAGTCCCATGCCAGATTACCTCAGCTGCAAAAACAGGCCAATAGTCCTGATGGTGGTGATTTTAAACATCAGTTTTTCACTTATGGAGCCAATAAATCATTGTTAAAAACAAATTACGAACATCTCCATGCTGTCTAGATACAATTTGTGTATTTTTGGATTTTTGTCTAAATCACTGAATTTTTGACAGCTGTTTGAAATCTGCCTTTACACACTAACAGCTGCTGTCTTGCACACAGGTGACTGGCTTAGTCAATTTGTGAAGCTACATGTGATATTTCTGTTTGCCAATTAGCTCAGTGAGACAGAGGATGGTTCTTGGTGTTGAAGATTGTGAGTTCAAGCCTCAGCTCGTGCAACATTTCCATATGAGAAATCTACCCAAACTTTTCATAAAGGTCCAGTCCCATGCCAGATGTCCTCAGCTGGAAACTCAAGCCAATAGTCCTGATGGTGGCGCTACAGCGAGCCTCTAAATTTCAAAACTTTGAAAATTCGTAACAAATCAACCATATGTGCTACAGCTTTGGAACTTTCACTTTGAAATTTGCTTTTCCATGGCATGGATGGCTACAGTCTGGCACCCTGATGCTTGGCTTAGTCCATTTGTGAAGCCACACATGAATTGTCACTTGCCAATTAGCTCAGTGAGATAGAAGACGGAGACTTCAGTCTCAGAAGTTGTGAGTTCAAGCCTCAGCTAAGGCAGAACGGACATTCTAATGTGAAAGTCCTATGTTCAGGCATCATGCTACTGTATGTGGTAGCTACTTTTACGTTTTAAAAAATATTTTCATCTTTGTCACCATGGATAATGTTTAGCTCTAAGCTACATCAGGCCAGTTTGTTCATAATTGCTAGCAGTTAATGTTATTCTTACTTTCTTGTTCTTAAGTTTTTTCTTTCCTTTGTATATCATGAATCTGATCACTTCAGCCACTCATCCACAATTTGAAGGGCATGCCATAATTATATAATGTAACTTCTATGTTGTGATATGCTTTGTTTTAGTGTGTGTGTTGCTCAGAATTGCCTAATTTTGCCTAAAATTGCCAGGCCCTGACCATTGCTGTGCAGCAGCTGTAATTTACTGTTGTAATGTCTAGCTATTCACTTACTTTTTCTGTGCTGCTCTGTGAAGCACTATAGGCTGCTTGATTGTATGAAAGGTGCTATATCAATAAAGTCTGATTTGATCTGATATTTCTGGTTCATCATTTAAGTGTATCTAACTGCACTTAACATGCTTATCTTCTCATTGTGACCACACACTCAACTGTGACAATGGTCTTATGTGAAAGCGACCAACGCATCCAGTAAATCAGCATCATATTCATGTATCCTTTATGAAAGAAAAAAGAAATAATCTGCAGGAACAGAACTCAGGTACAAACAAGCTCCTGAAAAAAGCAGAGTAAAAATACTCTTTGCAACTTTGCCACCAATAACCATTGGTAACCAATTTCAAATAAAAAAAACAACACATTTTCTTTGCAGTAAAGATGATGAGAAAGAATAGTATGGTGTTTTTATTGTATCTCATTACTTCCTTTTATCTTATTTTATAGTTTTGATAGACCATCTTCACAACATCTTAACCTTGTTTAATTTTTCTTCTTCTTGTGTACTATCATTTTAATTCCTTGTTAGCAATGCATTGTTTTGATTTTAGATTATTTTCTTCAATTATATTTTATCTAATTCCATGTAAGTGTCTCTTACTCTCTAAAGTGTTTTCTGATCTGAGATTGTAGCTTCGAGAACCCCTGTGTCCAACTGACCTCCAGGTCTTGAAGAAAAATGGTGTCTGTATGTTGCTTTTACAGCTTCTCTCGAAGGACCTTAACGACAGTGATTTGACGGAATTCGTGTTACAGATTAATCAACTGGATGAATAGATTTAAACATAATTTACATGCACAACATCGCATGAGGAACAAGAACACAGAACTCAGCTGCTAGTTTTTATTCCAGACGTCTAATTAGGAGCTGAGATACCAAGCGACATCCCAATCGCCAGAATAAGTGTCGGCTATTTTTATGTTTTTGCAACCCACATGTTACATTTGCATTTGTACATTTCATGTGCAGCAATGTTGAATGTCAAATTTCAAAATGTGGTAAACACGCGGTTAGATTTTGCCACAAAAACCACTTGGTATGTGTTCAGAGAAGATCGTTTTTTAGGCTTTAATTATCTGGTTTAGACACTACAAACATGGCTGGAGATGTCCCGTACTCACATTCAGAAGTACCCACTTTTGTTGCTACAGGCTGCTGGAAAGGTCCCAAACTCTTGTTAAAAAGTACCTGCTTTTCTCACACCAGACATGATTGGAATTGTCCTGAATTCGCATTAAGATGTACCCACTGTTGCCGCTACAAACACAGCTGATGTCCGAAACTTGCATTGAGAAATACCCACTTCTGTTACCATGAACATGGCATTTGTCGCTACAATCACAGCTGATGTCCCAACTCACATTGAAAAGTACCTGCTTGTTGCTACAGATGGCTGGAAATGTCCCAAACTTGTAAAAAAGTACCTGCATTTGTCACAACAAGCACGGCTGGAATTGTCCTGGGCTCACATTAAGATGTGCCTGCTTTTATTGCCGTAAACACAGCTGGAAATGTCCCAAACTTGCATTAAAAAGTACCCGCTCTTGTCCCTACAAGCACTGCTGATGTGTCAAACTTGCATTAAGTACCTGCTTGTTGCTACAGACAGCTGGAAATGTCCCAAACTTGCGTAATAAAACACCCACTTTTGTCGCTACAACCACAGCTGGAAATGTCCCAAACTTGTGTAATAAAACACCCACTTTTGTCGCTACAACCACAGCAGGAAATGTCCCAAACTTGTGTAATAAAACACCCACTTTTGTCGCTACAACCACAGCTGGAAATGTCCCAAACTTGTGTAATAAAACAACCACTTTTGTCACTACAACCACAGCTGGAAATGTCCCAAACTTGTGTAATAAAACAACCACTTTTGTGGCTATAAACAGAGCTGGACATGACCCAAACTCTTGTTAAAAAGTACCTATTTTTGTCACTACAATCATGGCTGGAAATGTCCCGAACCTGCGTAAAAAAAGAACCTACATTTGTTGCTACAATTACAGCTGGAAATGTCCCGAACTTGCGGAATAAAACATACACTTTTGTTGCTACAACCACAGCTGGAAATGTCCCAAACTTGCGTAATAAAACACCCACTTTTGTCGCTACAACCACAGCTGGAAATGTCCCAAACTTGCGCAATAAAACACCCACTTTTGTCGCTACAACCACAGCTGGAAATGTCCCAAACTTGCGCAATAGAACACCCACTTTTGTCGCTACAACCACAGCTGGAAATGTCCCGAACTTGCGTAATAAAACACCCACTTTTGTCGCTATAAACAGAGCTGGACATGACCCAAACTCTTGTTAAAAAGTACCTACTTTTAACTTTAAACACCAATCTCATTAAAGAAAAAAAGTTGGTCTTCAGCAGCTGTCTGCTGCTTCGCAGCTGTCTCATCTAGGTTTCACAACATCCACCATCTTGTCCCCTCTGGATAAGAAAATTAGCCCATATACTTGTAATCTGAAAGACGTCACTTTAAAAAAGTTGACATGATACATATGACATGTAAAAATGTAACATATCCTTGGTTTGCATGAATGTACAATGCCAACATTTTATGCTGGCATTTGACCGATAGGACAGAAAACCAGTGCTTTCCTTGGTGTAAGGAGTCGAGGATCTCAGAAATCTTCCACCACCTCTCGGATCTCTGAAATTACGGCATGAGCAGGTGTGATTTTGTAATTAGAAAAGGGAGTTGATTCCCTCCTGCTGAGGCGGCTGGTGAACCTGTTCAGAGGCAGTCTGATTGGAAAAACTGGAGAGGAACTGGTTCCTCACACAACAGCTGTTGCAACGTTTTGCCAAAAGTTTAGAATTAATTTAAAAGCTGCACAAAATGTTAATAGAAACAAAACTCTACAGATGCATAAGAAGCTTTCCAGTCATTCAGACCACTGTGTGTTGTGGCTCTCTCTTCTTTCTTATGAACAAATGTTAGAAGAAACACTTTGGTGGATCTGCACTCTTACGACCATTTTCAAAGCAATATTCACATTTGATTAATAAAACCTACTCAGGACGAATTTAATTTAAAGAACTGCACTTGTGATGTATAAATTTCAAATGAACTTTCATGTGACTGCAGCGGAGAGAGCACTGTGACAGATTATTATGGCGCAGATCCAGTGAGTCCTCCTCTTCACATCAGGAGCCAAATCGACACATAAATCTTATAAAGCATTTCTGGAAGAGATGGAGTAAGTTAGAATCGACTCATCGTTGGTAATAAATTCTGCTCTTGTGGCTCTTGAAATCCTCAGCCAGTGTCTTCAGTTAATGCGAGATGGGCTATGATTCAGACGCTGTTTTTACAGCAGCACCATTTATAGAAAAAGGAAGACAAGACAAGAAAATAGAGGAAAATGTCAGACAAATATTATGAGAAAGGCGGAAAACAGATTAAAACCAGTGTTGCTTTAGAGAAAAAAACGCAGCGGATGGGTTGGTGGTAGGGCTGGGTGTTAAAAAATTACGCTACCATCACATCTACGGTTGGTAACTTTTATGAAAATAACTTGTTGAAACTGTCACTATATTCTGAAACAGGTACATGAGAAACATAATCTGTGAAAAAGCCATGTTGCTCCTCCACTTCCTGCTGCCTCTGATGGCATTCACTAGACTGTGGTGCAACAAACACAACCAATCACAGCCAAGGATTCTCTAACGCAGCTGTCAGTCATTCCAATCACTGCTCGTGAACTGTGGTCAGAGTGTCAAACCAGGCAGGGCTGATCAAATATGAACCAAATTCTAGCCTCAGATATTTTAAAAAACATATCTTAGTGGAGTGCAGAGGATTGAATGACACCATAAAGCCCACAGGCTTATTTCTATTGTGATCCTGAGAGGAGGGGGCAGGATGCCAAGTCTGGTAAGGTGCAAATTCAATATTGATATAATCACATAAAGTAATGAAAGAAATAACATGAAAGGACGACTCTGTGTGTGAGGTCTCTACTCTCAGAGAGCACTTGCTGGTCACTTCTTCAAAGCCTGCTTAAAATCTTTCACTCTCACAAAAACTGGAAGTTTATTCCATTGAACTGCAGCAGTATATAAAAAGGAGTTTTTGCTTTTTGTTATTTAGTTTTAAACTGCATTTACTTTTACGACTAGTAACTAGAGGTGCAGCCAAATCAACCAGGACTGAAATCTTTGGGATAACCACTTTAAGGCAATGATCATCTTTAATTATGCAAATTAAGTTGTAATTGCTCAGATTCTAAACTCTGGTGCACTTTTAGAGGACTGAGTTCTGTTTGTTTAAAGAGTGATATGTGTAAACCAAAAAGTGCACTGACAGAAAAAGGACTCAGAGTTGGTATGTGAAAGTATCAAACCTAGAGTTTTGATATGTTTTCGTGTGCAGGTTTACATTTATAAAGGTAAAATATCATTTTTAAAGGTCCAGTGTGTAGGATTTAGTGGCATCTAGTGGTGAAGTTGCAGAACAGAAACTTCTCCCATGTGCCAAGCATGTCGTTAAACTACAGTGGCTGACATGAAATAAGGAGTGGTCCTACATAGAGTCTGATGTGTCCGTTCTGGGCTACTGTAAAACTGGACAACTGGTTTGTGTGTTTAGTCCTTCTCAGGCAAGCTCAGGGGTTTAGCGTGGCTGTAGCCCAAGTGAGGATTGGGATATATGCCGTCCCAGTCAAAGTTAATATATAGATTGTATGTCATATAAAAACTAAAGTGATGGTCAAAGTTGTCAAATTGAAATTTAAGGTGTTTATTGATTTACGTCATCAGCTCATGCATTGATTAGCATTGCAAGTAAATGTTCCACCTTAAAAGACTCTGTGAGAGGCAGCAAAACATCCTTTCATTTTATAGTTACAGTTTACTAATAAAACTCTCCACAGTATGAACAGTGGTTACATGAGCCTCAAAACCAGACACAACTCAGCCCTGAGCAGAGTGACCGTCCTCTACTGACCAATCAGACTGCAGTGTTCACAGCTCCACCTTTTAGTACCAGATCTGTGTGCTGGGTACCCCAACAGAGGGGGGACCAAACATGGGGACGGGAAGGAACGGTTCCATTGGTACCATCCACAACTTTTCACAGTGGAAACGGAAAAAAAGCATACTGAACTGAACTGTACTGCTTGGTGGAAAAGGGGCTAAAGTCTGAAAGAAGAACTGAAACTTCATTTTAATGTAGAGTAACTGGTAGCTTAGCTCACTACATTTTCCAAGTAGCTTGCACTAGGGGTCACTAATGGATGTCTTTCCCTGCGCGTTCACATCATCTGTGCAAAGAAAGACTGAATTGCTGCTCATGTGAGGCATCAACCCACAGTCTCTTCTGCACTGACTGACCCCAAGTCCACACTACCAGCCACAGTATGTTACTGTACGTGTTCAATATTTCATGTCTCTACATCAGCTCCATCAGTGCTAATGTCTGCACATCACTACTCCTGTGAGTTCTGCTCTTAAAACCTCTGTAGCTCACTTACATTTATTGCCCAAAATAAACTGTATTAACTTACATGGGTAAAAATGCAGAAACATCAACCTCATTTATGATTATACAACAAATCCTTAGTGCAAGAAATGGTTGTAGTGTCAACAGCTGGTGGCATTTTGTGAAGTAATGCCTGCTCTGCTGCTTTACACTGGGAAATGTTCTGCCATAAATATGCAACAAGAGCATTTAATTTTCTAAAACAGGGAATAAAGACGAGCGTATTATTCTAAGAGAAGCAGCGTGTATACACTTGTGTTTCCTGCTCCCTCTGCCTCAGACAGCTGTGGGCGCAGAGGCGCTCTAAACATCGTGGCACCAAAAAGCTATTTTTGTCTCAGACTTCAAAGCTCTTGTTATAAAGATAGTTCAAATATAAACTGGATTTCAGCGTCGATAAAACCCTTCCCCAGAACAGGAGCACCAGCGAGCAGACAGAACAAATGCAACATTATGTTTACGAGCCGCTTCGGATGTACGTTGGCTGTTTAAATATTCAAGAGCAGAGCAGACAGAGAGTGTCAGGGTTTATTTAGGGTTTCACAGAGAGACGCTGGTTGGGCTGAGTAATGTCTTCATTTCATCCAGGCCGTGATATTCCGACTGGAGGGGAGGAATGAAATAGAAAACATTCCACACTGTAAATCTGAGCGGAGAGGAAGTGAGGAGTATTAGATGCAAGTACAGACGGTGTATGATATATAGCACTGTGGTGTACTATCTGGTGATGCTATGCATACTATTGTGTTGCCTGTTAAATGCTTACACTGCACGACTTGGTTTGGTGATATCATTATATATTATCAATTATGTTCCTGCTAATGAAGCAAATTTAAATTTAAGAGAGTAAAGAAAAAGAAAGACAATAGAAACAAAGGAAAAAGACACAGAGGAGGAGAAACTGAATAAAAACAAGGTGAAAAATAGGGGAGAAAAGAGGGACAAAGGAGAAAGTAATAAGATATGTGAGAGTAAAGACTGGCCTGGAGACACAGAGTAACAGGACAGAGGCAGCATGATCGTAAAACTACATGGACTATGATGAATATGGCCGACAAACAGAGAAAGAAAAGAGTAAACTACGAGGAAATGGCATCACCACATCACCCCCGTCCTTCATAACTTCTACTGGCTCCCCCCATCCCCCAGTATATCCACTATCCCGTCCCACCTTAATATATTTTATTAAATTCCTTCAAAGTCTTCACTACAAATGAGTCGGGACAGACATGGATTTAAACTGCAGCTTGACTCGTTGGTGGAGATATTCAACCCTGTGGCAGTAAACGGATTGGTTTATGTTCAACCCATAGTATAAAGAGGAATGTATACTTCTGCGTCAAATCGACACCCTACCTGTGGCGTAGGCTCTGTGTCGAAGTAGAGCCTACGCCGTAGCCTGACGTGCACCTCCCCAGAAATGTAACTACACGTCGTGGTGACGCAGACCTCCTGTCTGTTTCTGTAATTTGAAACCATTTTCCTCAGTGGAAACAAAGCTTTGATTTACTTTAATTTCACAGATAAGAAACAATAAATTGTGAAGACAATAAAGCCTCCACAGAAATAGCATTTTAAGTCTTGTGTGTGATTTATCTTGGCTTCATATGAGAAGAGGAAATCTCAATGATGTAAAATGCCATAGGCTTGTGCTAATAACATTAGCATGTTGTATTTGTTTGGAAAACATGTTTAGTATAAGACAGTTGTTTTGTCAGTGAACCTTGTGAGTTGTAATGGAGCCTAATATTGTAACGTTACCTTTGTTAAATGTTGCTGTTGTCCCTGGTTTTATATGAATAGAGGAAAAGTCTGCTAGCCACTAGGCTAATTTATACAATGTAAAATGCCATGGGCTTGTGCTAAAAACATTAGCATGTTGTATTTATGGGGAAAATGTGTCCAGATAAAGACAAGTGTTTGTCTGTGAATGCTGCGAGTTATAGTGAAGCTGATTTGTGTACTTGTGTTTGAAGTTGTCTCTATTAAGCTATGTTTAATGTGTGTTTAACGTGTGTTGTGAATCAATAAACTTTACAGCACTTCACAGAAACCCCAACTTCGACTAGTGTAACTGCAGAGTGACACAGACACACCACTGCACAAGTGTAAATGCTCACAGCGGCATAGGCCATGTGCGTAGGGTCTGCATAGACCTGACACACAAGTATAAATCCCGCTTAATGCTAGTTTGCACAGGTATCACCAGTGGTGCCATGCTGCTATCTATGGCACCAGAGAGTACCGTTAAGTGTTCACTGTCAGTCACTGTTTCAGTTCTGCACACGACCTTTCACCATGAAAGCATACAGCGCTGATATATAGAGCATAATTTTAGGAGCTCCCACAAAAAAATTTGATTTTGAAATTTTGAGCAGTTAATATAAAAGTTCAAGACTCCCTGAGACCCTCTGTATTGACACAATTGTATTACAGCAGAGACTGGCCGGAAGAAATAAACAAAAAGAGAGAAAGAGAAAAAGAAATCAGTGAGTATGATCCTGAATATGACCAGAAAGAGAGCAGATGATTTCTGCCTCCTAATCCACCAAACTCAATATCAAATGTGGCCCATGAGGAATTCACTGCAAAGCATTGTGGGCCATGATTACCTCCAGCCTCTTTTTCTCAGAGCACTTTTTATTTTGATATTTCCTCAGCTGATGTCACTCTCCTCCATCACTCTGCGTGTGCCATCCAGGAGGAAATCAGTCTCTCTTTTTATGGTTTCTTGTTTATGCAGAGCTGGCGGCGGTCGCACGGTGCTCCACCTCTCACATTCATCACTGTAATCGTCCGGCAGGAAGCGGCTGCATGTGTGAATGTGGTGAGAGAGCGTCGTGGCGGCGTGCGGGAATGACAGAGGAGCCCATTAGAGAGGAGCGTGACTTGCTTGTGTAACAGGTCACATTCAGACAAACCAGCAAACACAACACAGGACCAGCAGAGCAGAGAACCTGAGACACATTTAACTGAGCTGAGGCTTCAGACGGGGAGGCAGCTGGTGTGAAGACTCTAATTTAGACCCGCATGAAGGATACAGTGAAGATCAAAGATCGCCAGTGTAACAAATAAAGGTCAAAATAAAATAACTTCTGTCAACTGCTGTCTCCAACTTAACCTTTTAAGCACATATTGATGAGAAATTAAAGGGCTCAGAGGAAACAGAATTTGAACATCTACAACTCCATGACAGTGCTGATGAATCTCATGCTATAGGATCAAAAATCCAGATCACATACCAAAGGTAACTTGATACTGTTTTGTCAAAAACTTTTAAATTAGTTTTCAAGATTTCATAAAGTTTTCAGTTTTGGCCTCTGATTTTTGTCTATTGCTGAGCATGAAAATGAATTCTTGACCTTAAGCCTCAGGTGCCATGGAGTTAAATCCAGCCGGCTCTCAGTGAAGAACGTCCACACAGGTCGATTATATAAGCAGGTTATTACGACCCATACTTAACATTTATTGTGAGGCAGCACCTTCTAGTAGCAGTAGTAACTATTACAGGAGCAAGGGAGGAAGTGATCTGATGTAAAAAAAGACAGAAAAAAGAGACAACGCTTTTAGCACTTCCGGTTCTCTCGTCTAAAAGTTTTTTGAATGGGATTTTGGTAAAATGCCTCAAATAAGGTCTGTGGTTAACAAAAGCTTAAGCGAGTTTCAGGTTTTGTTCTACGACATAAAACACGTCAGTAAATACCCTACTTGTGAATTTTGAAGCTTTTACGTGTCGTAAAAAAGGCGGTTGCTAACAAGTTGCTCAATATGACTACAAACCCTGTCGGGGATAATAAACGTCATCACCCTCGAACAGGCGAGAGTGCTGGCAGTCCGCCATTACAGCTTCTCATTTAGCTTAAACAGTCCGATTTCCCCATTATACAATGCTTTTAAAATAAAGCGGCCGAAATCAGTTGAAAGCTTAGTGGCGGTGACGTCAAGAGTCATGCGACCGTGGAGTAGTCATGTAGTCCGTTAAAGCCTAACGTTAGCTTTTTACTTCTGGCGATCGCATTTAAGCTTCAAATGCGGTATGAAAAGTGTTCATATGTGAAGATTATCTCACTGAACAAAACCTGTAAGTATCATAAACTTGTGTTAGCCACAGAGCTTATTTTCTGACATAATCCAAAACGCAATGCAAAAATCACATTCACTTTCTCTTCCGGGAACCAGCAGGATGCTAAACTTCCGGGTTTTGACGTCAGCCCTGGCACACTCTATTGCTAAAGCATGATGTTTTTTCTTAACCTTTCCAAGTAGTTTTGGAACAGAATGAAGGTTATGATATTGTAACCCTAGTTCTATTAGCACAGGCAGAACCCTCTACTGGACTCTTTGTGTAATACGTCTCCAGGGTGCTGGAGAAGAGGGTCCGGTCGATAGTTGACCCTCGGATTGAGGAGGAGCAATGTGGTTTTCGTCCCGGACGCGGAACCGTGGACCAGCTCTTTACCCTCGCCAGGGTGCTGGAGGGGGCATGGGAGTTTGCCCAACCAGTCCACATGTGTTTTGTGGATTTGGAGAAGGCTTACGACCGTGTCCCCAGGGGGATCCTGTGGGGGGTGCTCCGGGAGTATGGGGTTGGTGGCCCCTTGCTAAGGGCCATCCAGTCCCTGTACCGAAGGAGCATGAGTCTGGTTCGCGTGGCTGGCAGTAAGTCGGACCTGTTCCCGGTGAGGGTTGGACTCCGCCAGGGCTGCCCTTTGTCACCGGTTCTGTTCATTAGTTTTATGGACAGAATTTCTAGGCGCAGCCGAGTGGTGGAGGGTGTCAGGTTCGGTGACGGGAGGATCTCATCCCTGCTTTTTGCGGGTGACGTGGTCCTCCTAGCTCCATCGAACAGTGACCTCCAGCTCTGCTGGGGCGGTTCGCAGCCGAGTGTGAAGCGGCTGGGATGAGAATCAGCACCTCCAAGTCTGAGGCCATGGTCCTCAGCCGGAAAGGGTGGATTGCCCACTCCAGGTCAGGGGGGAGGTCCTTCCTCAGGTGGGGGAGTTTAAGTATCTCGGGGTCTTGTTCACGAGTGAGAGTAGGATGGAGCGGGAGATTGACAGGCAGATTGGGGCGGCGTCAGCAGTGATGCAGGCGCTTAACCGGTCCGTTGTGGTGAAGATGGAGCTTAGCCAGAAAGCGAAGCTCTCGATTTACCGGTCGATCTACGTTCCAATCCTCACCTATGGTCATGAGCTCTGGGTAGTGACCGAAAGAATGAGATCGCGAGTGCAAGCGGCCAAAATGAGTTTCCTCCGCAGGGTGGCTGGGCTCAGCCTTAGGGATAGGGTGAGGAGCTCAGACATCCGGGAGGGACTCGGAGTAGAACCGCTGCTCCTCCACATTGAGAGGAGCCAGTTGAGGTGGTTTGGGCATCTGGTAAGGATGCCTTCGGACATGTCCAACCGGGAGGAGACCTCGGGGCCGCCCCAGAACACGCTGGAGGGACTACATCACCCGGCTGGCCTGGGAATGCCTCGGGGTTCCTGCGGAAGAGCTGACGGAAGTGGCTGGGGAGAGGACTGTCTGGGCTTCTTTGCTGAGGCTGCTGCCCCCGCGACCCGGACCCGGATAAGCGGAGGACGACGAGTACGAGTACGAGTACGAGTACGAGTCTCTAATCATGAGGATGCATTCACGCACTACGAAAAGCACAAATGTGGCCGGCCAATCAGGACATGCCTACCTGGATACGTGCAGACCACACAGTACACAGGGAGACATTCTACGCCCTCTTCAGTGAGCAACAGAGGAACTTAAACTTTATAATACTGTAGCTTTAGTTTTTGCTGTAATAACCTTATTACTGATATTTTAATCAAACAATTTTTGTCAAAATAAAAGCACATGGAGACATAACACAAACTAAATCCCCACACACTGTGTCAGGTCCGTCTTCCAAACACCAGACACAGGCACAGGACAATCATTTTGTGAATTGAATGCATCCTTCTTAAGACGTGAATCTAAAAATACACTACCGAATATCTGCCCTGATGGAGTTAATCAGCCGAAATGACACAATCACAGAGAGCTCAAAAGCTTCACGAGGACAATCTAAACCGACAGTAGAGGTCATACAAGGTCATGAAACATTAGATTGGAAGCCGGGAACTGAACCAGAAGTCAGTAATGTTCTGTCTCTGACAGTTATGAGTTATTACACACTTCTAAAACACAGAACATTGATAAGGAGGAAACTTTTAAATGGACTCTTTTGATTAATTCAATATTTGCTTTAATATGAAATGAGTTATTGAGTTTTAAAGTCATCAGCGTGAATCTGCTTTTTACAGAGAAATCCCATTC
Source organism: Epinephelus fuscoguttatus (assembly GCF_011397635.1). NCBI lineage: Eukaryota > Metazoa > Chordata > Actinopteri > Perciformes > Serranidae > Epinephelus > Epinephelus fuscoguttatus. The sequence goes on from NC_064765.1 coordinate 7,223,485, forward strand.
GCCATGTTTTTGGTATTCAAACAGGAAGTTACAATAAGACACACAGAATATATTGTCTTAAACATCACTTTTGTAATAATAAGCTTTTTAATCAAATAGTAAGTAATAACTCCAGGCTCTTTGGATCTAGGACTTTAAAAACTAAGAAGCTTGGGACTTCAGTGAGGAGAATAAAAGGAAGATAAGTTCACTTTTCTCTTTATGTTAATAGAGGGAGTAGAGACGGAAGATCTGGCAAAAAGGGACGCTGAGAGGAAACAAGAACTTTCTCTTGATGAAGTAGTTCAGAGCTGAGAGCAGAAGATAAGGAGGAACTCTGCTGTCCTGACTGAAGGGAAGGGGGATTAAACAAAAGCTCTACAGTAGTGATGAACCAATTGGAGTTTTTGCCGATATCCCGTGTGCTGATACGTAACAACTCATTCGACCAATATATTTTGCCCACCTGATTTTAGGTCATCAAGTCTCTTCTGTAGTGGAATTAACATCATATTATACATGCATTCTCTTGTCGTGACGGCCAACCAGCAGACAGAAATGGGGTTTTATTTCTAAAAAATCTTAAGGATTATAACTTTAAGTGAATTAAAGTCAGACTGAAGACTAGGGATGCAAGATAATATCGGTATGTCATTGGTATCAGTCAATACTGGCTTTAAAACTAACCATCAGAATTGGCCAACATGCTTTTTCTTAATTTGTACAATGAGTGAATATTACATACATTGACAAGTATTGTATTTTATATTCTGTTTTGATGCTTTTGCCATTCCATGTGTTTCTATTCAGTAACTATGTCTGTATTTGGAAGTTTTCAGTGTTAGTGGCAGGGTCCGCCATCCTGGATTCAGTATGCTTTCATATGTATGAGGGAATCACAAGAATGCAATATGCAATTCTGTAAACAACATTCAGACACACATCAGTGCAAGAAACAACTATTTGCTGTGGAAAGATTTAGTGGATTAATGGCGTCCTAAGCAGAGAATGCAGTCATGCTCCCTCTGTACGTTGTAATCTCAGCATCTCCTTTAGGGCTCTGATACACCAAGCCAATGGTCGGCTGTCAGTGTCAGTCAGGCTGTGGATGAGTGTCTGTCACCCTTTTGCAGTGTATCCCATTGGTACTTATCGGTCCTTGCTGGGTATTTTTCAGCTGTTTCAGCATGTTGAATCAGAGGCGGAGCTGGCAAAACCTGTTGCTGAGATAAATCACTCTGATTGGCAGTTCAGTTCAGAGCATGAGAAGAGAAACATAAGTGCGGAAAGCCAACAAACGACAGTCAAGAGGGTGTGAGATGGAACTTGTTATACTCTGCAAGATTATTATTTTTAGCCATTGAGCTCTTTAGCAGAAACAGTTTGTAAGTGTTTGTGTTAGCGTTCGCTAACACAGTAAATATCATTTGCTCTTTTAACATTGGGTTGTGTTGGTAATGGGCTAACTGGCTAACTAGCCTCTTGAATCTGTCCTGTCAGTCTTTGGGTTTTCCTTTTTAAATGACAAATACAGACTATCGCCTCATACTGGTACGGAGAGTTATTACACAGGTGAAGTGAGTTTCCACTAGTTCTTTGATGTTGGTTTGGTGTAGATGGTGTGGAGGGTCCCTGTGTGTATCCCACTGGCTAGCTCTGCACTGCCCTTATACGGCTGTTGGCACTAATAACGCTGTCCCAACCCACAGTTTCATTGCGAAAGCGTAGCCCCTGCTCTCCGGTTTCCCCTGCTGGTTAGCAACGTTAGCCCTGTCAGCATTGTTACCATTGTTAGCATCGTTTATGGAGTTAGTATGGTTAGCTGCTAGCTGCCGGCTCAACCAGCACCCAATAAGAACTGTGTGCAGACAACCTGAATCAGACTCTGATTCATATATGCTCTGAATGTCATATACAGATTAGTATGTTGTTACTGCTGATGCTAACTAAACATTTTCTTCTGCATTTGCTTCACATAGAAAGCATAAAACTAGCAAATAGCAGGGTGGCTTTTATTGCAAAGCTGTAAAGGACAGACAACGCATTTATCTGCGAGGTTAGCGCACAGTTGGCCAAAATTTATTTTATCCAGAGAAAGAGCTGTACAAAGCCACTGTACACTACCTGCTCTGCAGCGAACAGCAGACAGACACTGTTAAAGACAAGCTGGAGAACATAGTGGAGCATTTGGCAGCTAAATGAGACAAATATTTCCCTCAGGAGTTGGTGGAGACCCAAAACAGAGCTAAAAGAGAGTCAATATTGGACTAATATTCATCAGGTGGACTCAAACATAACTCAGAATAACTGATAACGCTCCTCTATGTTTGCAGGATGTGCAAATAAGAACCTACTGTGACCAAATAACTTTGTGGTCACAATCTGTTTCTGCTAAAAACAAGTGGCCAAAATAAATCAAAACAGGTGAATCATCCACATGCTTGTTTTCCTATGTTGAACAGATGCATTTCTACTTCACTTAATTAGATTAAATGTTACTGCAGTGCATGCTGGGTGTCAACATCCCTCACCATTTAGCTGTAATGAAGGCCAGGTGTGTGTGCGTCTCTTCCTATCTGACTGATTATGACGAAGATGAGAATCAAAAGCTGTGTTAATTCACCTTACTCTGCAGGCTCTGATGTACAAAGAATTCATATAATTAGCAGCGGTGCGGCTGCATGAAGCCAAAGCCAGCTCAGCACACTGAAACACATCCAAACACTCCAATCTGCAGCTGCCAACCAGCAGTCCGTCAGACAGTGTAAATTATATAAAGTCCTCCGAGTAATAAAACATGATGTAATGGCGATGGAGGCGTTTTTGCTTTTATCCCACATTAGCTGCAGCTATGCAATAATAACATAAAGAAAATGGTTTGCAGCAGCGAGAAGTGGAGGTTTAACAGCTCCAGTAACAGGCAGCATGAAAAAGGATCCAAATGCAGACACAACTGGTTGAGTTATATGTTTATGCAATTCAAAAATCAATGAACAAGCTTGGAGTTGTCAGAGGAGGTTGACAAATGTGAGTGGGCTGAGGCAGGTAGGCAGGTACAGGAGGTGGGCGCACATGACAATTACAGGCTTGATTATAGTTCTGATTTTAACTGCTGAGACAAAACTGAAGGATGTTATCAGCAGTGTTAATTTCATGACCGAGAACTATGACTACGTTCATCAGTGACCTTTGTTTCAATAACTAAAATGAGACGATGACGACACGGCACCGACGTCACCGTGACTATGTCAACATGCAATACTGCAGACAAAAAAGGAAAGACTTAAACTGTATTTCCTCCACCTTCCACCTTAAAAGTTGCCGGCAGTCGGCCCAGTGAATGAAATTATTTTTTCTCGGACTCCAGCTGCTGAGAGGCAGCAAAACATCCTTTCATTTTATAGTTTACTAATAAAACTCTCCACAGTATGAACAGTGGTTACATGAGCCTCAAAGCCAGACACAACTCAGCCCTGAGCAGAGTGACCGTCCTCTACTGACCAATCAGACTGCAGTGTTCACAGCTCCACCTTTTAGTACCAGATCTGTGTGCTAGGTACCCCAACAGAGGGGGGACCAAACATGGGGATGGGAAGGAACGGTTCCATTGGTACCATCCACAACTTTTCACAGTGCAAACAGGAAAAAAGGGATTGACTCGCTTCTGGAGCCAGCCTCAAGTGGCCATTAGAGGAACTGCAGTTTTTGACACTTCCGTGTTGGCTTTATTTTCCAGCCCCGGAGGTTACTGCTTGGTTAGGACCCTTCCAAAGCAAAAGAGACAGCAGCTTTGGTGTCTTTTCAACATCATGATCCTCATCTACCCTTTACTGTCTGTGCCTATAGGTTGCTGGGAAAATAAAGAGCAATATAGAGATCACAGGTCAGACCGTTGATGGAGGGAGCTGAGGAAGAAGTAGTGAGGTAATCTGTCCAGTGTGCTTCCTAATGGACTGCCCTGGTCTTAAGATGGACTATCTTACACATATCTTTTTCTTGTTAATATCATATTTAGGACAGTCTTCGCACTATTTATCAAGTCTTCATTAAGGTCCAGTCTGATTCTCATGATCTTAAATTTGAGATTTGCTTATGATTGAATTAGAGTCACAAAACATTTGTTTTGACAAAACTAAACACACCACCATCATCGTCACATGATCAGAGCTGATAGCCTACCCTATGGACTTCATATACAACTTAATTAATACTCAAGACCAGATTCAGAACCTGAATTGCATGGGCCCTTTTTCTTGGTATTTTTACCTTTTCTTAGAAAGCCGAATGTACCGAGGCAGACAGGAAATGAGAGGCAAGACATGCAGCTAAGGTCCCCAGCCAGAGTCTGGGAGGCTGTGCCCATGCAGGTGTCAGCGTGACAGGTGGAAGTCGGGTAATTCCTCAGAGATGGCGTTTGTGTGGGAAGTTTAATCCTGAATCCTGGAGGAAAAATTCTGTTTGTGTGTGTGTGAGCACGAACAAGATATGTGTGTGTGGGTGCGCTCAATCCTGCACATGATTAAATTCTTTTTGTTGAGTTGTAGTTCTTTGTTACACACACACGCACGCACACATAACAGCAGCAGCAGTCAGAGTGATGGATAGAAGCTCAACTGGCGCACACAACAATAGCTGGACTGAATAAAAGGATCTAAACTGGACCGCAGGCTCGCGTGTGCTGGATCTGACTATCGACTGCAATCCTGCATCAATGAGAAAATGAAATAACAATAAGAGCAAGCGGCGTTAAGCGGCGGTGAGGGAGGAACGTTAGCGCTCTGTTCTGGCAGACATCGAAGGAGCTCGTATCATAAAGCTGCTAAAAATAGAAACAGTGAGAGAGAGACTGCTGGGCAGGAAACAAGACTGCGAGAACAGATACAATCTGCAGACTTAGGAGAGGAAAAGAGACTTAGATCATCTTACTGTGAGGTGCTCCACAGTTTCTAATGACTTACAGATAACCCCAGTGGTTATTAAAGCTAAACTGTGAGTTCAACTCTTCCTTCAAGAGATTTAGATTTTCATTTCATTTGTTTTCCACCAAAACATCTGATCTTGCAAAAATCCACTCGAATTAATTAGAGCACAAGTTTTTATCATTGTATTTAGGCACACAAAGGACATGAGGGTTAGGGAAGGGTCGCCATTTGGTTTAACTAGTGCAGTGCCAGTTTGCTGCTTTCTGGAGAACCGCTCATACAAACCACAACCAACACTGTGATTCTTTGGGTTCTGAGCAACACACCAAACCCCAAACAGCTGTAGATTGAATATGATGTTTAGATATGAAACATATGGAATTATGTTGCCATTCTAACTTCTTGTACCACAAAATATCTCACAAAAGGCCCCTAAGACACTTGAAAAATGTCCAACTCAGTGGTACTTGCTGTGTACTCCTACCACTACTACAAAAGAGGGAAATCATTGTACCATTACTTTACCTAAAGCCCAGTTCAGACCAAAGATTCACGACGAGATGAGTTGAACCAAGCAACAACTTGGAACGCATCACTCTGCAACTTTCTACAAACGTGCCAGTTCACACCAATACAACTAGATGAGATGGTGTATCATCCCTATGCAACAACAATTAGTGAATTACTTTAGTAGCCCCGCCCCTGCTGCAAAGAGCCACAGTGCGTTGATTGCTTTTTTATTCTGAGTCTATTAATACTCAACGTATCGTGTTCAAATCAAACCTTATTCGACAGTGCATGTCCTCAGGTCCCCAGCAATACACCCGCCAAGTGTGAAGAAGATCGGACGAGGGGTTCAGAAGATATGTGAAGGACACATACAGGCAGAGATTCCTTGCTTTATAGTTATTTACAATTAGACCATAGTGACTCAAGACACAATAAGTCTGTTTATAGCAGGTATAAATTTGTCCTGGGGGATCCGATCACAGGTGAACAGTGCTGAATACAAGTGTAAACGACCACCAAGATGCATTGTGCTGTGATCACTCAAACCACTTGCCGAGGTGGTCTGGGACACATTTGACCACATATCTTTTGCAGTGTAAATGCTAATGTGTCCTGATGCGTCCCTGACAACGACAAAACAGGAAAATATGGCATCAGTGCAGGACGAGGTGGTTGTTTTGGTTGGACAGAGTGTTCTGTGACTGTCCGCTGTTTTGCCCTGTGGCAGGAGACCAGTTGAATTCTGCTGACAGAGATTTCTTCAGCTGTACCAACACAACAGCTGACATGACTAGCAAGCATGCTAACAAAAGTGTGGACATAACTGTGCATGGGGCCCTTTGACCGTCTAATGTAAGTGACGCAGGCAGTGATGATATCTGATCATGAGCAGTCAGCTGGAGACGCATGGGACACAGGTGGGAACAATAATGTGTCTCGGCTGTCCATTTTTGTGGGAATCACAGAAACACATGTTAATACCAGGTGTTAATACCACCGCCCCCCCCGGGCGGTGCTTAAACGTGGCATGGAAACAGGCACACACACACACACATTGTACTGTGCATACTGTGTGCGCAGGTAGCTTGTTATCTGGGCTCTCTGTCTCTTGCCCCCATGACGCATCACAAATGGGCCTAAGGGACTGAGAGGGGAGTGAGGTCTCCCCAGGTAATCCTGCCTGTCATCTTACTCCCTAACTCCCAGACACACACACAATCCAAGAGGGGATATATACAAAGACACACATAACGACTAAAAATACACATGAAAATACAAACAGACATGGTGACACACACACACACACAGTTTGCTACATGTGCACATTATTATGCCGCAGTTAGTTAAGGCTTTATGCTCTTCAACGCAGTGGTTAACATGTGGTTATATCTAGGCACAAAAACACTTGGTTATGGTGAGGAAAAGATCATGCTTTGGCTTAAGATAATCGGCTTTGGTGGCACAGTCACAGCAGAAAAAACACCCACATTTTGGAGCTAAAAAGCCACAGTGAGACAGTGATGGGTCACATGTTTGGTGCCTAAATAGCTGCTGGAAACACAGCAGTAACTTGCTACATCACAACTAGTTTTGCTGTTTGTTGGTCTCAAACAGTGGTCTGGCGCTTGGTGTGGGTGTTACTATAATATTGTTAATATGATACGTACAAGCAGGCAAATGTAACATAGTCTTTGCTGCAGAAACACACAATGCCAACATTTTCTACTGGCAACAGCTATAAGTGACATGAGACACACATGGGCCCATTTTTGTCTTTTTTGGGGGAACGGGGGTCTTTAGGGGAAAATAGCAGGTCAACAGTATATGTCAGTGTATGTAGAGGTGGCAAACATCATCTGAAAGCTGTGAACCTGGAGATTAATTCGAGATGTAGCTCAGCACTGCGTGTCACGTTTTTCTAGTCATAAATCTGTAGTAAACACTTTGTTTCAGTTAGGCGTCTATTCAAATTTTAAAGGTTTGGAATGTATATGATGGCCTTTTCCACGTCAATTTTGTCTCATGAGCTGCTGTACTAATTTGTGGATTGATCCTATTTGTTACACAGCTTGGGTGCTAAATTCAGGAATGTTTTACTACTTTAAAATTATACAAAATATCAAAATTCCCCCCAAAATGCCACGTTAAGACACCAAGACCTTTAGGAACACCACAAAAAAAAATCCATGCTGTGGTTTGGAATCAAAACCTTTGATACTCGGTGATTTCTGTGTGATAGGAATTTTCAGTGATTGAAGAGCACACACTTCTGTTCTGGAAACTACTAAGAAACCCCCGTATTGTCAATATACCCATGAAAGCCATCCATCCTCTTAATGCCCGAGGTCTCTAGTTCAGGGCTGTAAAGTTTAATGAGGCTATGGTTATCCAAGAGGTCACTGTAGGTCATTTTATACAGTCATGTCTGTTTAAAAAATGGTCTAACTACAATGAAATGGCTACTAAGGGGACTAACATCATCACACAGTAATAAATTTGGGCTTAATGAAATCACAAGAGTTTCAGCTTTCCAATCAGACCCAATTTATGCAATTCCAACATTGTTTAAGGATCCCAAAATAGCAATAGTTTAATAGTAGTCTTGAGGTGAGGGGTCAAGGGAACTCTATGAAAATGGCTTTGCTGTCTGCCTAAATTTGGGACGATATTTAGCCCCTTTCCTGAGAAGCGAGCATAACACAGCAGATACCACCGGACTCCTTAAGTCTTCTAGTTTTATATGATACCAGTATCATCACTAGCTTAAAACTCAGCCCTCTATAGCCTCTGAAAGATAGAATATTGGCCAGGATTACAGGTGACCCAGTGGGTCTCAGTGGGTTAATGATATACAAAGAAATGTGCTTCACAAGTAAAATCTAAAACTGCTTATTTTGTAACAGTCACAGTAAAAATAACCCAACCTCATTAAACTTCAATTAAATTAAATGAAAGGAAGCAGATCATCACATCTGAGAAGCTGCAGTTAATTTTCATGTTTTACTGGATCAATCCACTGATGATCTTAATCAGCTAATTGTTCTGGCACCTACAGCACACACAGTAAAGTCAATCACACACATGCACGGTGCACACAGGCCTTTACCGCTGCAGCATCAGAGGGGAAGACTAAAGGACGGCGTGTGGACTCAGCTGCGTCCACTTCTCTTAAGAGCGTGTTAGTTTTCCTCTTTTCTGGCAACGAGTCCACAGAGAAAATCCTCCCTCGTCTTTCTTTAATGCAGCCCCGACTTCTCCGGAGAGACAAACACAGGAGGGAAAAAAAGTGGGTTACTTTTTCCTCTTAACTTCAGCGATTCATTATTTACCAGACAGGGAGGAGAAGAAGGAAATGAGACTGTGTGTATGGATGACTTGTTCTCCTCTCTGCTGCACCTCGTCCCTAATGCTCCTGCCGAATCCCCACAGTCCACCAAACACACACACACACAAAGGTAATGTACACACAAACATGAGCACACATACATACAAAGATGCTCCCCTATAGGCACATATAAGACTCTGATACGCTTCACAGCTCACATTCATTTAGACACACACACTGTATATGCATTGAGCTCTCCTATTTGAATCTGATTCAGCAGTTCAGTCCAGTGACTCTTTTATTGGAATTGATTTATACAAATGATTTTGTCACTTTGAAAATATTAGATTATTGAAGTGTTTCTTCATGTATAAACTGTGAGATTAGTAGAGTGCAGTCAGAATAAAATAAATACTGAAGAGCTAACTTTTAGCTTCATTTTGAGGGTGTTTTCACCCATATTGGGTGAACAGTGTACGACTTATGATTTGCTTATACTCGGTTCTATTGCAACGTCCAAGTTAGCGGCCGGTCACACAGCAGCACAGTGACTTCCAAAAAGTACAAAACAAGATATCGAATTTGTAATGGGCCCTTTAGAACGAGACATAGAAAAGTTTCTCTGATCTGACGGCCCTGTTAGCAGCAGTGTCTTAAAAAAACATTACAAATCACTGCTGTAAAATAACTCTGTTTTATGGTGAGACAACACTATGGTTAACGTTTGAGGGAAACGTTTTTTTTTAGAGTAAAAATTACTGCTTCATGCTGCTTTTGTCCAGTGGTCAAGATTAAAAGAAACCAACATTGACCGTTGGTTGGCAACAGAACACAGACAATGGACTTCCGTTACAGTCTGCGCAACACATTCTCACACCGACCGCGTCACATATAGACCTTTGATCATGGAGTTTCCGCGTACAAATATGACGTGCAAGGTACCCTGGGTGCGTTGGTTGTAGACGTTCTAGGACACTGTGTCAAGTTCTGCCTGTCCTCTGGTTAGACCAAAGATTAGCGCCGAGACAACGCTGTTTTAGAGCGCTGCAGAGAAAAGTTGCAGCGGTGTGAACTGGCCCACCTGAGCTCGACTCAAGCCGGCTGATGGTGTCACCTGCAACTCAGCTGGTTAAACTGCCGGCGGCTGGTTTTAGAACATAAAGCACATCCCCTGTTTCTACAGCCAATCAGCTTGTAGTGAAGTCCGCTGGTCAAGTCAAAATGACCACAGACGGCGTGATCGCTGTCCACCTAATGCTCGTTTTATGTTTTTCACTGATGCAGCTGTAGCCAGTATCTCACTATCACTATCCTCGTTCATATTCTAAGAAGCTACAAATTATATTCAGCCACAAAATAAACCTGAAAAGCTGCAAATGAGAGCAGAAGTACAGAGAGTTGTTGCATAGAGATGATACACCATCTCATCTAGTTGCATTGGTGTGAACCAGCAGGTTTTTAGGACGCTGCAGAACGGTGCATCGCAAGTAGCTGCCTGTTTCAACTCGTCTCGTCACAAATCTTTGGTCTGAACTGGGCTTTACTTGCATTCTCTTCTTTCAAAATACACTTTCGTTTTCACAGGAAATTCACTGTTTACATACAGTCTCTTTCAAAATAAACGCACTACATCGGTACAACATCGCAAACTGATAGTGAACTAATGACAAGCCACACTTGAGTGGGTTTACCTGTGACTGTCTAACTATCTGCCTTGCAAAATGGATTGCACTGGACTGCAGACCAGTTCGGGTGGTGGAGGACAGGGAGACAACTGTGTCCAAAATCTAGCAGCTTTCCTACAACCCATCTGCCTAAATTCATTTGAACAACTTTCACAGCAAAAATTGATGTGCGCAAGCATGTAATTAACTTGATTATTTTTTAAATTTGATTTACAGCCCTAGTATTGTTTGATTATCAAGCAAAAATGCCAAACATTTGCTCCTCAGATGTGATAACTTGCTGCTTTACTCTTATTTATCTCACTGTTAAATGATTGCGTTTGGATTTTGGGCCGTTGGCTGGAGAAAACAAAACATTTGAAGACATCATTCATTTTAAAAATGAATTAAGCAAACTCCAATTAGTCAGTTTCACCACTGTGACTGTGCTACATCATCAAAACACAATATATCACTGTTTAAAGTACATTAACTAGGACTCAGCTACAAACACTGACCTGTATCAACCTTTCGATCTCAAGAAGCTGCTCAACATCATCTTTGTAACATACCTGCTCTCACACACACTGCTCACCCGTAACATCATCCGTCATCACTCAAAGACACACACACACGGACAATGTATGCGTGACTGCACACACAGCGAGCTCCTCCACACTCCCGTGCGCACACATACGACTTTATTCATTATTAAAAATCCAAACTCCTCAGAAACACTTGGGGGCGGTGCTGAACGACAGCAGGGAGAGAGGTAACAGAATGTATTTACTGTCCTTACATGCAGTCACGTTACATCTGACGGCAGTGTTATGGTAATGTTGGGAGCGTTAAAAGGCTGAAGATAAACACGCAGAATAAATACAATTAGTGCACGTTTCATAGTGTGCTCCTGATTGGGTCGTGACTCATCTCAATATGAAACACGCCAGCTGCATCTAACAGGGCTCCTTCTCTTTGTGTTCGCTTCGCGGGTGTTAAAGATGATCGGCACTTGCAAAGCTTGGTGTCGAATGCGGACTTAAAGGAAAATGAAAGACGGTCACGCTGTGTTTTGGCCCTTCTGAGTGGAGAGATGTAAGGAAAGTAAAATACTGAGTTCAGGTAAGAAACAGCGAGGGACAAATGATTTGATTTGACTTTCATTCTTCAAGGTCGTGGCTGGTTTTGTCTTTACAAGATCAGGTTCCTTTCAAGTCTGTAAGTGATCCTACAAAACTGTGCTGTGACTGAGCAGCTGGATCTTTTGTTGCTCCTTTGTTCTATTTGTTTGAGCTTTAATAAACCGGTTTACTCCCCAGCCTGCTGGTACCTGCTTTAAATGAGCTTTTTCGAATTTCAGTTGGTCCGTCAGTCCAACACTTTAGTTTAGAGAGACATATCTCAACAACTATTAGATGGATTCAAATGTAATTTTGCATTTATGGTCTCCAGAGGACACATCCTGATAACTTTGATGATCCTCCGACTTTTAATCTAGTGTCACCAACAGCTCAAAATCTCCCCTCCTCTCCTCCACAATAATAAAAGTTGAGCCAAATCTAACATCGTAGAGCTGAGCCTAACAAGCAGAGCCTGAGATGTTTTAAAATGGCCACTGTACAGAGGATAAAGCCTTTTGATGAATTGTGATGAATCACCTAGACTTTTGCAGAGGTCAAATTTCACTGCAGCTGACCTACAGATAAGAAGAGTTAAGTCGCTTTGGAGAGTCTCACTAATCACTGTGATCATGTGAGGAGTGTGTGAATTGTTTAAATGTCCTGTGGGCACGTTGTTCTGTGAGCTAACATTTGTCCTGCAGCTCTTGTTCAGCCTTCTTTCACGATAAGCCAGTTCGCTTGCGGTTACATTTTACATTTCTATTTTTAGCCTTGGAAACTCGGGGCTAACCCTGCTGCCAAACAGCCTACTTTAGATTGGACCACAGTGAAGTGATCGCCATCGACTACACGACCCTCAGGCCTCGGATTAATATAGAATGTCCCAGAATGCCTTTCGCCTCGGGCTACGTGTATTAGATACAAATATAGAAACAAAAGTTGCTGAACCAAATCTGACACATGGATCGCGATGTGTCTTTTCTATTATTGCGCTAATAATCTCAACACCGCAGTGAGTTGTCAAGCACGATGTAATTGATGAGAACAAATACACTTTAAGATGTAATAAATGAAAGACACTGGTAAAAGAATTAAAGTCAGCTGTAGCCCGAGAGCACACAGATGGCCTCTGTGCGTGTGTGTATGAGAAGAATATACTTTGCATAGCGTGTGATGAACAGAAACAGTTCGTGTATTTTTGGTACATGACGCAGATGATGCTTTTTTAAGAGCACACATCTGCAGCTGTGATGACCTGAAGACCTCAGTTCCTCCCTCTGTTGGTTTTAATTCCAGATGTGAACAAAAGAGACAAAGATAAAGTGACATATCCGACCCACAGAACTCCTCAGCTTTGTTAGACACAGTGACAGTGAAGCAGCGAGTACTGGAAGTTCCGCAGCAGATCTTCCATCGAGCTGCACAGCTGTCAATAATTACTGACTTTCCAAAATGTCAGAAATAGAAATCTCCAGCAGAAAGCCTGTGGCGTGCTGCGGCATCACCAGCTCCAGAGGTGGCGTCCCACAGCAGATCCTACACCTCTGACCTTTCAAAACAAGTGCGTCGACTGCTTCACTGGTTTCACTGCTAACGTGCTGAAAAAGACAATGAAAGTCACAAAGGCAAAAAATCGATTGTGGAAGAAAAAAACAATTAAAATAAATCAATAAAGCCGTTATTTGTGTGTGTGAGACTCCATCAGAGCGCACACGTCTCACAGAGCTGAATCTAAATCTGGGGGCTAATAAATGTAAACTGCCTGGATCTGAGTGCGAGCAGAGAGCTTTTTCGCAGGAGGGGGCCGATGGAAGCAGAAACAACTTCCTCTCAGCAATCAGTTAATTATCACGTTAAACTTTGCTCCTCTGTGAGTGAGCAGAGCGAGTGTGAAGCTTTTGGAAAGCGGAGCTCTGAGCGTGCTGCTGGTCAAGAGCCTGTTATAAAGAGCTTCTGACAACTGTGCTGGCCGCACGCTGATTATAACATCATCATTGGGTGAAGTGTGAGAGTGAGCACGTGCACACAGATACACACAAACAGTGGTGAGAGTAGTGCTCAAATCACAAAGGAAAAATTCTGTATTTTAAGTCCCGTACTTGACCTTTAACTTGGAGAAGATAATGAGTAAATCACAAACACTATCAAACGTTAAGTTAATTTTCCCTGCTGGGCAAAAATCTTGAATCTCCAGTTTAAAGGATTTTTTAAAAATGCTTTGAGACCATTTCAGGATCATATGAACCTCTGTCAGGACAAGTTAGCTTGTTTAACCCTTTGAAACCTGAAGTGACATCACCTTTCTTGTGGCAACTTTAGCAACTATTTAAACCTTTGAACCCTCAGCAAATTCATGCAATTTTGTTTCAAAAACATGGGGAAAAGGCAACGAGCAACTTGGTAGGAAATGTCCCACAAACTGAAAAAATAAAATAAAAAATACATTTATAAAAGTATTTTAGGAAAATTGAGAAAAAAGACAGGGAAAAACCATATATTATTATTACTATATACTTAAAAGTATGGTACAGAATTATTATAATTTTCAAGCACTTTTCCAGGTCATTTCAAGGTCTTCTTCTTCTTTTTTAAAAAAAAAAAAAAATAATAATAATAATAATTTCCTTGTTTTTAATTTTCTCTTTTTACTAATTTCTTAAAAACACTTGGGTAACACTTTACTTGAAGGTCAGGTCTATAATGCATTATGAGCAGATTCATAAGACATTATAACACATTTATAAGGCTTTATAAACATTGTTATAAATGTTTATAATCATGTATGACAATTTATAACAAGGTTTATAAAGTATTATAAGTGGTTACATAATGCATTATAAATTCAGCATTCATAATGCTTTATACTTCCATGCCAAAGTGAGTTTCAAAGGGTTAATACACAGTATGAACTGTTTTCGGTAACACTTTACTTGAAGGTATCTACATAAGAGTGACATGACATTGTCATAACTATGACATGACACTGTCATGAACTTGTCATAAACATTATGTACATGTCATAAACGTTTATGACTGCTGTCATTAAGCGTCATTCGGTTTTTGTAATTGACACTGTTTGGGTTGTCTTGATTATGACAACTTGACATTAATCACAGTGACATTACCAGAAGATGTCTTTGCCATGACAACTTGACATTAACCAGGATGACATTATCGGAAGATGTCTTTGCCATAACAACTTGACATTAACCAGGATGACATTACCGGAAGATGTCTTTGTCATGACAAGTTAACATTAAATTTGTTTGGGATGTCCTTATTATGACAACTTGACATTAATAAAAGTGACATTACCAGAAGATGTCTTTGCCATGACAACTTGACATTAATCAGGATGACATTACCGGAAGATGTCTCTGTCATAACAACTTGACATTAACCAGGATGACATTACCAGAAGATGTCTTTGTCATAACAACTTGACATTAACCAGGATGACATTACCAGAAGATGTCTTTGTCATAACAACTTGACATTAACCAGGATGACATTACCGGAAGATGTCTTTGTCATAACAACTTGACATTAACCAGGATGACATTACCAGAAGATGTCTTTGTCATAACAACTTGACATTAACCAGGATGACATTACCGGAAGACGTCTTTGTCATGACAACTTGACATTTACCAGGATGACATTACCAGAAGATGTCTTTGTCATAACAACTTGACATTAACCAGGATGACATTACCGGAAGATGTCTTTGTCATAACAACTTGACATTAACCAGGATGACATTACCGGAAGATGTCTTTGCCATAACAACTTGACATTAATCAGGATGACATTACCTGAAGATGTCTTTGTCATGACAACTTGACATTAACCAGGGTGACATTACCGGAAGATGTCTTTGTCATAACAACTTGACATTAACCAGGATGACATTACCGGAAGATGTCTTTGTCATAACAACTTGACATTAACCAGGATGACATTACCTGAAGATGTCTTTGTCATGACAACTTGACATTAACCAGGATGACATTACCAGAAGACATCTTTGTCATAACAACTTGACATTAACCAGGATGACATTACCGGAAGACGTCTTTGTCATGACAACTTGACATTTACCAGGATGACATTATCAGAAGACATCTTTGTCATAACAACTTGACATTAACCAGGATGACATTACCGGAAGACGTCTTTGTCATGACAACTTGACATTTACCAGGATGACATTATCAGAAGATGTCTTTGTCATAACAACTTGACATTTACCAGGATGACATTATCAGAAGATGTCTTTGTCATGACATTAACAAGAAATGCACCTCTTTTTGTGTTCATGACAAGTTGACATAATGACTATTATAAGTTGTGCAAGGTTACAGACCAATTCCAACACTCGGTCAGATAGATGTCTGGCAGGATAGGACACAAAACTGGCTGTCATGACACCATTATGACAGTGATATCTTAATGACAAATCAAAATGGTACCACTTTACTGGAGGTCAAATAATTTATTCATTACACTGTCATAATAGTGTCATGACAGTCAGTAACTAATTTATCTCAAATGTTGGTCGCAAATGTGTTAAAATTCATGTTAGTTTGTGAGCATGTCTCCTTTTCCAAGATAATCCATCCACATGACAGGTGGGGCATAACAATAGGAATATCATCCATAGTGGGCACCCCAAATGGGGCAAGAAAAAATAATCTAAATGTTTTTCTTTTACTATTCTTTACTAATACTATTTCAACTATTATTTTTGAAATATTACATAAGGTTTACAACAGCATAACTACAAAGCAAAACCTACTTAATCATGGAAAGGCTTTTTTTTCTGGGTTCCTGCCGCCCCATGGCCCTCCTCCTCTATGACTGTCAACAGTGTGTTCTGGAAGTATTTTGCCCAGCTGCTTTAGAGAAGTGTCCATCAGCCTGTCCAAATAATGTCCATGTTTGCAGGTGTTTTATACCCCCAGTAATTAATGAGTTCAAACATGTTATTGGAGACTGAAATCAGCCTGCGTGGTTGGGCAGTGGTACTCTGATGCTACAATAAATTTGCATATTTCGTGGCAAATCTGCCTTTTGTTCAGCTGTTCTCAACACCTCTTTGTTACCTACTGGAAATGATCATGTAATTCAATGAGTTTCTTTATTTTCTGTGAAGTTTTAACGAATGACTCACAATAATTACACCTCCGCTCTCAGTCCATGGTGCTGAAATATGCGTCACAGATAGATATAATGAAAGTTTTCACTGCTCAGTCTAAGCAGCACATTCAATGCAAACATTGGGCATTGTGAATGTGACAGAGAGCTGATTTCAATAGCATGGTATGTCCCTGATGTTGGCCATACATTTACTTTATACTGTTCTGTATCTCTGTTTGGTGGATATTTCTGCTTTGAGGTCAGTTTAAAGGACTAAACTTTTCTCTACAGGCTCAGAAAATTATCCAAAACAGTTAAGATAACATTGAAATGGGTGTTGAGGAGTGAAGATATAATTTCTGAGCTTTTTGGAATATTAATGTGAAACTGAAAGAAGACACTAGTTCCTACAGCAATTGTATCTGGTACTGACGGCTGTTTTCCCCAGTTGGAAAACAACTAAATTAATCAGAGTTGTTGGTTGGACTTAAGGCCAAAACACACCGGCAGCAAACAGCACACATGAAAAAATACATCCCATTATTTTCAATGAATAACCCCCGAACCTGTGGTGGCTAGACACCCCTGCAGGTTCGGGGCCCAAATTAAAGAGTCTGTAAAAGTAGTAATAACTTTGTGTGGTTGTCTGTTGATGAGCTGCAGCAAGACACATACAGTGTATGCTAGAGGCAGCACTGGACGCATCACATGATGTGCCGTGCCGCGGCAGCAGTGGTGAGATTTCAGCTTTAAAATGAGGACGTCATCCTCTTGTACCAGTCAGAAAAACGGCGTCAGAGAAATTTTTAGTTTGAATAGTTCAATGCAGCTGAACATATTGTGGTGAGTTGACTAAGACATATTTTAATAATGAGTAAAAAAGTTAACTGCTACTTGCCGTGTTGTGAGAAATTGATGTCGGTGAGACAGATATGTCAGCTGCTACTGAGTTAGTAAATGGCTGTGACAAACGTCCGACCAAATACTTCGGACTCCACTATGTTTTAACTTAAGTTGTAAAACTTTCAATGCTTTAGGTTTTTTCTTGTCATTCAGTTTTCTTCTTTGTCTCCTTAAAGATTTAATCACAATTTTGTACATTTTCCTGCTTTAAGATGAGTTTAATGATTGCATTTTTCTCTTGAGGGTTAAAAATGTATCTGAAATGGAGTTCTTGACCTGGAGCAAGGCTGTTTTTTTCAAAGATCCTGAAAAGCTATAGCTTGCCCTTTCTACCTGACATCCATATTTTATGACCTAATCCACAGTTTTGACTGTAAAACCTGAATATGCAAACTCCCCCAAATAAATGTACAGGATCAAGAACAGCCAAGTTGCCTGAATAAAATGTTGTATGTTGATGTAGCTCTGATTCGTCATCGGTATTTGGAGGGGATGGTGGATGGTGAACACCTGGACGAGACACCTGCAAAGCTGCAGACCACTGTTTGAGACTAAACAGCAAAACTGGGTGTTTTTTAGCGAGACATCACTGCATTTCCAGCTGCGATTGTGACATCAAGAGCAGGTGTTTTAGGCCTAAACTTGATCTTCTCCTAATCTGTGGCTAAACCAGGGGTAGGCAACCTGCGGCTCCGCAGCCACATGTAGATCTTTATCCTCTATTTTTATTTTCATACGTCATTGTTGCCATCATTGCCTAAAGGGATTTTACATCCTGTGATTGTAAAAACATGGAGCCTATACACCAATTAAAAGAAATGTTTTAACATTTCTTCCACTGAAATGTCATATGTCTATGACCTGGTACTTCTTTCTCTAAATTTCAACTTCAACGACAGTGGCTCGGTTATGGCTATGGTTTGCAGAAATGTACAGTGCCAACATTTCCTTTGGTGATTGGGATGAGGACAAAGTACAATAAGGACAGTACTTCCTCTGTCATGTTGTGGATGGACAAGCAGAAAGTGGAAATACTCAAGTAAAGTACCAGAGACTCTAAACTGCATTTAAATACAGAGCTTGAGCAAATGCACACACAAAAATACTTCTTTTCACTTCCTGTTCCCTGCTTTTAAAAATATGCCCTTAACGGTCACTGTATACACATTTTACTGAGGTGAGACAACACTCAGCCACACACACACACACACACACTCCTGCTTAGTGAATCTGCTTCAATGCACAAAAGGAAGTGTTACTTGAGTGTAGGCACACACACAAACACACACACACACACACACACACACACACACACACACACACACACACACACACACACACTCCTGCTTAGTGAATCTGCTTCAATGCACAAAAGGAAGTGTTACTTGAGTGTAGGCGCGCGCACACACACACACACACACACACACACACACACCCCCTGCATGCACACTTTATTGTCCGTCACATGAATAATCCAATAGAGGGCTGGTAAAAGCCTCCCAGTCTGCAGGCTTGAGCCCTGAAGTCTGTCGCTCACAGCACACAAGCTGTCCCAAAAAACCCAGAGCAGCATGTGAAGCCTCCCAGCAGACGCCGCTAACAGCTCCTCCTCATCCAAAAACACAGTTACGAGCCTGTTTACTTGTTTATTTAGGTTTCTAAAACTCCGCGGAACAGGGATGAATACCCTAAAGATGGAAACATGGCGAGTTAACTGCAGCCAGTTCCTCCTGGTGTGGATTCAGAGCAGTTTGTCGGCAGTCACTCTCTGCTGGCACTGCGGGCTGGCGTGTGGCTGTGTCAGGAAATCAGAATTCAAATGCCAAGTGGAGAAATATTACGGCTTTCATCAGGGCGACACTGAGGCAACAACTCCGGGCATATACACACACAAAACTATATTTACATTTTGGAATTTTAAACAGGACACAGGCCTCGTGTTGCAGAAAGGAAACTGATATAAAGGTGAGAAACAATCTCAGAGTAAGGTGGGCTTCTCTGAAATGCTATCAGTGAGCATGTCAGCGTTATCGCACATGCTCCTGAGACATGTCCAAAAATGCTGACCTTGGCATGTACAGTGATTCTGACCATGATAAATAATCATTAGCATTTCACTGCTGATAAAAGGGAGATTCCTCCTGACAAAGAGGAAGCCGCAGCGCTCTGACTCGAGGATAACGAGTCCTGCTGACACCCTTAAGCAACAGCAGAAACAGCAGATCTGCAGTTCTAGAGGTAATACATCTGGTTTAGACAGGTGAAGAGGCGTTTAACAGCCTTGGGGAGGCAGTAAAAAGAAGAGGCACACTTACAGAGTATTTACGTAATAAGAGCTCTAGTGACTGGAGGTTTACTACAACTGTGAAACTCCAACTGCATCACGTTTTGGCTCACGGTGTGCAGGTGCATATTCTCTCTGTTTACCTCTCCACTACATCTGCCACAAAGACTAATGTGGTGTTTATGAAGGTGAGGACCTGAAGTCTACTCCCTGTCAAAAGTCCTGATACACGAGTTCTTTCACTTCCTCTTTC
The DNA here is from genome assembly GCF_011397635.1 of Epinephelus fuscoguttatus. Taxonomy (NCBI): domain Eukaryota; kingdom Metazoa; phylum Chordata; class Actinopteri; order Perciformes; family Serranidae; genus Epinephelus; species Epinephelus fuscoguttatus. The sequence goes on from NC_064765.1 coordinate 7,243,585, forward strand.
TTCTGACTAAAAGTGAGAGAACGCAAAAATTTGATGCATGAATACTGAGCCTATGACTAAAGACGATGCTCATGACTGTACATATATTTTTTTGTTTTATTATATTAATGCATATATTGTAGTTAAAATGTTGACAAATACAGCCTCAGCACAGTGACGATATGTATTTTATTTTTAATACTGTTAATTAAAAATAAATGTAATGCACATTTTCATTGCTTTATATTTAGATACTTCTAGTTCATAATTTTATAATTCTCTGTTCTTTACATCCGAGCGACTGTAATGAATCACAATTTCCCCTCCGGGATCAGCCACAATTTATTAGTAACACTAATGTTTCAGTCCTCCTGGACTTTTGTCAAGAGTGTTCACTGAAGGACTGAAACATTAGTTTTACTAATAAATTGTAAAGCTGAGCAAGGATAGTGTGCAAGATTTTCTCAAGCGATATTATTCAACGCACCTGCATCTGAGACAGTTGGCTGTATGAATACCCTTCTTCAAACCCTCGAGGAGCATTACGGTATTTCTGATTCTGATTCTGAAAAATCATCCCTACTTCATGGACACTGCAGACTCTGGAGCCAAAATCTCTACAGAGACATACTCAAACTTTAGATTGAGTGAGTGTCCAGCTGTTCAGCAAATAAAAAGACATATAAACACAAACGACGGCTGAAACTCTTCACCACTTCTTCTCCAGAGGACGCAGAAACAAAGCATACTTCTTACAAAAACAAAACCGGGAATGGGATCCAAAATAGAGCCATCAATCAGAACCAACACTACCCTGATGCATTTTGTCCTGTGATCAGTTTAGTTTACCTTTCTCAATATTTACGTATATGTGGCATTTGTTGTGTAATGTAGACCTTGGCTCGTTTCCCATGAAGTGCAATAAGTTCTTCGTTCCAGGGCAGATAGATTGCCTTAACTATAATACGCTATACGTTGATGATAATGTGGTATTTTTCCATATCTGGCCACATCACGTAAATTCAAATAACTCATGGCAGAGTAAATTCAAACAGCCCAGTTGCCTCAAAAAAATGTTGGTATGTACATTTCTGCAAGCCGTGCATATATTACATTTGTACGTTTCATACGCATCATATCAGCGTTTCTAAAGTGACGTAGCTAATGCACTGACTTTGTCATCGGGAAGTGGAGAAAACAAACGATGACTTGACACCTTGGTGAGATGCCTGCAAAATTACAGACCACTGCAGACTGCTGTTCAAGACCAACAAACAAAAAAACATCTTGTTGTTTTTTATTTAGCAAAAAGTCATGTAATTTCCTGCTGGAATAGCGTCATGTTAAACAAGTCTTTTCTACCAAGACATTGTTATGTTTCCTGTCAGGATAGTACCAGAACAAAAACTGTATCGCTGTGTTTCTAGCGGACATTGTACCACCAAAACCAGGTACTTTAAGCCAAACATAATCTTGTCATAACCTGACCTAGATGATTTTGTTCCTAACCCTAACCAAAGGTTGCTGAAATGCTGAGAAATGTAAAGATTAAACACATCCTATACATAATAACATACAAATGTGTAACGTATCTGTGGTTTGCAGGAATGGACAATGCCCAGCAGTATTCTGGGGATTGGGTTGGTTCAAAAGAGGGAGCCCAGGATAAAAGGTCCAGCAATAAATAAATAAATAGATGAATCATAAAATAAAATAAAAATAAAATAGAACAGCCATTATTAAGTAAAGTGTCAAAGTTTGAGATCCATCAAGTGTGTAGAGATGCAACCAATCTGAATAGCTCCACTGATGTAGTTGAGTATGACAAACAGAGATAACCAGAGCTGCAGCTGGCGACATTTTGGTTTCTGAGTGTGTGTGTACAGCTATCAGTTTGCAAGAATGCTAGTATTTCAAGTCTTCAATATTGAGAAAAGTTTTGCTCACCACCACTTGAGGCAGCTGATGTCCAAAGTGTACTGGTGCAGCTCTTATAGCATACAGATGAACAAGAGACTGACAGATAGAGAAACTGAAGGATATGGAGGGCCAAAAGTTTTGGGACAGTAACACACTGTACTGAATCTTTGTATTAATTGTGATTTTATGCCAAGAATCAGACATTGTGTTATTCACCACAGCCAGTTTAAGGCCTACAGAACTTTCTGTTCATGGTCTCTGTATTTCAGGCTGGACGAGTGAACCTGGACAGAAGAGCCTCATCAAAAACTCTAAACTGCCAATAAGTTAAAGGAGCCGAGGACCTATAACTATCACAAAACATTTATCATCTGACTTTGCCTCCGAGCCTTTCTGCATCCTAATGTGTCCTTTGAGATTTAAACTGCAGACTTTGCTGTAATCACTCAGCAGTATCGAGCTGCTGGATGAATGACTAGACCGAACGGGTGTGACCGACATAAACAATCATTTCTACCTGCAACAAATTTCAATTATGTCTCTGAGTGTAAATTTAAAGTACAGAACCGACAGGAACAACACTCTATGTACTGTAACTGCAGCATTCACAGTAATAAAACAACCTCCTGTGGATACAAATGTGTTGCTCTGCTCCTCCACTCCATGCTTTAGCAGCAGCAGAACAGTCTCATCAACATGTGCATAGTTTATATGTTTAAGGTAGCTTTGGTAATGACTCAATATGTGCTTTAATGTGGAGACAAGCTGAGCTGGTACAAAGAATACAAAACACAATTATACAGCTGCACTGGAATTTTATTATCAATGCTTCAATGCTTTACTGTCAATGCTTCCTGCTTGTTTTTGTAATATTGCTGCTACTTCTACAACTATGACTACAACTGTAAATAATACTTCTAATACAACTAATGCTATTCTTACACAACAGCTACTACTACTGTGACTACTACAACTACTGCTACTGCTACTACTGCTGCTACTGCTACTGCTACTACTGCTACTACTGCTGCTACTACTTCGACTAAACTGTAACTACTACTGTGACTACTGCTGCTGCTGCTGCTACTGCTGCTGCTACTGCTGCTACTACTTCGACTAAACTGTGACTGCTGCTACTGCTGCTACTGCTGCTACTACTTCGACTAAACTGCGACTACTGCTGCTGCTGCTGCTACTACTGCTGCTACTGCTGCTACTACTTCGACTAAACTGTGACTGCTGCTACTGCTGCTACTGCTGCTACTGCTACTATTGCTGCTACAGCTACTACTTTGACTAAACTGTGACTACTACTGCTACTGCTACTACTGCTACTGCTGCTACTGCTACTACTTTGACTAAACTGTGACTACTACTGTGACTACTACTTCGACTAAACTGTGACTACCACTGTGACTACTACTTCGACTAAACTGTGACTACTACTGTGACTACTACTGCTACTACTGCTGCTACCACTTCGACTAAACTGTGACTACTACTACTGTGACTACTACTGCTACTGCTGCTACTGCTGCTACTACTTCGACTAAACTGTGACTACTGCTGCTACTGCTACTACTGCTGCTACTACTTCGACTAAACTGTGACTACTACTGCTGCTACTACTGCTACTACTGCTGCTACTTCGACTAAACTGTGACTACTACTGTGACTACTGCTGCTACTGCTACTACTGCTGCTACTGCTGCTACTACTTCGACTAAACTGGGACTACTACTGTGACTACTGCTACTACTGCTGCTACTACTACTGCTGCTACTGCTACTACTGCTACTACTGCTGCTACTGCTGCTACTATTTCGACTAAACTGTGACTACTACTGTGACTACTGCTACTACTGCTGCTACTACTACTGCTGGTACTGCTACTACTGCTACTACTGCTGCTACTACTGCTGCTACTTCGACTAAACTGTGACTACTACTGTGACTACTGCTGCTACTGCTACTACTGCTGCTGCTACTGCTGCTACTACTTCGACTAAACTGTGACTACTGCTGCTACTACTTCGACTAAACTGTGAGTACTACTGTGACTACTACTGCTACTGCTGCTGCTACTACTGCTGCTACTGCTGCTACTACTTCGACTAAACTGTGACTGCTGCTACTGCTGCTACTACTTCGACTAAACTGTGACTACTGCTGCTACTGCTACTACTGCTGCTACTGCTACTACTTTGACTAAACTGTGAGTACTACTGTGACTACTGCTGCTACTGCTACTACTGCTGCTACTACTTCGACTAAACTGTGAGTACTACTGTGACTACTGCTGCTACTGCTACTACTGCTGCTACTACTTTGACTAAACTGTGACTACTACTGCTACTGCTACTACTGCTACTGCTGCTACTGCTACTACTGCTGCTACTACTGCTACTACTTTGACTAAACTGTGACTACCACTGTGACTACTACTTCGACTAAACTGTGACTACTACTGTGACTACTACTGCTACTACTGCTGCTACCACTTCGACTAAATTGTGACTACTACTACTGTGACTACTACTGCTACTGCTACTACTGCTGCTACTACTGCTGCTACTTCGACTAAACTGTGACTACTACTGTGACTACTGCTGCTACTGCTGCTACTGCTGCTACTACTTCGACTAAACTGGGACTACTACTGTGACTACTGCTACTACTGCTGCTACTGCTGCTACTACTTCGACTAAACTGTGACTACTACTGTGACTACTGCTACTACTGCTGGTATTGCTACTCTACTACTGCTACTACTGCTACTACTGCTGCTACTTCGACTAAACTGTGACTACTACTGTGACTACTGCTACTACTGCTGCTACTTCGACTAAACTGTGACTACTACTGTGACTACTACTGCTACTGCTACTACTGCTGCTACTACTTCGACTAAACTGTGACTACTACTGTGACTACTGCTGCTACTGCTACTACTGCTGCTGCTTTTCTTACACAACTACTACTGCGACTACTGCTGGTACTACTACTTTTACTACGTCTACTATTACTGTATGTTCAAATCAACAGTGACCAGAGCTTCCAAAATGGCGGAGGTCATTAATTTTCAATGAGAACCCGGCGACTTGGATGACCTGTCATCAGCCGCGTGTCTTGGGCGACCAAAGTGACCGGAGCAGGTCTGGAGGGGAGATAAAACTAGTTTTACTGCTAAAACTACAACTAGCAGTGCTACTAGAACTACTGCTACTGTTACTACTATTTCTGTATTTTCAGGCATGGTTTTACCCCAGCCGGGTAAAAGTCAGTGGTTGGTGGACCCATCCTTCACCCCTCCTGCCTGTCCTACTTGGACTTCCGCCACCTTAGCTTTCATTGTTGCCCTGCCAGGTTTCACCCTGACGCTGCTGGGTGCCATTAAACAATAACAGTGACCAGCCACATATCATGCCAACGAGAAGGGACCAGAAGTCCCTGGCCAAGCCCTAGTTTTTAACAACGTCAGAGTGAGTAGACTAGTAAGACCCAAAGTACAAGTATGAACCTGAAAATGAGCATAAGAGGTCCCCTTTAACGTTACCTGTCCCTGTCTGTTTCATGACAAGTGCTGATTTGGATAACATGGATCTTATGTTTGTAGATTTGGCTCTAACTCTGATGAGTGATTTTACTCACAGCTTAATTGCTGAAAGTGGGCGATTTTGGAGAGCTAAAGCAGAGTGTTTCATGGCTCATTTTTCACAAAGCCTGATATCTATATACTTTTGTAGTTCTGTCTCACAGAAGTGATGTATAAGAGATATTTCAGGTGAGTTCACTGTCAGCCTCACTTTAACATAACAGAAGATAAAGAGATAAAACAGATGTGATTCAGGTCATAAATTAGGTGTGAACTACCATATTGCTGCTGCGCTCATGAATGAGCACGGCTCTTTATCGCTGCATTTGAAGTTTATGATGCCTCAGCTTCTTCACCGTGTGACCATGGCAACCACAGAAACCACAGTGAGGGAAACAATACAAGAGTTGATTTTTACTGATATCTACTGAATGGTTCACGTCTTCACCAGCAAAGAACAGACAGATCGATGATGACAGACCAAGTAAGTCGTACCTACATAAGTATCAATATAGCTAAAAGTACTGCATAAAAGTTTGAAATGTCCAGTTTCTGCTACTCCAAATTCTAGTATGAACATAAACATAAAAAAATGAACTATTAGATCATCTCTTTTGTCTTTTATGGATTCACAGATGCAGCCGAGGAAACCACCACAGCCACTGTTTCCTCTGTGGTGAAATACTTAGGAGCAAATCCATTAAGCCATCATCATCTATCTAACATGATGAGGTAGAGGAGCCTGTTTAATCGGGCTGTGAGAATACATTTGGGCTCATCACCATGTTTTTTAAAATGGAAACACTCAATCAGCCCCTCAAAAAAAGCAGTGATGTTGGTTAGAGCAGCAGTTGTGTCTGCGGTAACATATTTTTGCCGAGGGGTGTTGCACAGTCTAAGGACCCGATCACACAGAAAGCATATTAGCAGCTGGAGGCCCCTTTCTGTAATTGTTTTTAATGAGAATGAAGCTTTTTGCGTTGCGATGCTCATGTTTCTCTAGATGCCCGGTGTTTTTGTCGGACACTCTGAGCTCCTAGAGTTGAAAAAAGTTCAACTCAGAGCGGAGAAGCACCCCATGCCATCTCTTTTTTTGTCATCTTTCTTCCCATTGTCTAATCTGATGATTTGAGAGACGGGCCTTCTGTGGTGGTCACGACAACAAGTTTACAACTGGTAAACAATGGAGGAGAAACTGGTGGTAGTGGTTGCTGGATACACAGAGCTATACGGCCTGACGATACACAGCAGGTTGTCAGACTGCCCCAGAGTCATCCTAAAATATGCCTGGAAACAGCCATCATGGAGGCGAAATTGCTGCTCGTCTAAAAATAAACACAACCTCACAATGCGTCAATCATGTTTGCCTAAAACTTTCACTCGTCATTAAAATTTTCGGAGCAGGTTCGATTTTCTGCGTTTTTCGCACCTATCAGAGCCTTTCGACTCAGAGACGTTCGACCAAGAATCAACACAGCCGCAACAAGACAGAGGAACAAGGCACACAGAATCATTTCATAGCATGGATAGCTACGTTCAGCAGCTAAGATAGTAATATTCAGGTGGATGATGATGAAGAGGAGAAGGATGTGGACCAAAAAAAGAATGTGGAGGACAGAGAGGGAGGACAGCTCCACCCCCTCAGGCAGGTGCAGTGCCAAATGGAAGACAGGGAGGGAGTGAAAACAGCCACATAGGTAACTCCAGTCGAGAGATGCAAAAGAGGAAATGTGTCTTTTCATTTTGTCACGTGTTGCGAATTTTCGCAACGGATAGAATAATAAAATGCATTGGAATCAGTGTGCAAGGTTTCTGTGAGAAACAATATTTTTTGGTTGACAGATTAAAAAAACAAACCCGAAAGAAATGGACTCAGTTTGCAAAGGCCCTCACTGTGTAACTTAAGGATCTGAAGTAACGTGCCGTCCACAGCAGTATGTAGCTTAGCTTTCAATGCCGGGTGGGGGATTAGAGGAGTACAGCTAATGTGGAAGATTGATTACACACAATTCTCAAAGCAGATTTGAGTCAGTCATGAAGACTTAAATTAGGCAGGCTAGGAGATCTATATGTAGCAACGTCCTTATGCAGATCATTTGTGGAATAACGTTTTTGGAAGGGCTTAGAAAAATAGCAATTTGATTTGAATGCTTGTATGTGAAGAACACTACTGGCAAGCTAAAACCTCATAAATAAATCAATAAATAAATTATGGACCCGCCCTTTAACCTACGGAACAATGGCTGGCGTGTTACTGGAAAAGAGACATGATTACTAACAGCTCGTTCTCAAATACAATCAAGCATTTTGCCACTGAGCAAAAGAGATAAAAATTAAAGTAAGAGTGTGACAGAGAGATAGAGACTGAGAACAAGCTGGGGAGTGAAAGGAAAATGCTTACAGAGGCAGCTTGGTAGCCAGCCATTATTGCATGAGTGACAGGGCGAGTTAGGGCTGACACACATTCTGGTCTCCTCAGAGTCCCGCAGGCCACGTCGGAGCTCCCGCTAGAAGTTGTTTATCTTCATCACGGTGGCACTCCAGCAGCTGTCACGCATCCCGGGAACAAAAGAGCTAACTGAGGAGAGGAGAAACGACTCTGCCCACATCGCCATTTCTGTTCTGTGTTTACACGAGGGGACCACCGGGTCACTTTCCTGCTGCAGGCAGCAAGAAAAGTGTCCATCTTAACAATTAACTCAGTTTGGAGAAAGTGCTAAAGACGTGAGAGTATTTCACTCATTCCCACAGCAGCTCAGCTTGTTTAAAGGCGCGTTCATGAATCAAGACACATTCTACTAAAGCAGGTGGAGCTGCCGACCCATGATGAAGGGAGATTGTGTTTAAAACAAGAGCCATTATCTCAGGGTAATGGTAGTTTTACTTTTTAACTGGTTTTAAAGCTTCACTTAGCAGATTTGAGTGTGAAGTGCTGCTGTGTAATCAGCCTAAATCACACACTGGGGACGCAATGCAAATGAGCATCCTGTCCTTTCCAATTAAGAAGTATTTTTTTCCAGAATAAATCTGTTAACTAAACCTAAAGTTTCCTCTGCACATTATGAGGCCAGTCACTCACAGCAACCAAAGACAACGTTCCACTTGCTCTGGTCAGTAAAAAGAAACAGAAATAATACACTCCGGGCGCTGAGTTTACACTGAGGCTTTTGTTTTCTGGTGCATTTAGTGAAGCGTGGCCTCCGCCATGAGCATGCCAGTTTCATTATGGGCAGATTCCCAAATAAAATCAATAGGCCCAATCAATAAATATTGACTTTTTCCTGTGGAGCCTACATGAACGCTTCAGTTGCACTGCTCATGTCTTCTCTTTTGATTTGTATTTCAAGAAAGTGCCTCCAGCTATGTGATGCCTTGAGCTAAACTCTAACTTCAGTGTGCACCATGTTCACCTTTGCTACCAAATTTCAAGAGAACCCATCCAAAAGTGTATCGAACATTACAAATTACAAAACAGAAATGTGAACCTCATGGGGGCAGGACAGGAAATGTCAGGGGTCCACCAAAGATGGTAGGATTTATTCTCTAGGGAACATGAAAGCCTGCATAAATATCCTCTTATACCATCCAATAGTTGTTCACATATTTCAGTCTCGACTAAAGCTTGATGCTGCTACTGTGGCCAAAAACACAAGAAATAGGGCACACAGCAAATACCTCAGAACTTGATTGTAAAAATGGGGATTTAGACCAGATATGCATCAAATATAATGTATGGAAAATTCTTTAAAGGGATAGTTTGGATCTTTTGAAGTGGGGCTATATGAGGCATCTATCCATAGTCAGTAGCCTCTTTCACACTGCCTCTTCAAGGTAGGAATTTCACGTCTTATTCTGCCTCGCTGTGCTGCGTAAAAGGTACAATCACTGAACAGAGGGACAGAGTTGTCTTGTCTTTATCGGAGGTAGTAACAGTGCTGAAATGATGTCTGTATGAACAGTACAGCCAGCAGGACAGAGTCATGGGCGGCATTGTGACTTTTTGACGACCTGTTATGCATGCAACCTACCAGGGGAGATTTAAAAAGTAGCTGATAGCAGTTAGTAGCTAACTCAAAGAAGAAGAACAGCAGCTGAAAATGTTCCCAAATTGGGAAAACAGTAAGGTCCAAGAGCTCCTTACCCTCTGAGCAGAGTACAAGATCAGCGACCATATAACAGGACTGCAAACAGCTGTTATCGCCATGTCATGCCATTGTTATTGCTTTCAAAGTGCTGCCGGCACACACGTTATATGTCGTACTAGAGGCTGACGCTGTTGGGTTACATGTCACACCTGTCATGCCTCTTTTGCTGCTGCAATGCCAGCATGCTGTCCAAAATAACACAATGGAGCAGCATGATGCCAGCCTTAGTTCTGCGTAAAAATGCAAAGGAGGTATAAAGAAGGGACTTCGTAGTGGCTGTATAGCCCAAAAAAAAAAAGAGAGAAGATGTCAGTTAGCACGACCCCAGTTTGTAGAAGCAGGCACAAAAGACATAAAGTTGTATATCACAGTATGATTCAACTTAACTGATAAAAAAGACAAACATAATATCGTAACTGGTGCCCTAGAGGTGAAGCTTGACTATACTTAAGCTCGACAGGAGCTCACTGGACCTGTTAAAACCACAGACGACTTGTTGGCTGTTATGTGGTTCTAGCAGATTATTATGATGATGTCACAGGAGCTTGTATGAAGTGTCCTGCGAGACAAAGTCCGGGCATTTTCAAGGTGCGTTCACATGTAGTTTTATTCACTGTAGATCTTTACAACAATTTACCAAAAGAACAAAGCAGGCGTGCCTTATTGCAGGATCCAAATCTTTGTCATAACTTGCCATTCTCAGCCTGTAAGCTGTAAGCTCGGAGGTTGTTCTTGTTGTTTCCCATAGTGAAGGGGATTTGGAAGCGGTAACACCCAGATAGTGGAGGGAAGAAAGAAAGAATGCCAGCTGAAATCAGCAGCCCAATGGCAGGCTTACAGCCACAGTCAACATCCGGTGAGTCAGACAAGTGACAAAGCAGCTTGAATCTGTGAGCAGCAATCTGGAGTTTAAGCCCGACCAAAGCTTGTGCACATGGAGAGCACTAAAATTACAGAGCTGGATCGATATGCTACCATCCCTTCCTTCAGGCACGGACAGATCTCTGCAGCCTGCATTTGGATAATTTCCTTTAGTCAAAAGCTATCGATATATATGTACATGTGTCTCATTTCAGTTAAAACCTGTTGTTACTAAGGAGATGGAGCCAGGGTCAAATCGGTGTCTCGAACATTTGAATGAAGAACTGATATTTTCTACAGATAGATTTGGAGTTAAACATGTTTACCCATGCTCTCACACACATTATAAATTCATAAACACACATATTGTGGTGGAAAATAAGGGAAAAATATCTGTCTATGATTAAAATTCCAGAGTCAAAGTAAGGAACAAATGAAGCCAAGTACAGAATAAAATTCAAAGAGCATGCACGCATACAGTCACACACACATAGACGCAGCGCTGGGCAGATTAAAAACATGCATCAATAAATTATATTCTTTAAACTATGAACTTATAACACACAAACAAACACACAGCTCAGAGCGAAGAGGCTGCCTGCTCAGTGAGAACGTCAAAAGGGCACAGGGCATTATGAGTCCACCAGTACAGTATGTATAATTTATTGTGTTTGAAGCACACTGACAAAAGGAGCTACTGAGTGGAGAGAATATGAGGTATGAAAAACAAACGTAAGGATAAGCAAACAACAGAGTTATGATTGTGTGTTTATGGTTTGTGTGCCTAAGCCTTCTCATAAACGTAGAGAAATGACAAAAATACTCGATCATTTAAAGGAATTAGTGTCCCCCTCACGGTTCAGCTGCTCAATCCCAGATTTTCCTCTCAGATTTTCCATCAGACGCCTCAGTCTTGTCCTATAAAGCCTGGTTTATTTTCTCATAAACATTATTGGGTGACTGACAGTTGAAGCACTTTAAGGTTTACATGGACATTTAACTCAGCAGAAAAGATGAAGCACTGTTGGATAAAATATCTGGTTATTTGATAAAAAGTCACAGGGTACAAGAAGCAAATAAAACAAGATGAAAATGTTTATTAGTTGTAGTCACATTTTAGTAATTTCTGCCCTTCAAAGCTTTAGTCTAGACAACTAGGATTTGTCCCCATGTTTATTGTAGACTCTGACTCATCAATTTTACTGTTAAGCAGCAGAAAAATAACTTAATTAAAGCCTGAATTCTTTCTTAATCTGCAACATGTTAGTTAGTCTGGAGGTTTAAACTCGTGTCCTCTCACTGAATTGGTGATTAAAAACTAAACTTTCAGCTGTCAGAGAAAACTGATGTGAGTTCAAACTTACAAATAACTGAGCCTCCTACCTGTCTGTCAAACACCATCAAACCATCAACCTTCCCAAGACAGTCTGGATTTGGGTGCAGTCTTGCAGGGATCAACAGCTGTGAAGTCTGGCGGCCAGTGGCTGCTTGCTCTGCCACCTTTCAGCAGCTAACAAGCGGAGCTAACTGCTAACAGCCACCGCTGCAACTAACAAACTCCACAAGTCCATTCAGCAGCTCCAGACACACACGGCTGATTATTTACTGCTGAATGACAGCTCACAACTCGCACCAACTGCTCTGGTGTGAGTGTTTTTGCTGGTTAACTAAACATCCAGGCACAGACTATTTACTGGAGTTTTCTCATGCAGCATTTCAAGAGAACTGCAAGCACAGCTGTCCTTAGCTTTTAATGTCTGATAGTCCACCATTTTCACCACGACTCGTCTCATCAATGAAAACGAAACTTTGATTTTGTCTCAGTTTTTCTTGTCTTGATTTAGTTTTAGCTCGTCATTGTCTCGTTTTCGTCATGAAAAAAGGTTGCTGTTTGAAAGTTTTCTTCATAGTTTTTGTCAGTGAAATCAACACTGAAACAGGTGTTCCCTAATGCAACTGAGGCTCAGGGATATTAAAATATACAGCATCATCCACCAAACCAAGAAACCAGGAAAACAAAAACAGAATTTCTACAAATCCAAGCTGAACTATTCATAACTAATGGCCATAACATGACTCTATCCTGTGTTCCTACGACTCAGTGTCAAAACTCATTCGCTCATTTGTTCACTAATGAGCGGAGAGACCCGGCGGTTTACAGCACAGTATAATGAGCATTAGATCGAGGTTTCTGAAATGTATGAATCATCATCATTTTGCATCCTCAGGTGTAGGATGGCATAACTGTTCATTTCTGTGCCTGCGAAATGCATTTTTAATGTGGGGTTATTATCAGAAAGTAGTGTAAATAAATACAAATGGCCAACAGTAAACGATGCACTGTACAGTGCTTGGGACACAGCCCAGGATAGAGCTTTCGTATGTTAATTTAGAGCTGTACAAATACTTCAAGATTAACAGACACAGCCTCTAACTCCTCTTATAACATGGCCTTGTAACACGGTCTTGCCAATGAAGAATGGATGAAAAATTGTCCAGACTTACTACAAGCGACAGAAACATTCAGAGAGCCAGTCGAGCCCTGATTGAGGCTAAGACCCCAGGTCCACCAAAGCGTTATTTTTCCCCAGCTGAAGGCACCAGGTGCTGCTCAGGAATGCCCCGCTGGGAGCATTTAAGAGGGCTTTTGAGGTGCAGAACTTTTTTCAGCTGCTATGATATGGAAAAGCTGCAGAAGTAAACATGCCAGCACAAGGAAAGGGATGTGCTTTGGATGAGGGGAAAGGTGAAGCGAGCAGGAAGAGAAGCTGGACCTGCTGGTTTGTGTGGGTTCATGAGAGGAACAAAATACATGTACAGTATATTTGGTGTTGTTGTTCAGCACCTGTAAGATGTGACGGTTTGTCTTCGTAGTATTTGTCCCTCCTCCACTGTGATTGAGTGGCCACAGTGACAGTGAGGAGCACGGCTTTTTTACCCAGAGCTGAACCTTTTTGTCTCACAGTGCTCAGGGAGAAAACACCCAACCAGCAGTGCTCGGCACAGAATTCACAGCGTAAATACTCAAAGCCTTATCTCTTTAAAAAATACACTGGCCTGGGAAAAAACTCTTTGGTGGACCCCAAAGCAAAGCTTGCCGTTTCTCTTCCCCACTGCCAGAGTTAACCTCTGGTGTCAAATAAGCATTTTTTTCCCGTTAAACTAAAGTAAAATAACTTTACTGACCCTTCTGATAAAACTGTAAAAAATAAAGCCAGAGAAAATAGTTGCCACAATTCAGGCTCATAAGTTAATAACCAACATGCTAGAGAGCAGATGCTAATTCTGTAAACCCAGCCAGGCCTCTGTCGGACAGAAATGTACCACACTAAACAGGACAAACTGTCAAGCAAAGCAAATTCTCTTCTTTTGTTTTCTTTGATATGTAACTATGATAATTCAAATTAATAACGGAAAATATAGGACCCAAAAGTGGTTTATGTTGCGGAAATCTTAAGCTCTTTCAAATGCAGCCACTGTATTATCTTTATAAACTGGGGCTCCTTTAGGTAAACATCTTGAACTCAGGCTGACTGTATGTGAGCTAACATAGAATGAGTAAACTGAAAATTAAAGATTCAATCCAAGAAGGTAATATCAGACAGAATAATGTAGTGGTAACCAGATGCCACTTAAACCGAACATGAGGCTGAATACAACGATGTGATTTGTGTAAATAAAGGCCTGTGTAGGCTTTGACCATACCTGAGCTGGTATATGTACGTTTGGCTTCCACAGATATTTGTGTGACATTTTTAGGTCTGTGTGTGTGTCCAAAGAGCAGGGTACCTTACCCGCTTGCGCAGGTTGCAGGTGAGGATGAGGTTGCGGGAGAAGGAGTTGGCAAAGGCGGTGTAAAACTCCAGCACTTTGAGCAAGGCTTCCCTCTTGATGACGTGGAGGTCGCAGTACGTTAGCGCTCTGACGTTAGCGCACGCATGCGCCAGGGTGGTTTCTTTCCAGAAGACGTCACCAAACACGTCGCCTTTACCTGAGGAGACATTAATTATTGACATATCAATTGGTTAATAAAGCTGACACCTCGGGTGAAATAAGGGAACTGAGTCTTGAATTTATTATAATTAATTATTTATCATAAGCTATAAAAATATAAATAAAAGATGGTTTCGATTTATCCCAGGTATACATTTCCGTTAAACAGGTTTTGGGACCATTGGTTGGACAAAACGAGGATTTGTGGTTTTAGGACTTTAATGATTCATAGTGATCAAAGTTTTTCATGATTTTCTGGTAACTTGCAGACCAAACTAGCAATTGATTACTCAGGAAAAGAAAGTTGTTAGTTGTAGCTCTACAAAATTACAATATGAAACCCCAGATATCCTTTACTCTCAATATTTTTAGTAGTAACTACCATAAAATTAATACTAGGCATGCAACAAGTGGTTGTTTTTCACTTCCTGTTTCAAAAACAAATGCAAGGTAATGACAGTATTGCTCAGAGGACTGAAATTATGGAATTATTTGCCATTGGATATTACACATGTAAAAAATGCAGCTGTTTTTAAAGAGGTTAAAGAAATGCCTGATGGCACAGAACATATTTGAAGACTGCCTATCCCATAACATAGTCAATCGCCAATGTAAAGTAGGCGTGACAAGTAGATTATCTGTTTTAGAAAGTTATGGAAATTGTCTGACAAAGTCCCACCAATGCTGACGTTGGATAGAGTGTTTCAGGTACTGTTAGATGATATAACTAGAACTTGTTTTGAAGAATTCTGAGGCCTTCACACAAATTGGACCTCTCAGTCTGTTAAAAGCACAATCCATGTATATCGAGTCAATTTGGAGAGCAGTCCTGGATTCAAGGGTTGTTAATGTGCGCTGAGGAGCCAGTCTCTTCAGCTAAAGCTCACTAAGGAATGTGTTTTAATATTATCTTTATATAGCCGTATTTTCATACCTTCACACAATGTTTATTCTCATCTATTGCGACAGCTACAAGACCACAGAAGAAGACATGGAGGCAGGAGAACTGAAGGTGCACGAGCTGGGATGTGCTAATTGAGTAAGTCTGACAAAGTAGTCTGACAACTGAATATAAATTTCATGGGGCTTTGACGGCAGCGGCGTCCTCTGTTGTGGACCAACACATCACATCGAGAGTCGTCTTAGTTTGTGTCATGTTAGAATATTAAGAGGACGTGTGGAAGAAAGAAGTTCATGTGACTAATTAATTAATTACAGGATGGTGCTGATTAGCTGCAGGGATATACGTTGACAATAAAACATTATAAATAAACCATCTGCATCTCTGCATCAGGCACACACTTCCTCCCTTTTTCTTTCCTTAGCAACAGTTTTACCTGGCCAGGTCCTTAGCAACCAGAGCTGCTGATTTCACCACACATACTATCAGACCTGATACCAAGCAGTAAGTAGCAGGTACAGTTAGAGCGATTTGATCAGTTTCAGATCCAACATAATAGGAGTGGATTAAGGAGGAAACTAGAATTACCACTTTGTAGTTGTGTGTCCGCCAACCTGTCACGTTTACACCCCTGTCTGTCCAGACTCATGTGAAACCATGACAGGAGACAATGCTTCAAATATGGACGTTGCTGCAAAGAAGCTACAAATTCTAAAACTTGGATTCTTCCCACACATCAGATCTATACAATCAGTACAATTTCAAGATGGACACCCAAGATTAGTGTCACTACTTCCGTACCTGACTAAATGTTATGACGTTGAATAACGGCTAGAAAAGTAGGGGTGGGTGATATAACCTGCGAACTTTCACATATTCACAAGTATGGAGGTTTTTTATCAAGCCCTGAGTGTCAGTAGGTTTACATTACCAAAGGTTTATGACAAAATCCCTTGACGACACCAACTCCTGTGTGCGCACAGCGAGAGAGGAGAGGGAGAGACGCTGTGCTGCTGCCAGAGGAGCCGCTGAATGAGTTCCCTCTGAGCAGTAAGTCACAAAAATAGTCGCGGAGTCTGTAATAATTTTGCTTTCAGCCATGTTTGTTGTTGCCGTGGGTAACAGTATGACGTCAATATGCCAACAAGTCAAAATGTCGCGAGTATCAGTTTTATGAATGAATATACTGGTATTTTCGTGAATGAGATGATATGGCACACCCGTAAAGAAAAGTGCTTTTGCAGAACATTATGATGTCAGCGTGAAATCTACCTTTTGATTAAACACTTGAAACATGAAATTTAATCATAAGCTGCATGAAGTTTTGAGTTATGACCGACAATATGTTTTTTGAGGTCACAGTGACCTTGACGTCTGACCTTTGACCACCAAATTCTAACCACTTCATCGTTGAGTCCATGTGGACATTTGTGCCAAATTAAAGGAAACTCCCGCAAGGTGTTCCTGACATATTGCATTCACAAGAATGACACGGACGTACGGACCAACCACCTGAAAACAGGATGCCGCCAGCCATGGATGTTACCCACGCAAGGGCATAAACACATGGCAGAGAAAAAGGGGGGAAAACAACTTCTTCTTATAAAACGTTGACTCACAGCAGAGTGATGTTGCATCCAGAGTGTTAGTGTAATGTAATTCAAAGAGAAAGTGGTGGCATAACTGAGTTGAAGAAGGCAGGTGGTGGCATGTACAGTAAGAGCAAACTGCATTAAGAGGTAGAATATTTGATAACTGGGTTCTTCATTGAGTTTAGCTGCTGGAGATTTGGCAGTGCCTTCTGGAGAGCTGTCAGTCAAAGTGAACACCGCTGGGAGGCAAAAAGATCAGGAGCACATGAAAACCTTTCCCTCTGAATATTCATCACAAAGCCCAAATGACATTTAAAAGTGTGTGTGTCATTTGTACAGTTTCCTGCCGCCGATCAAACAGTGTATGTTTAACATGTTGGTTTTCTTCTCAGTTAAGTAAAATAGTTAAATAAATGTGACATAAGGGCGATGTTATATTCCTGCACAAATGAACTCAAGTCTTGTGGAGTCTGAAGCACTGACCCTCTCTAATTGATCTCCTCTCCCTCATTGGTTCCAAGCCAACTGCAGCCACCTGGACACTTGACTTATCAACTGCCAGCATAAATTCCCCATGCTAATCACCCATAGCAGATGAACGTGTGTTTATACCTGTGAGTGTCTCCTGGGCAACGCCACAGTTGATCTGACAATAAGAGGATCATAATCATAAGTAGCATCAAATGTGTCATCTGTCATCAAACACTGCCGAGTGTTATCAAGAGAAACTAATCTGCATGAATGTTACTCACTGTTGTAACCTTCAAGTTGAGAAGAAACACTGAATAATCTGACCGTGGATTGTTTGATTTTTACCTCAGACAAGATATATGACACTGCTGGATCATACTGGGCGGGTATCCTTTAAAAATTATGATACAAGTACCGATACCAGTACGCTTAAAATTATACTAATATAATAAAAAATTATACTGATACCCTTAATGCGAATAAGCTGGTGAATGTTTCGTTGGCTTCTCGGCATGCTGAACTGCCAACTGTGTCAAACACACTGTCAGCTTCACCACACTGCAGACTGTATGTGGGGGTTGTAGCTGTTGCTGCAGGAATGTGAGCTCTGCACCGAAAATAAAAAGGTAGCTTGTGGACATGTTATCTGCGTTAGTCTATTTATGTTAGCTGTGACATGATGACATTAACGCAATGCTATTAGCATCTTGCATTGTTGTTGTGGTCGAGTCATGCTCCACCTAATGGGCTGACTATCAACTTCAGGCATCCCGTCACTTTTGCTGCAGTCCAATGACTCCATGGGAACAAGTCTTTGCACTGTAATTGCTCTTATTGGCTTAAAAAGCACAGGCAGTTGCTTTTTGACTTTGCTCCTGGTTCTTCGTATCTCACCACAAATCTCACACTCTATTGTATCAACACTTAACTTGTCTGAAGAACTGTGTTGTTTTCAGTGCTCCTAGTTAACGCCATTTTCGTGACGTCACCAACTAGCCTTTAAAAGACGGTTGCGCCCGACTGGCAAAAAAAGTGATCTGGTTTTCTGGCAAATCTCAGGGAATAACAAGTTTGATTGCAGTCTAAGGTAAAAATCGAACTACAGTCATATTGTTGCGTGTTTTACTTCCACTTTAACAATATCATTTATCAATACGACAGTATGACTAACAAATCTGTAGATGGTGTGGTTCTGTTGGCTTCATCACACTGTGACCTCCAGCACGCACGGGCCGGGTTCAGCCCAGCGTGAAGCAGTCGGGATAAGAGTCAGCCATGGTTCTCTGCCGGAAAATGGAGGATCACCCCCTCCGGGATGGGGTAGAGTTACTGCCTCAAGCGAGGGAGTTCAAGTATCTCGGGGTCTTGTTCACGAGTGAGGGTAGAATAGAGCGTGAGATGGATCGGCGGTTTGGAGCAGCTCCTGCAGTGATGCAGGCGCTGCACCGGTTTGTCGTGGTGAAGAGAGAGAGAGCTGAGCCGGAAGGCGAAGCTTTTGATTTAATGGTCAATCTACATCCCAACCCTCACCTATGGTCATGAGCTCTGGGTAATGACAGAAGGAATGAGATACAAGCGGCCGAAATGAGTTTCCTTCGTGGGGTGTCTGGGCTCAGCCTTAGAGATAGGGTGAGGAGCTCGGACATCTGGAGGGAGCTCAGAGTAGAGCTGCTGCTCCTTCGTGTTGAAAGGGGTCAGTTGAGGTGGTTCAGGCATCTGATCAGGATCCTCCTGGGCGCCTCCTGTTAGAAGTGTTGAAGGCACGTCCAAAAGGTAGGAGGCCCCAGGAGGAGCTGGAAAGCGTTACTGGGGAAAGGGATGTCTGGGGTGCTTTGCTTGGCCTGCTGCCCCGCAAATGAAAATGGATGGATGGAGTAAGAAATCTCTAAACTACGTCAACATTTTAAAAAGTTTATTGGGAAAACTCTACAAGTATAAACAGAAGTTTTTAGGTTCACACTGCTTTTTCCCTCTTATGTTGATTGATTTTTATTCAGTGCTTAGCTCTCCTGCTCTTACAGACAATTAAAAATCAACAAGTTCTTCTTAGAATATTGCAGAAACATATCTGCTGAAACCCCCTGAAGTCAAATAAATTGTTTTCTGTGTCTGTCCTTATTTATGTTAAGGTTTTCTTTATTTTTGTACTATTATGTAACTATTTAATTTTCAGCTTATTTAGAATTATTGCTTCTCTCATTGCATTGTTTTATTTTGTTCCCATCCCTTTTTTATATTTATATTTTCCTTACTATTATCAGCTCTCCTGTATTGTGTTGTTTTATTTTGTTTTTGCCTGACGTCAAATGTATTTTTTTACTAAATGGTTTTGTTGAAAAAGAAAAGGAAAAGAAAAGGAAGAAACTAATCCAAGAGCACAGACTTTTGTAGATAAACTCTGAAGAGGCTTTAATAATACTGTATTTTCAATCAACAGCAGAAGGTGAGTCATAAAATACAGAAATAGAGCAGTAGGAGAAAACAATATCTTGTGAAGAAATATAATGGTGCTTTTATGACACTTCTCCCTGAAGAGATCTTTGCACTCTGGCTGTAACAGGCAAAAAAAAAAGTGAAATCTGGGCTAATCAGGACTCAAATCTGTGTCAAACCTGCCACAACCATCAGCTCAGCATTTTTCTGAGCAGTCTGCACTGTCCACAAGCTGTCACAACACCCTGAGTAATAGACGTATCCGGCATGCCTTCGCAAAATGCCGACAGAGCGTGTGTGTCACTGCGAGTGTGTGAGTGAGTGGATCATCATCTCAACTATCCCTCCTCTGCGCCCCCCGAGGGCCCCCTTCTTTCCAAAACATCCAACAGTGACTCAGGCAGCAGGACTCGTCTGGAATGAGCTCCCCAGAGATCCGCACCTCCTCGCCAATTAGCCGTCTGGATGTGGATGCGGTCACACAGGCCAGGGGGTTGGTGGAGGAGGCGGTGGTTGTGGTGGCTGTGAGCGCTGAGTGTGACACTTACAGTGGGGTCAAAAATCACAGCGAGGACTGTTACGATTGGCTGGGTGGAGATGGATACATCGGTGGCGTGACCCCTGTCGCCAGGCTTTGTAATGCTGCTGATTACTCACTCACAAACAGAACTGCTGCTGGTATTATTCTGCCTGACTGCTCACAGGGACTAAGTGTTTGATATACACTGCTACACACTGAATATGACACACAAAAAGGCCGTTCTGCCCTCGGTTATGTGCTGGAATAACATATGTACCTGCATGTGGAGTATTAGCGTATACTGGGTTTGTTGCAGTAGTGCAGACGGGTGACGGGGTGCAGCGTACCAAGCTTCATGGTGTTTACAGTAAACAGGTTATTAATAAGGTTCAGCAGATTCTGAAGTGTCCTAATCACCCAGTTTGACCTCCTTACTTTAAGTAGCTTACTATCAGTTGCTCTCAGAGTCAAGTATTTCCAAAAATGGGTTAACATGCCTTCGTTGATGATGTCACGCGCCTCGGGGCCTGACAAAGTGTCAGCATTGACAACCTGTGAATGAGAACAAGCTGACCTTTCAATTGTGCACTGTCAGATTTAAGAGTTTACAGTTATTGTTGTTGGTTATTTATATTCTCTTTCTTTCATCAGGTACCTGTTGAAGGTAAGCTTGACAAAAGTCTGATAACTGGAACGTTGTTAAAGCTTTTCTTTGGTCAGGAGTTTTTGATTCAGCGCACCTGTTTCTTTCATTTCCACATGAATGCAGGAAGATATTTTGTGTGTATAGGGCTGTCTGGTATACATTTGTGTGAAAGTGTCCTTTTTGCCCGCAGATATTTTGGTTATTTTTACTATTTAAAGAGCAGAAAGATGCTATTCTTTACCAGATCATTACTTTGCTGTGGTCAGTGATTACATCAGGAGGATACCATGCCCTGGGCATATTTTTCATCAGATGTACCGCTCCAAATTTCAACCACAACAAAATGTTTCGTACTGTGTCACAGAATCTGAAATTTGAGATTTGGAATATCTGTCCAACATACAGACTGCCTTTGACTGTCCTCTGTTTGCAAGACCTGGTGTATTTGTTCAATCACATCCCAACCTGCATCCCTTTCAACCCCTGAGCATTTAATCCCCATGTTGCAGTGTGCACTAAAGACCACTGGTACATGTCGGTCTAAACACAGAGTGATGAGCAGTGCTTTCAGTGTTGTACTCTGTGAAAATATGCTTCATGTTTTCCTGTTTGCATCATGACCCCATGCTGTCCCTGCTGTGGCAGATCATACAGCAGATGTAAATGTTTCTCTACTAAATATGCTGCAAAAGGTTCATTATCCAAATATCATCATGACCCCCGGTGACACCAGTGTAATAACCCTTTGATTCCCCTGGAATCACGCTGCGTAGTTTCATGTGTAGTCTTCAGTTTAATGGGACTCAGATACAGATCTCAGTATCTAGTTGGAACAAACCACAATTAAAAAAAGGGGGTCTTGAAGGTCTGGTTCGTGCCTTTCTTGTACGTCCACCACTAAAGGAGATCCCTGCTTAAGCTAATGGTGATTATTTATTGACTGGTTTGGGTTTTCAATTAACTCCGCTGTACATTTTGTTTGTCTACATGGGGATCAACTCACAGTTAACATCCTGACAAATGTGGAGATGCCACTAAATGCTGCTGTAGCCTGTATCCCCCCATCAGCAGAAAAAGAAATTGCTTGTGGGCGGGCAGGCAGGCGGGTGGGGTGCGCACCCTCGTATTGCTTTATCTTGCATTGCAGCTCATCGTGCGTTGGTCCAGTGTGAGGCATCTCAGGCTGATACTTTCGGCTGCGTGTGTGCTGATGTTGCTGTTGCCCCTGTCAGGTCATTATCTCGGAAAAACCGAGTGGGTGGAGACAGTTGTACAGCTGCTATGGCACTGATCCGCCAACAGCAACATTAATGGTCCTTATTGTATCAGGAGCACTACTATTAGCATTTGAAGAGCCCTTTTTAATAATTGACCGCAGATAAATAGTTACTACACAATGTGTCTGGTACAGTTTTAATTTGTCCAGTTTTAGACATGAATTCATGAATGATTAATGAGGACGGCTCAATATGTTCACTGTGCAAAAAATAAAGCAATAAAGAAGTTTACTGAAGCTCATTCTGTTCTCAACAGGAGGAACATGATCTGCCGAAAAGCCCCAACATGATCAGCACGATATTAATCATAACCATTTATGGTAATGAGACCATTAATTAAGATAACTGATGCATTAATTACGCTGCTGCGTCTGGTCTCTACAACATATGGGCAGTGTTTTCCTCAGGGTAAATAAAGTTCTATCCTATATGAGTTTCAGATCACCTATTAGTTTCTAAAAATCTTTTTTTAAAGATGAATATGCAAATATGCGCAGCATGGTCCTTCAGAATTTGTTGCACCCAGCCCACATGGACTTATAAGACACCAAAAAATATAGCTGCAGTAGTAAAACAATCGAAAAATAACTACAAATGAAATGTGCCACAAAAAAGTCTAACTCCTAAAATCCTTTTCTAGTCATCTAATCAGCAAGAGTCATTTGAAATGAGGGACATCAGCTCAACCACCAGAAAAATGCTGGCTTTGTACGTCTCTGCAAACCACAGATAAACCACAATTTCACACTGTTATGTGAGGGATACGTTGAAACATCACATTTTAACTGTGGTTAATGTATGGTTATGTTTATGCACAAAAAAACATTTGGTTATGGTTAGGAAAAGATCATGTTTTGGCTTAAAATACCCAATGAAAGCAGCCTGATTCACCAACGGCAACGTCCAGGGCTGAAAAATGAAGCTAATTTGAAGGTGCCAAAAACTGCAGTTCCAAAAATGGCCACTTGAGGCTGGCTCCAGGAATGAGTTAATCCCTGAAGTCACCTATGTTAAAATACCCAACTGTACAGCAGAAATAAACATGTTCACAGCCGGGTACAAAGAACAATTTTCGACTCAATAGCTAATTTCCCCGTTCATGACTCCTGTACAGGTCGTAGATTTAATATAACTCACCAGTTTAAATGTTACAAAGGCTTAGAGTTATTCAGAATTAAGGCTGTGGCTGCTTTGAGTGGCAGGTAGGTTCTGTCCATTGACAGTTCGCTACCATGGCAACAATGGTGGTTTGGTAACATAATCATGGGTATGGGTGTAGCCATAGCTAGTGATATTTCAGTGTTTTTCCACTTCACGAACATTAACTGTAATGTTCTGGTTGCCTTAAAAAGTCTTGTTTAGCGTTTGGTTGTGCCAAAAGATCCTCTAAGGAGTCAAATATTCAATTTTTCCAGTAAGTACTTTTTTAAAAATGGTTTTAAGCCTGTTCTTTTTGCTAGTAAAAATTAGCATTAGCATTATTACAGTTAACCAAAGCTGTAAATGCACTGTGTTGACGAAGCTTCCACCTTCTCTTTCAAATATGCTCACCATTGGCTCCAAATGCCAAAATCATGGCTTAAAAACTGGAGTCCACAAACCAGTGGGTGACGTCTATTATTATTTTATAAATTTTCACTAACTGACTAGTTTGAACCATGGACTGTACATAATGATGAACGACACATTTCTACTTGTTCGCACTGTATGGAAGTGAAGCTAAATTATCCAGGATACAGCCGCCGCCATCTTGCTCTGGTGACATCATTTGCAGCCAGAGTCTGCGCAGTAGTGATCTCCCTGGTATAAGGCTTCCTGCCTATACACCTGTCTGACTAATGCCAAGCAGTGCCACTGAATACAAGCCCACTGATTGGCTCATACAATTGTCAGTCATGTTGTAAAACCCCTGTTTTATAGCATTAAATAAATAATTAAAACCAATCTTATCAGGAAAATGAACACTTAAACATACAGCAGCGTGATAAACTACCTTAAATGACAGAAACCATCTCTGGGAAAAACGTATTTGACGTATACTTTGAGATTTTAGTTTGGCCCATGTTTCATCTACTAACATGGAGATGGCAGGCTTTATGACCTGTACTGCAGCCAGCCACCAGGGGGCAACCGAGATATTTTGGCTTCACTTCTGGGAGGCTGTCATGTCGTCCATCTTTATATACAGTCTATGGTTTGAACAGTAAGCTTTAGCTAAGCTTATTCGCTTACTTGCTGAAAGTTAGATGAGACTGACACCACCCTCATATGTCTGTCTGTTATATGAGAAGTTGCAGCCAGTTAGCTTAGCTTAGCATAAAGACTGGAAGCAGGGGAATGCAGCTAGGCTAGCTCTGTCCAAATGTAAGAAAGGTCTTATCTTGAAATTTGTTAGATACATGGTACATGCTGTTTGGTGCATAATGTTGCCAAAAAAGGACAGAGGATACTTTTGTATGAGATGATAAATGTCACTTTCAAAGGATGATATCTGAGCCTGAAGATGGTCCTGAAAAGCAGCACTGCATTAACACATTTTACAAGAATCTCACTGTATAAAGTTGCCTTTCATCATTCTCCCTTTAACCTGCACTCTTAATAAATTCCTCCTTTAATGTATTCCACATCAAAACAGCCCCGCACTGATTCTTATTACTGGATCTTGTAATGCAGCCAGACTCATATGTGGTTGGAGGCTCATCTCCTCCTGTTCACCGCTGACGTACTGCTTGCTGGGCCAGAACATATTGCTGTGTGAATAGAAGGGCAGACTAAAACCCCACTCTCATAACCAAGCATGAATAATGGATTAAGAAATTAATCAGCTCACCATTTTGGCAAAAACAACAAAAAAAAAGATGGTGAGTGAATTTTCTCAGAGCTGGAGCAGAATTCATCAATAGATAATTCAGGCTAAAGGGCGGATGGTGTGTGGTCGTCTGTTTATCCAGCTGTTCTGTTCGCCCCCGGGAGGCCGACAATTAATCCAAGTTTTTGTAAAAACAGGAAAGTTTAACCAAAAATAAACCTTGTGAGGAACTTCATGAAAGCCAGGTAAATGAGAAGTGGCTGGAAGTGAAAAGTGACTGGATATCTCTTTCATAAATATGTTTTTGGCACAGGTTTACCAAGTGGTATTATTGTTGGAGCTGCTGTCACAAGAGCAACCTGACTGCTTTCAGTTTTTGTCACAGCTTAGCAGCTACCACAGTTTCCACTGTTATTTTGGTTTTTCCGTGATCTGCCATTTCCGCTACGGGGAAATAGAGGCTGCAAAGAACTTATATAGATACTCTCTGGTAACTGGAGATAGCTCCCGGGGAAAAGCAAATACTATCCTTTGGTTGTGTAACGGTTGACTCCCTTCTATGTGTTGTAAACTAAGCCTTAACTTTCCTGGGAGATCGTATCCAGTGGCAGACAAAATCACATAGTGAAAGCGGGGCTAAAGGGAATGGACCTTGAACTAATGACTAAGGAGTAATCTGGACCCCATGGCTAGATCAGGTGGGATCCATTGTAGTTACATGATATCTAAAACAAACAAAAAAACTATCGATGGACCTTGGCATAAACCAGTAGAATAACCCAATTGATCTAGTTTGGATTTAAGGGGTACTTGTCTTTTTCAACTGTCATTCTTGCATTAGTCCTGTCCTGTCCTATCCTATCCTACCCTACGCTATCCTATCCTATGTTATCCATATCCTTTCCTATCCTTATCCTATCCTATGCTATCCTTATCCGTTCCTATCCTTATCCTTTCCTTTCCTTATCCTTTCCTATCCATATCCTATCCTTATCCTTTCCTATCCTTTCCTATCCTTATCCTATCCTATGCTATCCTTATCCGTTCCTATCCTTATCCTTTCCTTTCCTTTCCTATCCATATCCTATCCTTATCCTTATCCGTTCCTATCCTTATCCTTTCCTATCCATATCCTATCCTTATCCTTATCCGTTCCTATCCTTACCTATCCTTATCCTTTCCTATTCTTATCCCTATCCTATCGTATCGTATCGTATCGTATCCTGTCCTGTCCTATCCTAACCTTTCCTTTCCTTTCCTTTCCTATCCATATCCTATCCTATGTTATCCTATCCTAATCTTTTCCTATCCTATCCTAACCTAACCTAACCTAACCTAACCTAACCTTTCCTTTCCTTATCCTTTCCTATCCATATCCTATTCTATGTTATCCTATCCTTATCTTTTCCTATCTTATCTTATCTTTTCATTTCTTAAATTCAGTATTGGCGAAGCCCAGCCATTGTAAACTTTTGCCAACGGTCTTGTCTTTGTCATTGATCTTTTATCATAAAGTGCTGCTCTGACATTTTCACAGATTGATCCAGAGTTACACAATTTCGTTCTGCAGCTGTCAGTAGATGTAAAAAACGACCTAGTCCCCATTCTTTAGACAAAAACCAGAAAGTGTATTGACTTGTACTTGGCTGCTGCAGGACTGATGCAGCGTCACATTAATGGTTTCTGGACGGTTTTCAAGCCTCCAGAATCTCTTTAATCAGGACAAACCTTGTCTACTGCCATCTACGTACATTACTGACTCTGAGATAGACTCTCAATGTTATTCATCACAGCTGCCTCCCACAGTCGCTGCTCAATGAGTTTGACATGGGACACAGTAAGCCAGGTGGATGATGGAAATGAGAGGGTTATTACTTTTGAGTATTTACAGGGGCTGCCACAGTATTGCCCTGTTACTGTGGGAAAGGTACTGTGTTCTTGTGCATGTGCGCTCTCATCTGCACTTGTGTATGAGATCCTGTGTATGTTTGTGCATTCGTCCCCCCAAGAGAGAACTCATTTCCACAGTCTATACATGGACACATTAAAGAGCCATCATAAAAGATATACACACTGGTATCCCGACATGTACCTTTGCTGCTCGAGTGTGTGTGTGTTTGTGTGTCAACTGGATACCAGTGGACACTAATGAGAGCAGAGTATGTTACAGCCTCGGGGAGCAGCCTCACTCCTCAGCCTGGGGAAATCAGTGGCTTTAAAAACCACAACCAACACATTCTGCCTCCATCGTTCTGTGCTCCTTCGACTTTGTCTCATCTCCCCCCATCCTTCGATTCTCTCTCAGATTCTCTCAGTCTCCTCCTCCATCCTTCTAACCTTTCCCTCTGTTTAACTGTCCATTCTCCCAACTTTTCTCTTTAATTCCTTGCCATAAATTCCACTCCTTTCAGTCCCCTGTTCCTTCATCCTCTCCTTGGCTTCTTTCTTCTCCATCCATCCTCTTCTTCTATTCCTTCTACTATAAGCTATCAACTTTCTCACCTTTTCTGTGCTTCCATCCTCTCCCCTTTCCATTTCATCCCCCCTCTTTGTCCACCTCCATCTCATCTTACTGCCTCCTCTTTTCCTTCCTTTAAACCTCCTCCCTATCCTCTTCTCACCATCCCTCCATCTTTTCATATTCTAATGTGCTCAGTAACTGCTCATTTATAAAGTCAGTCTCACCGTGTGTGTGCCCATGTGTGTGCAACATGTTTATATACCCTTATGATAACAGAGTAGCTAACATGAGCACTTATTGCACCCAGGACTGTGCAAACAAAAGAGTGCCACTAACAGGATGCTGCATAAACAGAAAACCAACAGAAGCCTCTGGCATGCTTAGTCGCACCTACACTGATTGATTGACAGGTGACAGAAAATAGCACCTGGTGACTAAGATGAAAACACAAAATAGAACTGGGGGCTAAAACTTTACAGCCACACTAGTGTCTTAATGGCAGTGCTGATTATGTGTGAGAAAACAAAACTGTTGCAGGGATAAATAATTGAGAGAAACTAAATTTGGAAAAACCTCAAATTTGTTGCGAGAGAGGCAGAAGATGAAAGACCATGTTTACCAAACAGTCTGTCCTCTGTACAGTGGCCAGTTTAGGACATTTCAGCTCAGCAGGCTCAGCTTTACAGTGTCAGACACAGATTAACCTTCTTCAGTCTTAAAGCACCCTTCCAGTGTATTTTAGCATTTTAATAATACTTCATATTTCACCGAGTATGTTGATTAGCGACACTGTCAACCAAATGTTTTTGACAAATAAATTAACGTTTTGCTCAAAGTTAAAAATAGAAGATTGCTGCTAAAACAGGAAGATGACGTATGACTACAGCAGAATCTGCAGGTCATACATCCTGCATGCTCGCACAGGTGCACTGTTATCAACATCATAAACATCACTGAGAGCTAGTGAGTCAACTTATCTTGTATTTTACCATAACTGTAGCATCACAGCCTTAGTTATATACCTCTCTATAGTTGCGCCCTCCACCTTAGTGTAGTGTATTGTTTATTTTCATAATGATATGCGTAGCATAGGTAAAGTGAGCGGCAGCAGTCCACATAGCAACTTACACAAAATCCCACTGGCAGAAATAATGCTGCGTTCCAGTTTCTGAGCCCGTAAATCAACACTTCAAGTCACGACTCACGAATTCATAGCATTCCAGGCAAGTCACGCCAAACTGTCAAACCAACATGGCGGACCGTGCGGGGTTTATGTTTGTTTATGATCACTGCTATCGCCAAAGGTGCCGGTTCCTTGCTCATTTGAGCGAAACGGAGGAGGAGAAATGGCACATAAGTTCACAGATGCTATTATACTTTTTATTCTACGTTATCTGTGTGTTGGGAAATGTATTTTGTATTGACTTATTCTTGCACTGGAAACTAGCTGTTAGAGCGGCTGTCAATAATGCGTTAACATTAGGGTTATTTTTGTCTATTTCTCACCGTGTATCACTTGCATCAACACTGCATCAACGGGGCTGCCATTGTTGTTTAGAGGAGTAAGGTAATTGATTCAGATGTCAGAAAGCGTAACTGGGAGTACATCGATCTGGTACGAGTTCACGGGTGGTAAGTGATGGGTTTGACTGCCGTTCCAGTGCACTTTCACGGGTGGAAGGTTGTAAAAACACGAGTTACGGGTTGCCTGGACCGCGCTATAACACAACGCACCGACTGTCAGGAAGGACAGACATGTAACCAGGGTCCACCATCTGAAATGCAGTTTCGGGACTTGTGTAAAGTTTGCACCATCCACCAGCATCGGCTTCTAACAGGTGCGGACACTGAGAAATGCACAGCTTTTGGTCAAAACATTGAAAAGTCCTGTTAGAGAAATAAAAAGAATCACAGTGCTGTCCAGGGTGGTGCTGAGCTGAGGCGACTGTGGCCAATACTGGTGGACAGTGCACCTCCAAAACTTCCAGTAACTGTGCGGCAGTGCAGCTTCCTGGTAGTGCAGCAGCTAGACACTTCCTCGTCACTACAACAATCAACAACCGCAGCAGGAGGAGATGGTAAATAAGAAAGCAAGTGAAAGAGAGAGGGAGTTGCTGTGTTGTGCTAATTGTTGTCTCATTTGTGCTCTGATAAAAAAGCAAATTTATCAAAGTAAGTGCCAAATTGCTGCTTTCAAAACTACTGTAGCTGCAATCGTGTTGGAACAAATCTGTATTTGATGGCCTCAAAGATCACCGCTGTCTACAGGGCTGCCTTTGCTAAAAGGAACGTTATATACAACCTCCTCCACCGTCACCACGTTTGCTACTGTCATAAACTTTTGACTCTGCCATTTATGCCATATCTTAACTGTGTCTATGCCAACATACAGAACACATGGATGTATGTTGGAATATTGCAGTGTGTTTGTTGGCTGCTGCCTACATTGTGTTGTGTAGTCCCGTTTAGAGCATTGGTTATCCAGATTGGTCATCTTGAAAAGTTTGTATCTGGATCAGGGTGATCTAATCCAATGCTGCTTTGAAAAACTGGCGCGAAAGTAAGATGGATCAGCTGACACAGTCGTATTTATCGATGAAGCCAAAAGAAAGTAATCAATTAACT
Source organism: Epinephelus fuscoguttatus (assembly GCF_011397635.1). Taxonomy (NCBI): domain Eukaryota; kingdom Metazoa; phylum Chordata; class Actinopteri; order Perciformes; family Serranidae; genus Epinephelus; species Epinephelus fuscoguttatus. Next base: position 7,273,813 of record NC_064765.1, read on the forward strand.
AAACTCCATAACTGCCTTAAAGACATAGAAACCTGGATGAGCACCAATTTCCTGATGTTAAATTCAGACAAAACTGAAGTTATTGTTCTTGGCCCCAAACAACTCAGAGACTCTTCATCTGATGACATAGTTTCTCTAGATGGCATTGCTCTGGCCTCTAGCACTACCGTAACAAACCTCGGAGTAACATTTGATCAAGATTTGTCTTTTAATTCTCATTTAAAACAAACCTCATGGACTGCATTTTTTCATCTGCATAATATTGTGAAAATTAGGCCTATCCTGACCCGAAAAGATGCAGAAAAATTGGTCCACGCTTTTGTTACCTCTAGGCTGGATTACTGTAACTCTCTATTATCAGGTAGCTCTAGTAAGTCCTTAAAAACTCTCCAGCTAATTCAGAATGCAGCAGCACGTGTACTAACAGGAACTAAGAAACGAGATCATATTTCTCCTGTTTTAGCTTCTCTGCACTGGCTCCCTGTAAAATCCAGGAATGAATTTGAAATCCTACTGTTAACTTATAAAGCTCTAAATGGTCAAGCTCCGTCATATCTTAGAGAGCTCATAGTGCCTTATTATCTCACCAGAACACTGCGCTCTGAGAACGCAGGGTTACTCGTGGTCCCTAAAGTCTCCAAAAGTAGATCAGGAGCCAGAGCCTTCAGCTATCAGGCTCCTCTCCTGTGGAATCATCTTCCTGTTGCGGTCCGGGAGGCAGACACCGTCTCCACATTTAAGACTAAACTTAAGACTTTCCTCTTTGATAAAGCTTATAGTTAGGGCTGGCTCAGGCTTGCCCTGTACCAGCCCTTAGTTAGGCTGACTTAGGCCTAGTCTGCCGGAGGACCCCCTATAATACACCGGGCACCTTCTCTCCTTCTCTCTCTCTCTCTCTCTCTCTCTCTCTCTCTCTCTCTCTCTCGTGTCCTATTACTGCATCTTGCTAACTCGGCCGTACTGCATGTCACTAACTCGGCTTCTTTTCTGGAGCCTTTGTGCTCCACTGTCTCTCAGGTTAACTCATATCACAGCGGTGCCTGGACAGCGTGACGTGTGTGGTTGTGCTGCTGCCGTGGTCCTGCCAGATGCCTCCTGCTGTTGTCATATGGATTACTGTTAATTTATTACGTTGATCTGTTCTGTACGACATCTATTGCACGTCTGTCTGTCCTGGAAGAGGGATCCCTCCTCAGTTGCTCTTCCTGAGGTTTCTACCGTTTTTCCCCCGTTAAAGGGTTTTTTTGGGGAGTTTTTCCTTATCCGCTGTGAGGGTCATAAGGACAGAGGGATGTCGTATGCTGTAAAGCCCTGTGAGGCAAATTGTGATTTGTGATATTGGGCTTTATAAATAAAATTGATTGATTGATTGACCGATCCTGGACAGCAAAACATGGGATTTCCAAATCTGGATTGATATAATCTTTTGAACGACTGGGCCCTGGGAATGAGAACAGGCCACTCTCTTTGCCACGTGTCCTTTTATCCAGCTAACATGAACACAAACACACACACACTTGACCTGGACCTGGAAATTTTTTGGTCGGATCTAACAACCGACAGATCGAGCTACAGAGCTGCTGGCAGCAGCCGATAAAAAGAAAGTACACAGTACATTATTTAATAATGCGTCTTGAAAGGAAAATCGACAAAATCTTCCAAATCCCTGCTTATTCTAAGGAAAAGATAAATATTAATCAAAGTCTTCTCATAATAAATCTCTATAAAATATCATTGTTAGTCTATGGTTTTAATCTGGAAAACACGTTCAGGAAACTTCATCATCTTTCCACCCTCCTGCTGATGTCCCTGTGTATCCATCCCCAAACTACATTTAAAGCAATGGTGGCAGCTTTTACAGTAAACTACTTTGACATGAGAACATTTGAGACCATTTTTCTCTTATTGTACCTCTTGTCTCTTTTCTTTCTCAGCTTTTTGTTTCCCAACATGAGCTCTGGTTCTGGCAAAACTTCCCTTTACTTCTCAGCACAACAGAAAAAAAGAATCTGGCTAAAAACGAGACAGCTGTCTCAAGGAAAAGAAAAACTTTCTAGGAGGGAAACGTTTTTTAGGAAGAAGCCTCCTTTTCATGCTGTGAACACACACAGACAAACCCCTTATCAAGCTTCCCCTTACAGCCACTCTCTCCTTCAATCCTTTTTGCTTCCTCATTCCAGCTCTCATCCCTCCACCACCACCTCATCCTGCTCCATCCATCTACCACTAAGCTCCTCCCTCCCTCCTTCTCCTCCCTGTTGAAGCTGTGATCAGCCAGCAGCTTTGTTCTCCTGCTCAAACACAACTGCAGCTGTAAGCATTGTTGTTAAGGAACATTCCTCTGGTTGCTATGCAACACAAAGTTTGACAACAACTTGCAAGCTATTCAATTAGCGTCAGGGAGTCATTTTTCCAAAATGGAGTCTGTGGACCTCTGAGGGTCCTTGAGAGATTTTCAAGAGCTCATAGAAAATAAGCACTCATCTCATTGACACGCGTGGAGGGACTGTTCGGCTTCTCCTCAGCTGCAGTTACACATCCAGCTGTGATCAGTCACACTGCAAGATATTTCTCACAAAACAAAACCTGATTTCTTTCAATAAAATCTCAAACAAAATCCAGTGGTTCAATAATGGTTGAATTTCATAATAGTCAGCCTGTTTGATAACAAAAAGTTGTGATCCAAAAGTCTTGGAAAAGCTCAGCTACGACCAAAGATTCAGGATGAAACCATTTTAGAATGCTACAGGGGAAAGTTGCAGCGGTGTGATTTGGCCCGTCTGAGCTCGACTCAAGCCAACTGATGGTGTCACCTGGGATTCAGCTTTAAGCCCAGGTCAGACCAAAGATTTGTGACAGCACAAAACTGTTTTACAACGTTGCAGAGAAAATTTGCAGTGGTGTAAACTGGCCGGTCTGAGCTCGACCCAAGCTGGCTGATGGTGTCACCAGACACTCAGCTGGTCAAATTGCCGGCGCCTGGTTTTAGAACATAAAGCATGTCACCTGTTTCTACAGCCAACTGGCGTGTAGTGAAGTCCACTGGTCAAGTCAAAATGACCACAGACGGCAACAGACCGTCCCCGCCAAGCCCTCTGTTTCCGTCCTCACGGTGTGTCGGTGTCAGACGGTCGCTGCTGCTGGCTGCTTGCAAATGCTGCCGTGAGAACACAAACAAACTCTAGGCAACTAAACAACTTCGTAACAAAATTAGTCCCTAGCCCCTTTTACACTGCCAGATTTTCCGCGAATGTTGGGCCGTTTTGCCGGCAAGCTGCGAGCATTTAGACACATAGAGCTGGATTGGCGAGTTGATCCGAGGTGCCCAATTTTCCGCCTCGTAGGGTAGTTATATTGGCGGAACCCTTTTAGTTTAAACAGACCGAGGCGGCCTTTCGCAACGGGAGGGCTGTTGAAGACTTGTCGGAGGATCTGCATGTGCGAGCCACTGGCGGTGGATAAACAGGAAACAGCTGATAGCAGGAATTAGCGAGCAGCTAGTAGCAAGAGGGAAACACAAACCTGACAGACACTGTATAGATGAGCAAGTGGGGAGACAAGGAATTGCGCACCCTCCTTGTCCTCACAAAGGAAGAGGCCATTAACCGTCTGATGACAGGGAGGAACGGGTCGACTTATGAGAGAATCGCCGAAGGACTGACCAGCCGCGGCTTCCCTCCCACGTCACTGTTTACGTCACACGCTGAGCTACACGTTTTGTTATTTGCTCACGCCCCCCATTGCCCCGAAAAAGGCGCAGGTAGGCGGCATTTTGCCGCACTCCCCGATTTTATTTTTATACTGCCAATGCTGAAAAAGACTGATTGTGCTTTTCTGCAAATTTGCACAACTCCTGTCTAAAAAGGGCTCCTGATTCGGACCAAAGCAAGACAACTTTAGGTCTGAAAGCCCTCTGTGTCATAAAGAAAACAGAAATTTTGACCTGATTATATGGGATCACCAAAGTGATAACAATTTATCTTGACTGTGTGACCAAAATTACACGGCAATTCATCCAACAGTTGCAGAGATTTCCTTCAACCTCACGGTGGCACTAGAGTTAGTTTAGTAGTTTAATTAGTTTTCTTAATCTGGAAACCGAAGTGTCTGGAAAAAGGTGGTGGAGCAAAAGACTGATAATTCGAAGTCTATTTCCAGTCTTCATTTCCACAGCATTAATCCCATCAGTGCAACAACACAGTCGTATTCATAAGTTTCTCTTTTTCTATTATTTCATTACACATTCACTGGTGTCATTCACTGGGATGAGCTCTACTCTGCTGTGATTTCATTTTGTCACTTCCTGCAGATGTTTAACTACACTTTTCAGAGGATTCTGCTGCCTGAAGGAGCGCTGAGGTCTTTTAATATGAAACCGTGTTGACTGTGCATTAACAGCAAACAGCGGCAAACTGACAGGGCAAACAGGAGCAGCTGAAAACATACTGAGTGTTTCCACTAAATATATATCCTCCAACATATTGTACTTGTAAAAACAGGGGAAATAAAAGCCTGTCTCTAGTATATAAATGCCTGATTCAATTTTTCATTGAGGTACAGTTTAAAGGCCTCACCCACTTTGAGAATTTAAACTATTTTTACATTAAATAAGGCCTGCGCTCTGATATAAACATATCTAAGATGGTTGATGGCACAAAATAATTTGGAAAGCCTTAAGTGAAGCCACCAGATTTCACAAAGTAAATGACATTAAAATAAAACCAGCCAGAAAAGTTAATGATTGCTCTGCTTTCTTCTGCAGAGTGTGATGGATCAGTTTAAAAAGAGGCTGTGGCATAATTACCACTCATCTGTGATGCAGTTTCCAAAATCTTTCTGCAATATTTTTAAACTTTTTTTCTTTTGCAACAAGGCGACTGATGTAAAATAGTACATTTGTGAAGTATGAAATTACAGTGTGTGTCTCAGATATTTGGTGAAGTGTCCAGAAGTGGCTGCTGATATGTTGGCTGAAGTTACTGTAACAGGAAACAGGAAATCTGAAGCTTCTCTCTTTGTGACACTGATGCTGCTGAGCTCTGAAAAGGCCTGAAGCCCAGTAAATTCAGAATTAAATGGAAAACAACAGCAGGCATGTTGAGAAAGTATTCTCCTTTTGACCCTGTCCATCTCTGCACGGCAGCAGCAGCTCCTGACGACAGCTTACTGACAATGCATTGACTGATGTCCTCAGCGTGATGAAGCAATCTATCAAACATCTAATATGCTCTTGATGAACCTCTGACTGCCGCCGCGTCCGACTCGCCCTCCTAATGAAGTTAAATAAGTGGGAAGGCAACACAAAGGAGCGGCTGCAGACAGGCCCAGACAATCAGAGCTTCACTCCTCCATGCTTTTACTTTCCTCTTCCTTCATTCCCTCCTGTCTGTCTCCCTCTTCTATTATACCTCCCACATACTGTGTCTCATGCTTTTAAACGTCTGTCCTCTCCAAACAGTATTTCTTTTCTGCTATGATATATCTCCATAATTCTCTTCCCCTCTATATTCTATTATTTTTATCGCCTTTTTCCAAATTCTTCTTTTTCATTTTGTCTATTTCCACAGATTAAAAACTGCAGCTGCAACTCATTCTCACTATCTGCTGCAGTGGATCTATAGCTCCAACATAATGGATTGCGATCTCCCATGCCAGCAACACAGATCACAATCCTGCAGCAGTTCCTATGGGCACCGTCCTGAATCACAATCTTCCATTACAATGTAACATTGATTTATTTCAGATAGTGTGGCCCATTTACAATAAAAAAACTGTAATATTTGCAATATATTTTATATCAGTAACCTCGATGAACTTAGGATGATAATTCAGTCAGCTGCAGCAGGCAGCAGTGCTGTAATGAATAAGGAGAGGACGATCAAGAGCCAACAAATCCAACATGTATTGACAAACATTTTTTTACCCTAAAGGCCACAATATAATGTGAAAGTAAGAGTCATAATTATCACTAGCTCAGAGCTTTTTAGCCTCTTTTAAAACCTAGATTTGGTTTCACAGTTTGGTTCATTCTCAGCAATCAGCTTTGTTCTAGCACAAACAATCTCTGATGATGTAACTGTACACGACCTGCTCTGCATAAACATCAGATGTTTTTATCAGAAGTTTGCGGAGACCAAATGAAAAGTAAAATGAGAGTGAATATTTGGGGGAACATTAGTGCAATGTGATGATTACGTTGCTCTGTATCTGCTTGAGAACATGTTCAGTAAAATGTTTTAAGGCACTGATATATCAGGGAGCAGGACTATTTGACTGTGAGGTTGTTTTAATGCTTTTCTGGCCAAAAACGGATTAAGGCCCTGATCACACAGATCATGGTTGCAACACGCCTCTTCACTCTAGATGCCTGGTGCTTTTGCCGGAGTGCTCTGAACTCCTCGAATTGAAAAGCTTTAACTCAGAGCGGAAAATCATCTCTTTTTCATTGTCTTTTTTCCCACTGTCCAATTGGATGTTTTGAGAGGCTGGCCTTCTGTGGTGGTCACGAGAACAAGTTCACAGTTGGTAAACAATGGAGGAGAAACTGGTGGTAGCTGTTGCTGGATACCCAGAGCTATACGGCCTGATGATAGACAGCAGGTTGTCAAACTGCCCCTGAGTCATCCTAAAATATGCCTGGAAACAGCCATCATGGAGGAGAAGCTCCTGGACCAACTGGTGGTACTCCCCATGATCCACCCTCTTTTTAGGGTCTCATGTACCCACACAGATCTCTGTTTATCTGCTGACAGCCTCTCACCCTCAAACAAGGGCTACAGCAAGTTTTTTGTTTTTTGTTTTTTTTTTACTATTGGCATTCAATTTTTTAAAAAAAGGCAGCGCAACAGTTGCATTAGAGAATCTTTGGCTCTCATTGGTAGGGTTGGGTCGGTACGAGAAAAAAAAAACAGTCCGATTTTTGTGAAAAACCGCATCAAATTGGTAATACCGGATTTTCGCCACTTGTGGGCGCAATTGACTCATTTAAAATAAAAACGACCATAGGACAACAGAGTGACAGTAACACGTTGTTACTTTTATTCCTTACAAATAAATTTGCAGGTTTAGCTTACTCAGTCAGTGCAAACAAGGGTTGCCTCCTTCATCTGGCTCAAAGCCAAGGTGTTGCCATATTGGCGCATTCTTTGATTTCTTGGAAACTAAATTGTCCGCCATTACCGACTCCCCGTCACTGTTAAAACTCCAGGCTACAGTAGAGGCCTCGGCGCATGCGCACTCGCATCCCCTAGCTCAGTCCCCGTCCCACTCCCACCCCCCTCTCCCCTGCTCGCTGTGCGCTTGGTGAAGAGGCAGACACAGGTGCTCACAGACTACCACAAAGGCGGTAGTAATCCAGTATCTTTGCTATAAGCGGAGCAGACTCCACGAGGAATGTCAGCAGTCATTCGGGCTTCCATAGTCAGTCAAGCGCACTTCCGCGTTGTAGTTTCCTGTAAAAATGTCCGTGAAAAATCCCGCAATATGAAAAATACATGCCGAGCAGTCTTTTGTATGACCCTGGTGCGCGCGGTCATAAAATCTGAGCTTTGCGTGCACAGGGCTTGCGGATGTCCGCTTTTAGTCCGGGCAGACCTTCGTGGAGTCCACTCTGTGTACGTTGCGCCTGAGTATGGCTGTAAAATGATGTATGCAGTCAGGTTGGTCTCAAAAAAAAACAAAAACCTGGTCCAAGACGGAGTACTGAACCGAACCGAACTGGTATTACCGAGAACCGACCCAACTCTACTCATTGGTTGTTTTCATTGACATGCAGTAAGGCCATTAGAAATGCTATAAATATATAAATAAATAAATATAAATTTGGCCCACGGTAGAGATTTGCGCTCTACCGTCCTATCGTCGATGACGTCATCGCACTTGCCTCAGTGTGAAAATGGCTGCGAGCACAGAGACAGCGGCGCAAGAGGAGCTGGTTCACGTCCGTGATTTAGCGTAGCGCGTGCAACTTGTGTTGCTGGAGAACTTGTGAGTGAGTGAGTTAATGTTTTATGAACAGCCCCGGACTTCTCAGATTCTTTTAGCGACTTACCGCTCAGAGGGAACTGATTCAGCGTCTCCTCTGGCAGCAGCACAGCGTCTCTCCCTCTCCTCTCTCGCCGTGCGCACATGGGAGTTGGTTTTCGGCAAGAGAGTTTGTCATAAACCTTTGGTAATGTAAACCTATGTGACGCTAGGGGCTCCACAAAAAACTCCATATGTGAATGTGTGACAGTTGTGGTATCATAGCAGCCTGTCACAGGTTACAGCATGATGATTAGAGGAGAAATGGCAGAGCATAAAGGTCCAGGTGGAAAAAACACAACTCAGTCATTTAGGATTTTGCTAAAAGAAGGAAATTACCTTTTGATATAGATCCCAGGGGACATTTTGCACCATAGAGTACTGGGTTTTAATTTTGAGTTTTAAGATCTGCATTCTGCACAATAAATGCTCTAAAAATACATTATATCTTTGCTTTTGTTGTTGTTGTTGTTGTTGTTGTTGTTTTTTTTTTTATCAATTTAGCTTTGCTAAGGGACTACAAAACCCATTCAGAAACACTTCTATTATAACTTTTACACTCAGACTTGGAGGTGATGCCTCTCTTTTCAAACTTGGCTTCAAACTGTTACGTAACAAACTTCCTTATTACGACCCAAACCACAATTTTTTCCTGAACCTAACCACGCAGTTTTGGTGCCAAAAGTGAGACTAAAACCCAACCAGACTGTCTTACAACGTTGGATAAACACCTTCTGGCCTTCTGTTAGGTGCAGTGTGTCCTGTCTGAAACCTTATAATGGCAGTGACAGCAACTGATAACCTCCATTTAATGAGGTGATAACATCTACTGAAGGTTGCTCCGTATTATCTATCGTCAGTGATGTTGTTGTGCTAAGAGAGCTCTGCCATTTCTTTGGTGAGTTGCATATCGTATTGTGACTGGTGGATGTATTTCAGAAAGCCAGTGTTTGAACCAGGATGTAGATGAATGCCTCCTTCTGTTGCTAATGGCTCCATTTTTAGGAAACCAGCCCTGAATGTTGTTTGGATTATTGTCGCCATAAGCTGGTAAGTAACACCAATGAATGCCCAACTTTTAAATTTCACAACAACAGAGACTGTCAGACTGACTTATATTGTTGTTGCTGAGTAAAGTTGGCATCTGTGACAGTTTAACAGCTTCTACCTCAAAACTTCTCCACACCAAACAATCTGCGCAGCTTTGCACTCGCTCTCTGTTGTAATAATCTCTCCTTCTTGTTATTCGCTGTCAGTAAACGCTCATCTGGGGCCGGCTGATGGTGATGAGAATGTGCACGGCACTGGCTGCTGCAGCCATGTTTGCCATCAATGCTATCTGTGCTTGTCTCAGTAAAAAGCAGTTTCAGTGACATTATCTCTGCTGGCTTCTTATTCTTCCTTTCCCGTTGCCTCATTCTTCTCCTCCTCATGAATATTACAGCACGAGGCTGCAGAGAGCAATATGCGCCGCAGCAGATAAGAGTCTGACTGTTTGTGTTTAACACTTGAAAGTCAGGAAGAACGTCAGCTGACGGCCGGTTTCCAATGTGAACGATTGAAGTGACTCAGCTTTCATCCCTTCGCTTTCTGCGTAATCGCTGTTTACATTTTCAAAAGAGAAGTGTAAAAATGGCAGGTATAATCATGTCGCTGTCGAGTGATTTTCACTTCAGTCGAAGGATTATGCGTTTTTCTGTTTTTGTGTTTTCTGACCTGCTGCGATTATGAAAACCATTCAAATCGGACAAGGTCAAAATGCATCTTCGACAACCAAAGAAAAACAGCATGACAGCTTTGCTTGCTGCATGAAAACATGACATTTTGGGGATAAAATATTTTTAACACATCCAACCGTCACCCGGTTGATCTTCTCTCAAATAGCACAAACGGATGCTGCTTTTGTAAAATCTAAGTGTATTTAACTTTTTAGTTGTTTCTCTTTTGCTTTATTCTGTCATGTTTCATTCATCTAATGTTCTTCCTGTCTTTTTCTGACATCAACCTTCAGGTCTTCATGAGCTGCACGAGACACATAAACTATGTTTTTATGATTCTGTTATTCCCAGTATGAATCAATTAGTTATTTGGCATTTACAGCTTATTTTAGATTTGTACAGAAATTTCTCAAATTGCCAGACTGTTAGAGCCATGGTCGTATTTTGCATTGTTGCAAGGTGTCTGTGTATGCAAATAGGTGTGTGCCAGGAGGAGATCAGTGGTCGGTGGCTACGGCAGGTGATTGGCGCGTATTAATGATGGCTCTCTACCTTAAGAGCCAAGATGGTTTCGGCTCTGTGACCAGTTGGAAGGGCACGTCTGCCTCACCTTCCAACTGGTCACAAGCACGCACACAGACTGAATGAAGCATTTGCCATGCTGGTGGTTTTGTTTGGCTGGAGGTAGCAGGGATGGACTGCCGATTTTGTTAACCTTGGTTTGTTAGTGTTATGAAGGTCAGTGGTTGTTTTTGTTTTTGTTTTTTTTAAATTTTCTTCAGGTTAGATAGGTTGCTTCTTGAGTTTAGGGGTGTTTTGCTTTCTTTTGTTGGCCTTGGTCACCCTGAATTCTGACCAGGAACCCAATATATTCATCAGTGATTGTGAATAAATTAGACTGTTTGCTTATTAAGTGATCTGTCTTTGCGGCTGACTGGGACGTGGGAAGACAGGGCCTTGTTTCATGCTGTTTCATGGTCACCCCTAGACGGGGCACAACACAGATTCTGGGCCCTGTTTAAATGATCTTCACTTCACTTCACTTTATTAATTTGTCCCTTGAAGGGTGATTTGGTTTGCAGCAGACAAATTCAACACATACATTCAACAGTCACAATTAGACATACAACCTGAGTGAATTACATCAAATGCACCAAGTGCACAGTTTACAGTGCAAAGAAAGAAAGAATATAGACCACTAGTCAGCTTATATGCAGTAGCCTACACAGTAAAGTGCGTAGCAGATAAATAAATAAATAATCTGTACCGTGTGGTCTAAAGTTGTGGTTCCCAAATGGTCCAACCACGGGGTCCAGATTTCTCCTTAGTCAGCAGTTCAAGATCCACACAATTTAAGATATTCAGCGTCATACTTGGCCATGTCGCCCAGCTAGTTACTGCCTCTGTCAAGTAGCTGTCTGTTGCAGTGTGTTCACACCGGGCGCGAGTAAAACATTCGCCTCGCTCTACTTGCGCGAGTTTGACCACTGGAATATTTAGTAATACAGAGCGGGGCAGGGGCAGGCAGGACAGCAGCACATCAGTGACGACAGGAAAATCTCAACGCTGATAGGCTGCTCCGACACGGCATCAAGCGAATATTTCCCTCGAGTTCAATATTTTGAAATTGCGCAAAGAGGCGAATGATGTGAATTTCGCGTGTTCGCTCCATTCATGTCGAGCCATTCGCGTCATTCATGCCGCCAGCACAAATTCACGTCTAGTCGCGTCTTTACACTGACTTTGTATGTAATCTTATCACGCGAAAAATTCGCCTCATGCCCGGTGGCACTTGGCACTTTCATGAGTCATTTGCGGTCCGTTCATAATGGACTGGCACCCACTTTCGGACCGTGACCCACCAGTTGGGAGCCACTGGTCTAAAGTGAGTGGTGCAAGTGCATTTAGGGTGTGTCCAACCACTTCTGTTAGTTAATTATAAGTATTGAAATTAAAAACCATAACCATAAATTTTATATAGAAAACAAAACCTAACTCTTAACCTCTGAAATAATCAATAAAGTTTCGCTGCTCCTCGTGCATAAATGTGCACAGTGTCTCTTTTAACTGGGAGTCAGACAGCAGCTCTGCTCTGATCTCTGCTATGTTCACATTTAGAGAATGTCGTTAATATTTTCTTCATTGATAATATATTATTTCTGACCTGCAATCTATCCATGTAACCCAATGTGTATAACAGGGAGAGTGTACGCACGCTGCCTATGTAGGTGCATCTTACTACCGGAATATTGCGCCCTTTAAATAGCAGGAAGTACTGCAACATTCTGACTTTGGACCAGCTAACAATTGCTTTTGTATATTAAAGGTCAGAAAAGGTGAAAATCGGCCCATCACAACTTCCGTAAAGTCCAGGATTAGTTTAAATGTCTTGTTTTGTCCAACCAACAGTGCAAAACCCAAAGTTATTTATGATATACACTGACATAAACCAGAAAATGCTGCAATTCCTACTAAGTGTCACTTTAACACTTGAGGCATCTACTAAATGACATGAGCACATACCTAAGATGGCGATGACCTCGTCGTCCTGGATGACCTCCAGTGACCCCGACACAACGAAGCACAGGGTGTCGACGCTCTCTCCGGCGTGGAAGATCAGGTCTCCGGGTGCACAGTGGGTGGTTTGAAACTCCACCGCCAGCGAGCGCAGGCAGCCGTCACTGGCTAACCGGAACGCAGGATGTTCGTTGAAAACCTGATTGAGAGAGTTGTTGATGTTCATCATCTGTTCTTTACAGTTATACTCTCGCTACAGTAGCAGCACCGTCTACGGCTGCCTTCACATGATTACAGGCAGATTTGCTTAGCGCTGGTTTGAGACATTTGATTGAGTAATGCAGCAGTGTTTTGAATATTATGCATGATGCAAGTTTTACACCTCAAATTTCTAATTACTATTTAGTAGTTCTTTTATCCAGCTCCTGATGACTCTTGATGCTATGAACTGATGAACACTCATCATATTTTGTGGTTTGTGAAATTCAAAGTGATAAAAATAGTCTTTCAGAAGAGAAGTTACTCATTCATGTTACAGCTGACCAACAGTTTCAAACACAGAATGTGCATTTTCAGAAGTGTATTAGAAAAAGAAAAGCTTAAACACTCTCCAAAAAGTTAGCAAGTGGACCTTAAGATAAGACTATTGTGTTGATGTATTTGTATTTGTTAGTCTAGTTTAAAACTACTGTGTGCATTTACACAAATTTAACAGTTTTGTCCACTTTTGTCTGTGTGAAATATCACACCAATATGAAAAAATAAATACTGCCCAATCCTTGTTTAACGCTTTTGGCTTTTGAAATGCTAGCAAAAGGTACACTGCAGCCCGTAGAGGACACTATCAGGCCTGTAAATGAACACAGAGGTCATATGCTGATATCAATTGACATGAAAATGAAGCAGCTTCTGCACAGTGAGATAATACAGCACAGTAACAGTGAAGCCTTCATTTGGTTTGTTCCTTATTTCACTGAGACGAGTTGAGTGTTTTCATATCAGCGCTTCCTGTCAATCACCTGAAGTTCCCGGGAAGAAATGTAAATCTCAATCAGGAAATAATCCCTCAAAACCACATTGCCTTACAAACGTCACTGTCACGACTGTGTATTTTCATAAACCGTTGTTTGGCTGGGACAGCAGTTGGCTCTCTGACAGCAGTCCCAAACTGCAGCACGGAGACACCGAAGTGTTTGAAGTTTGAGGACTTCAAAACCCCAAAATCTTCTGATGTGACACGGTTAAACTGCACACACTATGTTTATGAGGCTGGCTGGTTTGCGATGGTTTACATCAAAAGAAAAAAGAAGCAAAAGACTGTTTGTGAGTCCGGTTTTCTTTGGAAACATGGAGCGCTCACATGCTGCTGTTTTTCAGGAACATTTTGCATTTCATGTTTTCATTCATGAAGTCTCACATTTTCAACCAGATAAAACAAACAAAATCTTTTAGTACTGGAAAAGGAATTAGTATCAGGGACTTTTATTTTTACTTATTAGCATATTACATGTGTGTTCATTATTTTTGTTTTTCATTTTAGTTTTTACCAGATTTTAATCAAACTAACTTTAAAAGAACCCGGAGTGCTTAATGAGCACTACATTTGCATTTCTGCTACAATTTTTCTGTCATAATTTTTATTACTAAGCATTTTCTGATGTGTATTCTTTGCAAAAGGACCTAATTTATGGTAAAATGAGGGGGGACAGTGCCTTTGTGCAAAATAATACAATGGCTTTTGGATTGTTAAAAATCTGTTTAAACTGCTACTTTTGAAAAATCCATTTATCTTTGGTGAAATTTTTCAAAATGAAAGCTCAGAGTCATCAACTTGCCTCGAGCTCATTAAGGGGATAGCTGGGAAGTGGGTTGTATGAGGTACTTATTCATAGTCATTGTATTACTTACAACAGTGAGTAATCATTTTCGGCATCCGATTCAGCATCCGTAATCCTGTTCAGACTGCCCGTACATTATTTCAATTTCAATCTTTGGTTCTTTGTGACTGATGAAGGTGCACAAGATGCATTTTTTGGCTGTGTCCGCTCACTATGACGCAGTCTGCTAGCGTTACTGCTGCTAGCATTAACGTTACAATGACAAAGGCTAGTCCAGGCTCCACCCACTTTGCAAAGCGATGAGCCCTGGGGGGAGTCTACTGCTGCGGCTCCCCTCATCAGTGACTGCTGTGCGAGCTCAGAATACTTTGATGTTTTGTCTCAGGAGCAAATATCATTGGTAAGGTAAACACTGTGATGAAGATTCTCCTTACGATGCCTGTATCCAGTGCTGAGCGACCCTTCACTTGTTTACATCACTTGAAGACGTCATGACTGACGAATGACTGAGTGGACTTGCACTGATGAACATCCATTATGATATTGGAAGTGATGCAGAAGCCGTTCTGCAGGAGTTTGATGCAACAGAGAGCTGCAGAATGAAATTCAAACAGGTTGGAATACTATTTAATTTTCTCATGGAGGAGGTTCCTGTGCGTACTATGAAATATCATCCTGCCAGCACAACTGACTAACAATAGATGGCAGCTGGGATGCCTCCAGTTTGGAGAAGCGGCAGGGTTATCGACAGAAGCTAATAGGACCTGACCGATTTATCGGCCAGCCGATGTAATCGGCCGATTATAGCCATTAGAGAATAATCAGCAATTGGCCAAAAGCTGGCCGATTGACGCCAATGTTAACACTTATATTTTCATCAATAATAAAATGCAGGGAATATGGTGTTAAACCTACCTCTATTAAATTGGCAATAATACGAAGAACTCTGGTACTGTGAACATACATGTGAATGTCTTAATTCATATAGACTTTGCATGATTATTTTATTTCGCAGAGGTTTACTGCCTTTTTGCACATAATATTTTTGATTTATTTTGTGTTCAGATTGTTCATATGCTGCTTGTTCCACACGATTTCTGATAATATAAGTGTTTGAAAATAGTAAAATGTTCTTCCTTCAATTTACATCTTTGTACTGTTTGAACTATATTTAAGCCATCAAAAGCAGGTATTTCGGGGTTTTTTAAATTGAAAAACGTAAAAATTTAATCGGCCGATATATCGGTTATCAGATTTTTTTTATTACATAATATGGGAATCGGCATTGACCCCAAAAAAATCCCTATCAGTCGGGCCCTAGAAGCTAAACAATGTACTTCTGTGGAGGGGGGCAGCAGCAAAGCATATTTCAGCCGCCTACAAAAACTCAATATGCATTCAAGGCTCTGCTATATCTAAACTATTTTTACTTCTTTACCTTGCAGCAGACAGCCCTTTCTGACGGGGACCTGAAGCTGTTCTCTATGCTCTCTTTAAAGCCAGCAGACTCCTTTAACAAAAAGATTAATATAACCTCACAGAACACGGGAGCTTCTGGTCTACTGCTGCCCAGTAGTTATTGTGCGACTTTGCTGCATCTTAACAAACCCTTTAAAACACCAAAGTCATGCAATAACACAATCAAACTAACTGATCGAGGCAGCGGTAGACCAACAGCTCCTGTGTTGAGAGGTAAAATTACTGTTTTGGTCGGTGGATGGGATTTGAAGAGAGCAGATATAACAACTTCAGTTCCCCATCGGAAAGGGCTGACTGATGGCGAGGTAAAGGAAAAGATATTCTAAATACAGCATGCACCTAAACTGATATTGTTATCTTTTTAAGTGGGACTACTTGTAGGTGGCTGAAATATGTTTTGCTGCTGCCCTTGTCCACAGCAGTACATTGCTTAGTGTTGGTGCTCCTGTCTGCTCTTCAAACGACGGGCATGGTGACAGGCATCTATTGTGGGTAACACACCGACTACGGATAAGTTCATCATACAGCCCCACTTAAAAAAATCCTATCTATCTATCTATCTATCTATCTATCTATCTATCTATCTATCTATCTATCTATCTATCTATCTTTATTGAGCAGCATCAACCTACACTCCTGTAAAATCACTGCACTTGATAAATAAATAGCTTGTATTTGAAATTAAATGTAATATGAACTAAAGACATTGAGCAGCAGTCCCTCTGAATGACAGGACTAATTTTAGTAGCTTCTGAGTGTTTGTCATTGGAGATGGTTGTTACACAGCTGAAGGTGTCCTTTGTCCAATGCCAGTTCAGCAGTTTGAGTCTGCCAAAGTTTTGGGACTCATATCAGTCATGTCCAGTGATGCCCAGGAGCTTCTGACTGAGCCCATCTACTGTAACCAGTATTTAGTTATGTAATAAATGCACATGAGCACTGGCACTCAGTGTGCTCAGTGTAGTGAAATCCCACTCCAGTTTGTGTGAAGATGGTTCAATATGGTTTTTGGGGCCAACTGAGGTGTTTGGAAATGTTACTGCAACCATTAGACATCCGCCCTCTGTCTTAAAAAGACATTCACACCTACACATTGTTTTAATCCTAGGTTTAGTTTGATGTGTGTAAGTAAGTGCAAGTGTTTGTAGCTGCACTAGTATTTGGCACCACAACCTGTTAGTGTTGACAAGATACTGGAATTTAAAATTGGAAACAAATACCTTAAAAAATGTGATACTATTTTTGATACTATGGAGAAAATTGGCATTAAGGGCTAACAAGTTTTTTTTTAAAAGATAAATATAACAAGGCTACTACATGATGACAACAATTTTTCTCTTCTTAGTTAGCTGAAGAAAACAGCAATGAGAAAGCTCAGGTGAGACCGGTGCATCGATACCACAGATAATGAGTGTCGAAACTGTTTCAAATATTTAGTATCAATGTGTACTGATAAATGAATATTTCTGACAGCACTGCAACCTACCAAACATAGGCTGAAGAGAGAGAATGATAAATGTTACTGGATGTTTTTTCTTACTCTTTTTGTTGAATCCTCTCATGTAGGATTTGTAAATGTCTAACTTTAGCACTCCTTAATGCACCATACAAAGAGCCATAAATGTCCTTTTTTTCTTTTCTTTCTCACATATCAAATTTTTTGAGAAACGAAACCATGTGTCATCAGAGTAGTCGAGTACCAGGGGTGTCAAACATGTCAAATGCAGGCCAGGAGCCGCGTGCCCAAGGGTATAATCTGGTCCACTCAATGATTTTGCTAAGTAAAAAAACTGCAGAGAAGTCATTTATTCCACTTTTTTTAATTAAATGCACTGCTATTCCTGTTTGTTCAAATGAACCAGTTCCTGTTTCTTCACAGAGGTAAATGGGGAGCCAGTGTGCTCGGTGTGCTCACAGCACCTTTCAGTACTCAAGGAATATTATAGTCAGTCAGCACCACTATCAAACTCATCATGGCGAAAAATACAACAACTTGCAAGGACGCCTCTGGTCTATTAAATGGCTTTAAAAGTGTTCACATGTATCAAACTGTGACCTAACTGCATTATTATCCCCTGACTTTTCACACAGTCAAAACACAGAACTCACACCGTCCGTCCCATTTCCTTTTGTATACAGTGAAGCACTCTGATACATCTAGTGTGGGTCTGTAGATAATGCATAGATTCGTACCTTCCTGTTGAGGTGGACACAGATGTCGGCCCGCATGTCCTTGGGACAGATGGATAAGACCTGGAAGACAGAGACATAAGGGGGTCAGGCTGCTGTCTACAGAAATTCTCTCTCAGGACTCAACCTGGTAGAAAATAGTCACAAACAGTATTTGATGGAGGTCTGTTAGCAGTGAGATGACAGTTTAGAAGCTTTATCAGGTAATGAGGATGTTTTTGTACTTGTGTGCTTGCTCTTCTTTTCGTTGAAATCATTGGCTGTCTTATTGCCAGTGTGTGGAGGAGGAAGCGATCAGGTCATGGGTTGTAGATCTACAACTGAGTTAGCAAACCCCACTGGGACAACCAGGAAGTGGTCCTTACTCATGCCTACCATACACTTCAAGACTTTTAAAAGACTAAAGTCTGACACCCTCTCACATCCAGAGACATGTTATTTGTTACAAACTTAAAGGCTTTGCAAATACTAGCGGCCCTGCAGGGTCACTGTTTTCAAGACTACAACTAGATTCCCTTTAATGTTATTTCCCACCCTGCTCCTGGTGGAAATTATTATGTCAAACTGCCTTTTATGAACTATTACAAGTCCTAACTGTTTTTTGTTTTTTTTTTAAAAAAAAACAAAAACATGTAACTCTAGAAACACAAGATAAAAGACATCATATATGTTGACAGTATTCTTGTCAATTTGGCATCAGATAAACTGCAATTTGTGTACAAACTTTACATTTGGATTTTGTCGCCTCACTACCAGCCTCTGTTGGTTAGCTGCACTATTTTAGTGGCAGGAGACCATGGGAATGAGACAAAGCCCTTTTAAAATTCAGATTTCTCACTAAAGTAAGTGCTGTTCGGTGGATCAAATACACGAAGAATTAAACACAGACTTTTGTTCACTCCACAACACCAGTTTCTCTTCGTTTTCCACAGAACACTAGAACCAAGACATGTTAATGTTCTTGCACCTCCCCAGAATCTTCTCGATGTTTACTGTCTGACTAGTTTGCTCCTTGTTTGGTGCTGGAGAGAGCGCACTGATACCCCTTTTCCACCAAGTTAGCTCTGGTTCTTGAACTGGTTCCATTCAGGACTCTTGGAACCTATGGACTATCCAGTGAACCAGCCCATGTTTCCACCAGTTTGGATCAGAACCATTGCATTTCTCACTCAACATCTCTATTGTTGCCTTCTCCATCCTCTCTTTCCAAATCTGTAGAATAGGACAAGCCCACTTATGTGGTCATGGTTCACACTTAAGGTCAAGGAAAACCTGCTTTTTTTTGTAACAACTTTTCGGGTTCCAAATCAATTCATTTTTTGGTCGAAATGCTCGTAACGATTCAAACCTAGGTGCGGGAACAGGGACGGAAACCCATTCCATGTTGGTGGAAAAGGGGTACTATTGGTTGTTGACAGTGATCACATCATTGAACTTCAGAGCCAAGACGAAAAACTGACGATAATATTTCAGTCAGGACCACTTTAGTCAAAGGCAACTTTATTTCCATTTGCAATTTTATATTTAGTGATATCGTTCTGTTCTGGGACCTCTCTGCCCTTCCACGAGCCTATGTTGAAAGATGAAGGCGGAGAGAGCAAACCTCTCCGCCCTACCTGCACCTACAAAGAGAGTTAAGGCAGAGAGAACACACCTCTCTGCCCTTCCACGTGCCTATGTGGAAAGCCAAAGGCAGAGACAGCACATCTCCCTGCCCTTCCATGCGCCTACATGGAAGCCTAAAGTGTCATTCTCACTGCCGCGATGCGGAAATGCGGGACGGATTTGTGGAATATTTGCGCAGTGCTTTTCCGTGTTTAACCACAGGTGCGGTACGGATGCAGTGCGGAATATCGCGTTGTTGTGTTCCAAGTCCGCGCAGTGTAAACGGGTGTTGGTGAGCATGGACGAGAGTAGCAGCAGCGAGCTAGCAAGCTAATGTTTAACAAACGTCAACATCAACTTTCTTTAGCACTTAACACTATCACCACAGCCACCAAGCTGGACTGCCAGACGTTGTCCTTTAATTCATTGTTCATAAAATCATCCCGTCTTTTATCAAAAAGGACAGGATGCTGTGAAACAAGGTTTATCAACCTTTCTCCAATACTTTCCTGTCTGACAAGATTTTGGACTCTCCCGGGTTCGCACGACGTCACTATAAACAAACAATTTAATTGGCCCAGCTGTGTAGTTCCACCAGCGAATTCTGCGGTGGTCAAAGTGGTGGAATTTTTTTTCACCGCACGAAAGTTCCACTGCGGTGTGCAAACTTCCATAAGAACCGCGAGAATAATCCGTGCGGATAAGACCAGTCCAAGAGTCTTATGAACACCTTACACCAAACAGTTGAGATCACGGGAGCGCGCCAGAACTCCAGCAAATTCCTTATCATTTTATTCCAACATTGTTAATTTGTCTGTGACAGTGAAATGGCTTGAAAGGTTGGTTCAAGTGGTCAAGTTGGTTGGTGTACGGCCAGCATCAGGCAACTGCCAAGTACTTAATTTCCTGTAATGAAAGGTCTGGCTTCCATTCAATGGCCACCCAGCAAGATGATATTTAGATATTTAGATCTGTTCTGGGTCAGAGCTCAATGAGCTGCAGAAAAAGAAAAAGCTCAGTTTCTCGCTCAAAATCACTTGAGCCGGGGGCAGCTGTCGGGGGGGAAATCAAAACCCCAGACTTCCAAATGAAGAACTGTCTGGCTCTTTAATAACCCGCCAAGCCCTACACCAGGTCACTGTCTGTGTATTACCACAGCTTATTCTGTTTCTGTATTCATTAACTCCCTCTGGATACAAGTGTGTGCCAAAAAGCCGAGTCCGTAAATTGTAATCACTTTGTCCAGCTCATTATACAAATTCTGAAACCCAGCCTAATTAACTGAAGCATTTAGGTAAAACACAGAAAACAAAATATTATCCCATCTTCCACAATCTCCCCCTTGTTGAATACGAAGAAAACCGACCAAGGGGAAGACAGTAAATCATCTAAAAGCCTCTGCAACATCAAAACACAACACAACAGTCTTTGAAAATCGTCTTTGCGCTGTTTAAAGCATGGGGTATTAGTAGCACTGAGATGCCCTGGGAGCCTCTGGTCTTTTTTGGTGTGTACTCGCATAAACAGCTGACTGTGTACAGTGTAAGGGGTCCCAAAGTGACAAAAAATATCCACTAATTGGCCCCAGCTCTGACTGCGAGGTATTTATACCATAGGTGCTCTCGGCTTATGTCTCTTCAAGAGAGTATAATTATCTGAACACAAAATGGAAAATGGAATTGATGGGGAGGAGGAGGCTTATGATCTAACGAGGGAGAAAGAGAGCATGAATGTCAAGTGGAAAATGCTGAGGAAATCAATTAGATGGACAAACAGCCCATTACAAGTGACAAATATAATGAGGAGATTATATGAAATAATGAACTAAGTCACCAGTTTGATTCAGAGCCATTTTGTTGGACGATAAAAATGAATAAAACCATCACAGTCCTCCTTACAGCCATCTAAGGTCATGATTTTATGACTCATCAGTTTCCACTTCAGCAAAGATTCTGCACTGAAAACACTTTATTCTAATGTTCTTCCGGAGGTGACAGAGGGGACGTAAGAATAAACCGAGCAGAGCTTTCAGAGGTCTTTGCCAAACTACAAACTCCTAACTTTACACAGACATGTTAATGTTTAAGTACAATAATCAATGTCTACTACAGTTAGCACAAATCACTGCATGTCTCCAGTTAGTATTACACCTTTCCAATAAAACTAAAAACAAAGAGGAAGAAAAGACGCTAAAGAGAACAGAGCTGGTTTTAGTCTGACACCAGAAAAAACAGCCTTTTCATGTGTGTTTACTTTTATTACATTCTTCTTTTTGCCATCTCAGCCGCTCTGAAGGCTGCTGCTGCTGCAGGTGATGCACTGCTTCATCAATGGCTTCAGCACTTTACATGTGAGGCGTCTGTGTTGTGCAGGGGTGCAGATCAGAGCTCATGTTGGAGTATTTTGGAAAGATGAATCATCTCTGTGGATCAATACACACACAGCATGGAAGCTGTTCTGTAAATGTGTGTTTTTTAATCTTTTGTTCCTTCAGTTTTGAGCAACAATTGTAGCTGAGCCAGCTGGATGGTCTGAAGCTTCAAAATAAAACGATAATCTGTGAGGTCACACAAAGCTGGGCCGGCACTGCTGTTTGATGTTTGCAGACTGTACAATGACAACGCCGACTGAATCCCAGGCTATGACATACAATGCAATAGCTCAACCAAAGATATGGCCACATTTCTTTCACGATGGTCATCTGTCATCTGGGACAGCCCAGAATCGCACAGTGTATACCGAGCTTAAGACGTCAACTCCATCAGATCTCACCTCTGAAATCCAGTATGTATTTTGCATTTTTCTGCAGCAGTCGGATGGGTGTGAGGTGTGCGGGAGGAAAAACACAAGAAATCAATGGATTATTAAGGACTGTAATTAGTTAATTACATTAAAGTTATATGTGTGAAAAGATTTCAAGTGATTCGGCAGCAGCAGCAGAGCTCAGAGCACTTCAGTTCCCCCACTTGAAACATAACCATCACTCACACTAACCCATTTTTTAATAACTTAGAATTTTTAAAATAGAATTTCAGTATCTAAATTATGTGTGCAGATAATTGCAGCCTATGAGCTGTGTGATGTGTTTGGGTGCAGAGGGTCAAAAGTTCGCCGCTCAGTGTGTGTTTGGGTAAATTAGGTCAGAACAGTGTGTGACTGGTGACTGGCTTTGAGGCATTTCGTTGGCTTCATGCTGTTTTCCTTCTTTATGCTTGTCTCAGTGTTTCTTCTCACTTGTTTTGTGATGATGCGATGTTTATGGCTTCTTTGTGTCTTTGTGACACGGCTTTCGGCAAATGTAATATTCTTGTACAGCTGTATGAACGGCTACAGCATCCAAAACTGTCTCCATCTACATTTTGCCTCCTTACATTTTTTTGTAATCAGTGCGATGGCAAAAAGCTGCAGTGTCTGCTGTTTTTTTTTTTCAATCCCAGCCTGGATGATTACTGTGGTAAACGAGAATTACCGCCTCACAGTTGTAAGCCTCCACCAACCTGCCAAGTTCCTCTTACAGTTGATGTCAATGTCTGTGAAAAGATGGATGTTTCACACACATCTTCAACCCGGCAGCACAGAAGATCTATACAAACATCACAGTTTTTAGGTGGACACCCAAGATTAGCGTCACCAATTCAGTATCTGACCAAATGTCTCCCCTTCTGTTTCTGAGATAAGACGCTGAGTAATGGACAGGACAGTGTTTTTACAGAACATTATGATGTCACGGATGCCACCAAATTCTAATCAGTTCATTCTTGAGTCTTGAGTGGATGTTTGTGCTGAATTTGAGGAAATTCTGTTAAGGCCTTCTTAAGATATCATGTTCACGAGGATGAGACAGATGCAGAACCCCAGGGACTTGACTACGGACTGCAAAAATCAAGCCAGTTCCTCCTTGATGCAAAGTGGATGTTTGTGCCAAATTTGACTAAATTGCCTCAAGGGGTTCCTGAGATACCGCGTTTGTGAGAATGTGACAGACAAAGTCACGGTGACCTTGACCTTGGACCAACAAAATGTCATCAGTTTATCCTTGACTTGAAGTGGACTTTTGTGCCGACTTTGAAAAAATTGCCTCAGTGTGTTTTTGAGATATCCTGTTCACAAGAATAAGACAGATGAGGTCACAGTGACCTTGACCCTGACCTTTGACCACCAAACTCTAATCAGTTCATTGTTGAGTCCAAGTGGACATTGGCACAAATGTGAGGAAATTCCCTTATGGTATCCTGGAGATATCGCATGCACAAGAATTAGACAGATGCAAGGTCACAGTGATCTTGACCTTCGACCATCAAATTCTAATCAGTTCATCCTTGACTTAAAGTGGACGTTTATGCCAAATTTTAAAAATTTCCTCAATGTGTTCTTGAGATATCACGTTCACAAGAATAAGACAGATGAGGTCACACTGACTTTGACCTTTGACCAAAGAATTCTAATCATTGTTGAGTCCAAGTGCATGTTTGTGCCAAATTTGGAGAAATTCCCTCAAGGTGTTTTTAAGCTATCACATAAATGAGACATAAGTAGATGCGGATGGATGGACAACCTAAAAACATAACAGCCACAGCTGTCGCCAGCGCAGAGGCCTCAGTGTGACCACCTGAAGACTTCCATCAGCTCAACCTTCGAACTCTCACCTTCTCGGTGTCGATGCCTTTGGACATGGACCAGGTGGAGACGATGTAGTCCATCACCCGCTCGCTCAGCCCCTTCGGAACCTGGTAGAGCTTCAGGAAGTCCCTGACGTTGTTGAGCATCTCGTGGTAGCGGTTGGTGTTGGCGTACATCTGCTGGAAGATGGTGGTCACGTTTCCAAAGATGGTGGCGTAGAGCAGAGCTACAGAGGAAGACAGAGGAGAGGGATGAGCACACACAAGCCATTTTCTTCTTTCTCTTTTTACTCCTTACTTCTTGGTTTCAACCTTTTTTCTCATTTCTTTCTTTACGTTGTTCTCATTAAAGCGTTTCATGAAGGTAATTATGTTGACAGCAACAGAACATCCACTTACACTCTCTAACATTCTCTCTCACACACAAACAAGCCCCATATCCTAAAATTGCCAATTGTAAAAGCATTTAATTGTGTTGCTGTGCTGTAAGTCTCCAGGGCTGCAGACCTGTTTGGAGGCTGATCAGCAGCATTTTGTACACCTTGGCCCAGTGTGACCCATGCATACCAGCCAGAGGAGCAGTCAGTCCTTGGTGGGCAGATCAGCTCTCACAACACACCTCCTTTTGGCAGCTTTTGGTCCCCTTTCCTTGTTTTACAGTATAACATCCATGCAACATCACTTAACCACTCCTAACACTACTGACTTAATCGATTCCTCCCATCTGTTTGTTTGATGTGTTTCAAAATCACCATCACCAACCTCACCAGACTTCATTTAAAAAAAAAAAAGCAATTTAAGTGTGTATAGAATCGGCATATTCTCACTTCTAACTGGGTGAATTAAGGGTTTATTTCAACCAAACCAGAGTTGATGATTTGACAAAAAGGCCTATCTCTGTAGGGATTATTTTCATAATGTTTTCGGACACTTGGAGTACAACAATCTGAGGCAGTCAGTAGCAAAACAAGCACTTTACAGTAAGTGGACAAATTTCCAGAGTGGTGACATTGAAGCCTCTTCTGTGGCTGCCGGCTGCAGTGATTTCATTCAGTACTTGACCAATTAAAAAAAAAGTTGATCCCATTAATCATGTAGACATAAAATCATGGGAAAGGGTTGAAATACACCAAAGTTATCCTTTAACATGAGTTCTACTTCTTTGAGTCGTTCTAGTTCTGGAAATTTCAAAAGGTTTTACTGTCATCGTCCTTCTTCTCATCTTGTTCCCTTTATCCATGCATGAAAGCTTCAGAAATGTTCCAGTTGGACCTAGTGCTAAGAGTTACTGTACTGACTACAAACACCCTTCTAAGTATTCCCAAATATCATTACAACCACCTGGAAACACTCTCGCAACTACCCAGGAACCAACAAAGCCCTTCCACTCACAGGGTTCAACGCTAAGGTTTTTTTTTTTCACTTGCCCGGTTGGGCAAGTTGGTCAGAGATCTACTTGCCCGAAGTCAGTTTTTACTTGCCCTATAAAAATTGTTTAATTTAAGCGGCTATCTATTAACAAAGACTGCAGTCATTTTTATGGTATGTAATCTTTATTCACACTGTATTTATTAATTAAAACAACATACGTCATGTATTGTAGCTTAATTCCTACACAAATATGACAGTGTCAGGGCTTCAAGTGAAAAATTTGTCAATCATTCTCCGTCTATAATTTTGCGCCCTATTTGAGCCATGTCCACCTCTATTTATTTTTCACCCCTCTCTCCAGTTCTGCTGTATTAACACTGGGTTTAATATATTTTGCTTCCATCTCTCTGCCCTGCTCTACTGTACTTCAAAGCTACTTAGCTCTCTCTCTACTCTACCAGTAGACTACCACATCCACCTGTTGCACAAAACGCACACAGCAGTGTTTCCCCTAGGATGGAGTTGTAGCAGCGGAGGTGAAGCACACGCATGAAAAATAATTTTCACATGCGTGAAACTTTTTTGTATGCTTGCAAAGCACAGCCTGCTGGGATGTTTCTATGTATCTACTGGCACCAGAAGGGCTCTTTAGGACTAAGTACACGCAGTACATGTGTGCACAGTAATGAGCAGGTGAAATGTGTGTCTAGCTTACATATGAGGTGTCTCAAGATTTAGGAACATACAATTGTATTGAATATGATAAAAGTAAAAAGTCACTTAACATGCTGCTGTTTTGTGCTATGACCTATTTAAGTGCTGGAAGTTGTTATTTACGTGACAACGCCTGAATGCAACACAAGCTCAGCATGAGTGCCGTGCTGAGCTGCTGCGCGAGCAGTGTGTCTGTCTGTGCGTAACAGCAGTCCGTTGGTTATTTACACACTGTCCATTTCCATAACTTTGTCAGCTGACAAACCACACTGGGCTCGGGGTCAGGTTTGGTCAGGAAAATGTGTCCCGAGCCGCTCTAGCGTGCTCACCTGTGTGTGTGGCGGAACTCCGCCGTGCGTGATACAGAGAGCAGAGGAGAATTGTTAACGTGTGACCATGTAGAGACAGAAATGACACTATGACATAACACCATAAATAGTATATTGTTATGTTATTATATGAAGCGTCCGTCGCGCAAAATAATATCAATGGGTGCTGTGGGCAGGACATTGTTACACAGCTGTGCCTGTGACTTCAGGCAGAGAGACTGCTGCATCAGAGCAGAAGAGCACGTTTTAAAATACACTTATTTTATCAATTAACTTTTATTAACTTTTACTATTTTTAGCAACTTACCCAATCGGGCAAGTGAGTTGTTAGTTTACATGCCCGACCGTGAGTTTTACTTGCCCCGGGCAATCAGGCAATCCTTATTGTTGAGCCCTGACTCACCAAAAACCCCTCACAAAAACCGCCTATAACCTACATGGTCATACCCTGGCAACCTGCCTACACAAGGAAACATCTAGCAACATAGAACTGAACCACCAATACCTTACCTGCCATCTAACAATGCCCAAACAACCCTTTAGCAACACCACTGCAAAAAAAGATCAAACCCAGCCAGATTATTTTCAAGCAATAAACTTTAGACAATGTTCCTTTTTGTAGTTCACATTTACAAGTCACCTAAAAGATCAGGTTTCTTATGTTAATGATCTCACGGTGCTTTCAACCTACAGTTGTCTTGCTTTGGTCTGAATCAGGGACTAATTGTGTTACAAAGTTGTATAATTGCCTAGAGTTGGTTCTTGTTCTCACAGCAGCATTTACAAGAGGACCAGATCAAATGCCTTGTGCGAGAAAGCTGCTCTTGATTGGTCAGAATCTCCATGTGAGAAAAATCCAGGAAGTAAAGCAAACGTTGAAGAAGAGTACACTTGCAAGATAAATGTGACACTTTCTAATGTCAGAACAAGGCTGGTTTTTCTGAGCTTTCACAGTACAAATAAAGGCATCAACCAATCAGTGGCGGATTTGTTGCAACTGTCAAGAATTTGCATTGTTGATGATGTGAATAGATTTGATGTGGAATATTTGTAGGTGAGTATTTGGCATTCTTGTGTCTTTTATTCTTCATGCTTCCTTGTGTAAAGGCCCTGAGTCACACTGGGGTAAAGGAAAGAAAAATCAGATGAGGAGGGAGACGGACGTTGTAAAAAGGCAGTTGTGATTTAATTAACGCCTGATATGCAACAACGATCATGACAGTGCGAAAAAGAAGAAAAGGGACGATTGCTAGAAAACAAACATGTATGACGTCTCCCGCGAGATGACAAGCTGTATTAATAGCGGCTTTCACTGCTGAGGAGGCTTTCAAGAGGAGGAAGAGGAGTGTTTTTTCCCCATTTTAGAACTTCAAGCCATTGTTACAGAGCCGTCAGCCTCCTCTGTACCCTGCTGCTACTGTTTCCATAGAGACCTCACTCGAAATAGTTCCCTCTTTTTTCCCCTTCGCTGCCTCCTCACAGCTAATAAAAATGACAAAAGAAAGAAGAGGAGAAATAATAAGTTTAAAGACTTTTGGGTTGAAAAATGGAGTGATCTGATCCAGCCACAAAATAAAAGCGGTGAGGAAGAGTGAAAGTACGGTACATGTGATTTGTCTGTTAAAGGAAAATGTTGGACAGACAATGTCTGAAAGTGACTGTGTGTTTGAGATAAAGTGCGAATATGTATATGTGAAAGGATAAAAAAGAAATTGATGGGGAAAAAAGAGAAAACCAAATAAAGAAAACCAGGAACGCAGTGCAAGCAAAGGAAAGTGTGTGTGTGTCAAATCTCACAGACGCAATGAGTGTCAGAAATAAAAGAAACGAATACAAAGACACAAAGAGCGAGTGTTTGGATGAGAGACAAAAACAGAAAAAGGCAGAGACAGCCAAAGACAGAAAAGTGTGCCGTGTCAGCGGTGAGATAAACAGCGTTCCAGTTCAGTTCGTTCAAAGTCAGCAGCCTTTCCAGGACCTTCCAGGACCTTTCCAAGACCCTGTCAGCTGGGTAAATTAGGACTCAGACAACACTGCCGATCTGGAACTCAAAGCTCAGAGACTCAGCTCTCACCTCCACCAAACACAGGACTCCTAATTGGGTGACTTGTTGGCACAGCGGTTGGCCAGCGTCACCTCAGTGCAGAGAACGACCAAGGTTTGACCCCCCTCCAAGTGACTGTGTTGAGCTCAAACAACCTCTTCGTGTTTGCCAGGATTTGAAGTGGTTAGTTCAGTCTCTTTGGCAAATCATCCTCCAGTTCAGTTCATTTATCAGGTGAGAAGGAAGAAGAGACACCTGAAAATGTGACTTTCAGTCCTTTAAAAAGAGAAAGTTGGACTCCTAGTGTGAAGAGTGCGAAGACAGGCTGTGGAGAAGGATTGTTAGCAAACCAACTGAACTCAAAACTACTAATTAGCTAATTAGCACCATTTGTCGGCTGTAAATAAGGTCTGGCCATGTGTACTTTGAAATGTCAAAGCAGCTTGAGACAGAGCTCCAAAGAAAACAAACTGAAAGACCCACCATTACAGAAGCAGTGTGCAGGAGGAGTGTGTTATGAAAGCTTTATTGGCAGTTTAATGAATGTCCTGTAGATGCGGGTGTGGTTTTGGCAGGTGGTGAGACGCAGGGTCAGCACTGACGTCGCACTTGTGGGTTGGTGGTATTGACTAATTAGCCACTATTTGCCACACAGGGCTGGAAAGGCTTTTGAGCTGAACGGGTACACCATGAGGAAGATGCTAGAGGCGAGGCATTCTGAAAACAAAAAGAGACAGAGGAAGTATTTGACACACCACCACGAATTATCCACATAAATACACCTTCACTCTGAACAACCACGAAGAAGAGCGAGCTGGCCGACTGGACCGACGGAGCAGCACCTGAGGGGTGTCCAGGTCCGAGTGAACTGGTCGCAAGGAGCAAGAGCGGTGGCGGAGGACAGGTCACACTCACCCAGGGAAGTCCAGGTGCATGTCTCACGTCTAACGCAACACGTAGGGAAAGGCACTAAGTTACGGGCTTGCTAGGCTTAGCTAATGAGGTTTCACCAGCCTGGTTTAGCACAATGGCGTAAGAAGGTAAGGACTTCCTGCTGTACTCTCAGCAAACACATGCTAGGCCTTACCTCATGTTAATGATGTTTGAGTTCAGCGATTTGTCTTGACCCTCTATTTGGCATTTCTACACTAATACTGCACAATGACGGCTAAATGTGTCTCTGCTGATTCAAGTAATTAACCTTGCTTACCTGACCTTGATTAGCTTGTGTTTGGCCTGTGTGAGCCTGAATAAACCAGATTCAACAGGTAAACGTTTCCACAATCGCCTGAGCCAAAGAAATTTAAGAACTGGGTTGATCCTGCTCTTTTATGTCCACAACAGTTTGTACTTACTGTATCACAAGGTCTTCAAAACAGCTCTAGAGAAACCTAGTAAGTTCATTAAGTACAAATATTTTGTTAAACTACTATTTCCAAAGTCTTATCCAAAGTTTTTGACCTTCAGTAAGATCAGAACTGGTCAGTTTGTTTTTTCTTTCTCCGTCCTCTCTGCACTCTCCTGTCAAGTCCGCCCCAGCACCTTAATGTTAATACATGTACTCCATTGGTCAAAAGAAACGTAAACATGGTTGTGTTCATAGATAGTCACTCCAATTGCCAGAGTGCTCTCTGGCACAAACTGGACTGTTCGCAAATTCAAAGCATTGTTAGATTATATCATTGGTTATTCAGAGCACCACACTCCCAGAGCAGCAAAGCATACTCTTGACACTCTGAGGAGACGGATTGCTAAGCGCTGTGAAGGTAGCACTTTTTCAATTCATTAATTCATTAATTCATGTAGAAATAGAGTGTCCTACATCTTTGAACAACATTCACACTCACTTTGACACCTACGGGCAATTCAGAGTCAACAGTTAACCTGCATGTCTTTGGACTGTGGGAGGACACTGGAGTGCCTGGAGAAAACCCATGCTAACACAGGTAGAACATGCAAAACTGTGCACAGAGGGGCTCCTCCACGCTGAGTTTGAACCAGAACTCTCTTGCTGTGAGGCAACAATGGTTACCACTGCTCCTCTGCGCCATCCAGTTAATATTAAGGACTATTTCTCTATAGGGACCAATCCGATGTATATCTCATTTTTGACAACATGAAACTTGTTTGTAAAGGTTTCTTAAAAAGGCATTAATCGTTCTAGAAATGAATTTGTCAATTTAAGTGAAATCGAAATGGCGATTTTTTTAGAGATGGCCTTGTAACCCTGATATTTGGCCTTTGAGCCCTTGAGAAAAACTGCTGTGTTGCAGGCCAAGTGGTCTTGCCCCTAAAATTACGAAACTCCAGGCCTGCCAACATCACTCTGCATCAGTCTATAAAAAACACTTATCTAGTCCCATGAGAAACTGTATGAGTTTAGAAGGTTCATTCAAAGTACTCAGGCTACAGTTTAAAGCTGTCATTTCAATACCATATTTGAAATCTGATATGTCCCCCCTGGGTCTATTTATTTAAATATGTCTCAGTTTTCCAGCTCTGGTGGCCGGGGAGAGACGGACTGCTTGGGGAGTGATGGTCAGGACGGGGAGCAAATGAAGAGCTTTATTTCCTCATATTTATTAGTTGATGGAGCAGCCTGGGGGAGGGAGGACCAGACACTGTCAAAGCGAGGCGCTCATCAACCGGAGAGAGTCTTCGCAGAAAGTTTGTTTCTAAATTGACTGTGACACTGAAAAGGAAAATATATCAACGTGATCATTTGGTTGCATTTGGTCGGTCTGTTCTGGCCTCCTGACGCTGCACTCCCAGAGATTACCTGGAAGTCACACAGTGAGAGTAACATCTGATGTAACCTCTGTTTCATTACTATTTCCGGCATCCTCTCTTTGTCAAAGTGTCAATTTTTCTACCCCAGGAAAGTGTAATTATCTATTTTGGTGTACATAACTATATTTGGAAACTATCTTTGTTTGATGATGATTCTGATCCTGACGTCACCAGATGAGGAAACCGTTTCTTTTTTGGTGAAACAGAAAGACTAATCTGACATCGGTCTCTTTGATCCGTCTCAGCTTCTCTTTCAGGTGATGTAAAAGATCTCAATAAATGATATTTCACCTCAGTTCCCCTCACTATTCCCGTGTCATTACTTTCTAACTTTTTAAGGGCGAACTGTCAAAACGGGACTGGTGACGAAATCAAAACTACACATGTACAAAGCAACTTCAAAAACTGGTGACGGGGTCAAACAAAGCACAAGCATTTAAACTCTCAGACTGATTTCTGAACAGTGTTGCTTTTTGGGTAAGAAATCAGTAGAGAACAGAAGTCGCCTTCTTCTGTGTCATGTATATTTTCCTTTTGCGGGTTTCGGACGATCTGCCCGAGGAGTTTAGGATGATTTGTCAGAGCGAATGAGTGTGAGGGACAGAAATCTGTCAGTCCGGGAGGAAAGCAGGAGACATAGTGTCACCGCCCGAAGCCCAGACACCCAGACACCCAGAAAATATCAATCACAACACTCCTACATGAAGAGACAGCCAGCACACGCACAAAGACTCACATACAGTACAGTACTACTCACACACACACTCTCATATATATATATATATCTATAAGCACGGAGGCACAAGCACAAAGACGGTCTCTAGTCCACATAATTTCAGTCTGAACTGGTTGACATTATCTAATGCCGTCTTACACCAAACTACTTTCCTAGCTATTTCACTGTTGCAGACAAATTTCTAATGTCGGAATAAAATTACAAGAGTTCTGCTCGAGTTGTGACGCGCTCCTGTGATCTCGTCAATTTGGTGTAAGGTGGTCGTAGAACTCAGTTCAAGCTGTCTTAAATCAGTCTCTTTCTCGTCTTCACGTCCCAGTAAAATCAAAGGCGTTTAATACTACCATAATTTTTTAAGTCTTGGCTCATGCAAACTGAAGTTCAATGACATGAACAAAGTCAATGACTAATGGCTGCGCTCTCTCCAGCACCAAACAGGAAGCAGCAAACCTGATAGAGAGAGAGCATACATGGAGGCGACTGTGGGGAGGCGCCAGAATGTGGCTCTCTAAAGGGACTCAAAGTGGTGATTCAGCATTTGCCCATATATGAACACTCCACTTCAGAGGAAACTGTTGCTTGTTCACGTCCAAGTTTGGGTCCAAAATGTTCTGGATATTTCTGCTACGTTAGTCAAGACAGGTGTCTGATGTGCTGCTGCTGATGTTGCAAGAGAACTAGACTAAACAAGTGCAGTAAAGACTAATTAATGAATTAGTTCATGATGAATTTGGAATTGCATCTCTGCTTTTTGCAGATGATGTGGTTCTGTTGGCTTCATCACACTGTGACCTCCAGCAGGCACTGGTGCAGTTTGCAGCTGTGTGTGAAACAGTTAGTATGAGACACAGCACCTACAAATCTGAGGCCATGGTTCTCTGCCGGAAGACGGTGGATTGGCCCCTCTGGGTTGGAGGAGAGTTACTGCCCGAAGCAAGGGAGTTCATGCATCTCGGTGTCTTGTTCACAAGTGAGGGTAGAATGGAGTATGAGATGGATCTGCGGTTTGATTTACTGGTTCATTTACTGGTTGGGCTCAACCACCCCACAGAGGGTAAGGACATTCTGAGGGAGCTCAGAGTAGAGCCGCTGCTCTTTTGCATCGAAAGGGGTCAGTTGAGGTGGTTCGGGCATCTGATCAGGATGCCTCCTGGGCACCTCTATGTGCAACTGGTGGGAGGCCCTGGGGCAGACCTGATGCCTCGGTTTTCCCCAGGAGGAGCTGGAAAGCGTTGCTGGGGAGAGAGATGTCTGAAATACTTTGCTCAGCCTGCTGCCCCTGCAACCATGTTTCAGATAAGTTGAGGTGGTTCGGGCATCTGATCAGGATGCCTCCTGGGCACCTCTATATGTAACTGGTGGGAGGCCCTGAGGCAGACCTGACGCCTTGCTGTTCCCCAGGAGGAGTTGGAAAGCGTTGCTGGGGAGAGAGATGTCTGAAATACTTTGCTCAGCCTGCTGCCCCTGCAACCAAATTTCAGACAAGCAACTGAAAATGGATGGATGAAATTAAACAGTAGCTGCAGTCCTGAGGGTGTTAAATACACACATACATGTACTGCTTTTTACATCTAACATAGATAGACCTGAAGATTACTTCCTCGACTGTTCAAACTGATCAGACACTCATGTACATTTATAGCAGTTCAGCTTTTGAGCTCATTCTTAAATCACATGTCCATCACAGAATCTTGTGATTTGTCTACTTTGCATTCACATCACAAACAAAACAAACCAGAGCTCAGCTAGAAGGAGACCAGTAAAACATAATCACCCTGTGATAATCTTTGATTTTAGATTTGTTTTAAGTTCCTTTAAAGAAGGAGCTGCACACGTGAAAGCTTTTTTTTTGCCAGTCTCTCTCTGTAGATAAAAACCTGAGCACACCTCTGTTACGCAAACAAACTAAAATAGCAACACAAAGTGAAAACAAAGCAGCCGTGGCCTTCAGAGGAGCCACCTCCATCACGAGCCATTGAGCCCAGTCCATTTGCTGCTCAGTGAGCCAAGTCGGCGTCCAGGCTGCATCACAACACATTACACACTGACAGGACACTGCGCTCCGCCAGCCAAACACTGAGAGAGCCAGTCAGCCGTATCACAGTCCAAACACCCAAAAAAAAAAAAAAACCTACTGTATAAATCTGTTTTGACAAGCAGTAATTGTGCATCAAGAGCTCTCTGGGTGAGTAAAACATTCTGCCTGATTGTCTCCACATAAATATTGACTGAAAAATCTGCAGAGGCATCCCGCTGTTAGTCACACACCCCGCTCCCTCAAGCTATACAATCATTTCTGTAATTATGACTCTCACTATGGTTCTCGTATCACTGTTTTCTTAAACATTGCATTGTTTACTCCTCATTAGGTCAACTTAATAGACTACGCATCGCCGTGCAAAAATGATAATGGGTTTTGGAGTAAGTGGGCTGGGCCGCATGTGGGGGGGTTGATGTGAGATAAATGTCGGCACCCACTTAACACCCAAACACCTGTAAGTCATGTTACACTCCAGACATTAGGGAGGTTTAACATGTACGGCTTGTATCAGGGGAAAAGATCTGCCAGAGAAGAAAAACTCAAATACTTGACTGAAAGTGTAACTTTAGATAAAAATATAACTTTCTTCCTTTTTTAAATGACATGTTAAATTTATCAGCTGTAACATCCACCAAGGCTCAGTCCATTCAATACAGCCTTAGGGCCTTTACACACTGGAGGTGTTTCTTCGTGCGATTAATTCACACTCCAACACGTTTTTTCCAGCTGTTACGGAGGCTCCATGATCTGAACCAAGACAGCTAACTTTATTATTTCTTTCCACCCTGACAAGGGCAGTGCATACCAGATTTACTCCGTTTATAATAAAAGCTTTAGACGTATACACTCACCAGCCACTTATTAAGTTCTGTTCAACTGCTTGTTAATGCAAATAGTTAATCAGTCAATCACATGGCAGCAACTCAATGCATTTAGACATGTAGACATGGTCAAGACGACCTGCTGAAGTTCAAACTGAGGATCAGAATGGGGAAGAAAGGTGATTTAAGTGACTTTTTTTTCTTCAAAGATTTTTTATGGGGCATTTTTGCCTTTATAGATAGGACAGCTAAGCGTGACGGGGGGAGAGAGGGGAAACGACATGCAGCAAAGGGCCACAGGCTGGAGTTGAACCTGGGCCACTGCAGCAACAGCCTTGTAAATGGGGCGCCTGCTCTATCCACTAAGCCACCGACGCCCTGATTTAAGTGACTTTGACTGTGGCATGGCAGAGACTGAGATGCAACTGCTAGACAGAGCCATAATCTGTTTGGAAACCAAGGAAACCCAAGGAAAACAAACACACATATTTAGTTAAAAAATGTCAGTCAACATCACATAATGTGTGTTTTTTAATCTTGGCGGAAGGATTTTTCGGTAAAAGTCAAAACAACAAAGATATGATGGGTTAAAGTGTCATTTACCGTGCCCACTCCATTGACTCCAATAGAACTGACAACAAAGTCTGTCTCCTCAAACACTGTCGCTGTCGTTGCGACCGTTCCGTCTTTATAGTCCTGTCATCACTGTGAGGTTGCCAGGCTGCCATCTGAGATGCCTTTCTTTATTCTAAGTTATGCTAAAGAGCTGCAGCTTCATATTTAGTGTACAGACATTAGAATGATATACATCTTCTCATCCAGTTCTTAGTAAAACAGAAAATAAGTATTTCCCAAAATGATGAACTGTTCCTTTAAAACACTGATTCCCAACTGGTCCGGCTACAGGGTCCAGGATTCTCCTTAATCATTAGTTAAAGGGCCACACAGTTTAATACATTCAGCATCATACTTGCATTTGGCCATGTCGTCAAGCTAATTTGCTGTCTCTCTCAAGTAGCTGTCAGTTAGTCACTCACTCTACAGCAGGAAACAACACTTCAAAATAAAAGCTCTGTGCCCAAAATTTGCAGTACTTCAAAATAAAGTGTGTTTTTTCACTTGTCACTTGTGGCCCATTCAGACTGGACTGTGACCCACCAGTTGGGAACCACTGCTTTAAAAGACGCAACAGTAAAGTGACACCAATTCCAGTAATGAAAATTGTCAATATCATGTTTTTAAGAGGAGGAAATTAACGAAGGACATGAAAAGACGGAATAAAAGAAAAAAAGATGTGGGGGCCGTTTGTGATTTGGGGCTGTATAAATACAGCACAATTGACTTGACCTGACCAGACATCTTGGTCACAAATATTGGGTTTTGAGTATGTGCGGATGGGTATGTTAATGTTGGCAGGAGGGCAGGGGATGAATTATTTTTCTTTTTCATATGTATTTAAATTGGTATTTATGTCTATCTTATTCTTTCTATATTTGAAGTGTTAGTTTATGTTAGCAGGAATTTAGCCTGTGTACTGCGAATGCTCGCCTCCCCACATGCACATGTTCCACCAAAACAAACAATATTTTTGCTGGAGCACCGGTCCTGAGCTCAGTGCCGCCCAAGACGACTGTGATTGCCTCAAAGAAATACAACCAACCCAGAGTGTTTTTTCCCTGAGTGTGTAATTATGATGGGTTTAGCCAGACCACTCTCCAGCGCTGGCACAGTGTGAGATAGGTCTGGCTCTGTGAGACTGAATTCACAATAAAGGAAAGTCATTTAAATACTTTTGTAACATTGTTCACTTGTAACATAAACTCACTTTTAAACCAAAATGACCCCAGTATGGAACATTATTTGACTTCCAAATCTATGCTTACTGGGTAAAAAAAAAAAGAGACAGAAGGAGAAAAGGAAGGAGAGAATTACAGATGCAGCAAGCTTTTCTATGATCATATCTTAAACTGAATGTAAAGTAACTGCAGAATAACTACACGCTACAGCTGCCACATACATGTTGCAAAGTCATACAATGACGTTGAGGAGAATGTTTCAAAAAAGGAAATGCTTGTCACACTGGGAGAGTAAAAAGATATATACAGAGACATCAGTGATGCTGATGACAAACACTTGAGGCTCAGAGATGAATCAGCACCTTCAGTCTTTTAATTACACTCATGAATCTTGATTAAAATTATAAGTTGGGGACAGTCGAGAGCGTAGCAGGAAGGGACTTTACTGAATGGGGGCACGGTGCTTATTTGGGAGCATGTGTTTTGTTTTGTAGAAGATCCTTCACTCATTTAAACTTTGTCTATTTGCAAATAAGTCGTAGGCTTCGAGCTGTGTTCAGGACCTTATTCTTTAAAAAGTTTTGTCCAGAAAGCAGCTTTTTCGATGAACAGTTCAGTTCAACAATTTTATCAAATCTCGCCTTTGACTAAGTGCTGTGCTGAGTGGAGATGTCAACGTTTAACCTTTTATCGAGTGCAGAGAATGATTCTGACCAGTTACGCATGTCGGCCTGTGAGTATGGGTCTGGCGGAGCAAGCTAGTGCGACTGGCTAGTAACGCCGTCGCAAGCCAGCGGTGTTACTGTGAAAACATTGCGCCCACCTCTCCTCCCAGGCAGTGTTAATTTTCGTAGATGAAAACTATGACGAAAATTTTTCATCAACCACCTTTTTTCCATGACGAAAACAAGACGATGACAAGCTAAAAATAGATCTTGATGCTATAAACAGACGAAATCTATGTTTCATTTTCATTAACGAAGACAAAACAGCCATGCTTGTAATCATCGTCAAATGCTGCATGAGCCACAGGCTGGTAAACTCCAGTAAATAGCCTGCACCAGGAAGTTTCACTAGCCAGCACAAACACTCACAGCAGAGCAGCGTCAGCCGTTGGTGCGAGTTATGAGCTGTAATTAAGGAGGAAATAATCAGCCGTGTGTGTCTGACTGTAGATGGTGGAGCTGCTGAATGGATTTGTGGAGTTTTTAGTTGCAGGCGGCTGGAGCTATTGGATACGAACCTGACTCTTAAAGGGATGGTTTCCAGGATCTATGTGAATATCCAGAAGGTGGCTTCCCTATCCCTTGATTACATAAAAAGGAAATGGGAGGAAGAGTTAGAGTTGGACATATCGGAGGTTGACTGGAGATGGGCAGTAGAATTAATACACTCTTCTTCTGTACGTGTTAGACACGGATTGATACAGTTTAAGGTGTTACACAGACTTCATTTTTCAAGGGACAAACTGGCAAGGATTTATCAGGGGGCTGATCCAACTTGCCCTAGATGTAAACAGGTGCCAGCCAACATATGTCACATGTTCTGGTCTTGTCCCAGGCTGAAAGAGTTTTGGACCAAAATTTTTAAAACCTTCTCATCCATTTATAACAAAAATATAGAGCCCGGCCCTCTGGCAGCCATCTTTGGTGTGGCACCAGGGGAAGCACAACTAATGACTGCTCAAAGGAAAGCAATGGCATTCTCTTCATTGTTGGCCAGGAGATTTATTTTATTTAACTGGATAAAGGCAACACCGCCATCTCACAAACGATGGATGGAGGAGGTGATGGCACACCTTGAATTAGAGCACCTTAGATTTACGTTGCAGGGCAAAACTAAGAGATTCTCTAAGGTCTGGCAGCCTTTTATTTCTCATTTTGAACAGGAGCTTTCATCTGCTCCAACATAACTGGCAGCTTCTGAATCCTCCCTCCCCCTTTTTTTCTCTTTCTCCTTTCTCTTTTTTTTTAAAATTTATTATTATTATTATTATTATTATTAATTTTTAACTATCACTATTATTATTATTGCTGTCATTTTTGTCATTTCTGTTTATCTATTTATTTTAACCTGAGAGTGTCTGGACCACATAGGAGGTGGGTACGTTTGATGTCTGGTATTAGTATGATCTGTCTTGTCACTGTTTTGTCTGTAGTTTAGACCTGTATTTGTGATGTATTTATTGAGTCCCATTATCTAGTTTTGAATGGGATGTTTGATGTTTGAATATGAAAATCAATAAAAACACTTTGATTATTATTATTAGTTGCAGGCGGCTGTTAGCAGCTCTGCTTGTTAGCAGCTGAACGGCAGCCGAGTAAGGAGCCACCAGCCGCCGGACTTAACAACTAATCTCACAGGACTTGTACCAAAGCCGCACTGTGTAGGAAAGGTTTATGGATTGATGGTGTTTGACAGGCAGGTAGGAGGCTCAGTTATCTGTAAGTTAACAGTATGAACTCAGATAAGTTTTCTCTGACAGAGATGAAAGTTTAGTTTTAATCATCAACTCTTTGAGAGGACACGAGTTTAAACATCCAGACTGCAATTGTGCAGATTAAGAAAGAATTCAGGCTTTAATGAAGTTATTTTTCTGCTTCTTAATAGTCAAATGGATAAGTCAGAGTGTACAATGAACCTGGGGACAAATCCTATTTGTCTCTGATTAGTTATTTGTGGTGTCAAAGTTTTTGTGAGCATAAACAGAGAGATGTTGAGCTTGTTTTCGTCAATGTTTTTGACGACTAAGGCCTTGTGTACACGGATACCGATACAAATCCTGTATAAAAAAAAATCCATATTTACACAATCAGTTGTGAAAACGATATCCCTGTTTATATGAAAACGCAAAAACGGCAGATTTTTGCTGCAATTAGCATGCCAGACCAGTAGGTGGCGATACGCTATATGTCAAACACCATAGAAGAACGTTCTGCGCATGCACAGTGATTTGTTTTCCTCTTGGCGCTCGTGATATAAACAATGATAAACTACATTTTATACATTAATAGTTAGCTGCTATGCAATTACTAATATTGGGCACAGCAGATGTCTTTGTGCGCTGATGTAGTGGTGATGTTGATGTAGCAGTGCTAAGTTCATTTGTAAGCTCGTAAGTAGCCCCAAAAGTGCTAACAAAACGTAAACAACTTGGCATATATCCGCCGTTATTGTTGTGGTTCCCAGGTGCGTAATGGGCATGCGCGAACTGGGTTGCAACATCGTTTTCCAAAATCTCCATCTATCCTGTTTACACTTGTCCGTAGAAACGAGTATTTTTAAAACTTTCACTTCGGAAGCTGTTTTTGAAAATCTCCGTTTTCGTCGAGAAAAATGCCAGTTACGTGTAAATGATAGGTGCAAACGCAAAGATAAACACCCGTTTTCAGAAATATATGGAATCGTATAAACAGGTCCTAATAACTATGAAGGATAAAAATAACAAAAATGTGACTCAAACTAATAAGCATTTTCATCTCAAGACTAAATCGAAAACAGGTGTCAAAATAAACACTGCTCCCACGTCAATCCGACGAGTGAGCGGCTTTATTTTGAGCTGCAAACCCACTATAGAGTTACCTCTGTTAGCACCGTTAGCAGTGTCAACACAGCTCGTAGTGCTAACACATTAACAATGCTAAAGGGTTTTTGCTGCTCAAAATAAAGCCGCTTCTTACCAGGGATACCAGAGGGTGGCCACCGTGTTTCCGCAACAATGTCGTGCTGCAAATGAGCAGCGCTGCTAACTAGCTTCCACTCAATCGAGGTAGTGCGCAGTGTAGAGTGACCAATGCTAGCTAATTAGTGGAGATCGGAGAGTGGGCACTGTGTTTTCACATGTTAAGGCAGCCAGCTATCTGTCTACCAGCAAAGCCAAAAAAATATAAAATAAAAGGTGAGATATTTACATCGTAAAACATTTAATTTTCATCAACTAATTAGATAGCGCTTCAAAATGTGGTGCTTTTTATCATGTCAAGCAAAATGTTACTGGGGGCCTTTTCCTTGTATTCCTTTGTAAGGTTGTCTGATAACTGGCCGCAGCAGTTGTGTGTACATCCATTAAAATCTGTGTAGGTCAGGTGCTGGATACACAGATCAATGCCATGAAGAATAGGCACATTATACACATGTCGCCAGTAAAGCCAGTTTCTCCAGCGAGCTTTGACTCCAGTGTGCAGATGACTTTCTACTTGTCACAGAGCTGATATTAAAACTCATCTTGGACAAAATGAAAAAAAGATAAAACAGAAACACTGATCAAACTCATTCAAATGGTCTTGCTTACTTGCTTATTTGTATGGCATTTTTCCCAGTTTCTGTAATCTGGTTTTCATAAGCTAACGATGAATGACAGCGAGAGGCTTTTCTGAAGGTATGAATAGAGAAACTGGTTCCTACAGCTCTGCCAACTGTGTGCAGACAAACCAGGAATAATGAGCGAGACGGGTAACCTTGATTATCAGCACAAACTTGGGGGGAAAAGAAGGGATTATCCTTTCAATTATTCCACTGTTTCACTGAGTTTAAATCCCTCGGAATAAGAACATATCAAACACACAAACAATAAGAACTAATGAATTCTTTTCTTGTTTTCATTGTTTGTGCACAAATGTTTTTCATCTCATGTTTTGAAGTCAGGAGGATGGAGTGTTGCAGTTTCACTAATGGGACCCGAATTAAAACAGCACAAATAAGCCAGCTCTGAGGTTTCACCGCTGACGGTAACAAGGCCTTCAGGGGCCGAGCGGGGCCTCCCTAAGGACCAGGGGCTGGGCCTCTGCAGGAGTAATGAAGCCATGGAGGACCTCTCATACTGAACCAGTGCCTGGTAAACATCGGGATGGTTTTCATGAGGAGGGACAAGTGAGGCAGAGCTGGGGACAGATTAACCTCTGAGCTGGTTGTGCTCACTGCTGTACTGTTGTTGACAGTTGAATATCAGTCAATATGTGGGGAAAGCGATGCTGTCGTATGGTAGTGTGTGTCAGGTCAGAAGGTCATGTTTGGATATGGACAGATGAAATGAGGAACAGCGTGGAGAACAGGTTTAGCCCGCAGCAGATTTAAAAGGTAATCTAAACCAATTTAAAGAAGACCTATGATGCTCATGTGAAGGTTCATACTTGTATTTTGGGTTTCTACCAAACATGTTTACATACTTTAACACTTGTATTCACCATGTGTCTAAACAAACGTTACAATGATGTCAGTTTGCTAGCTGGAGGTAAAACATGCCTCTCCACCACAGGGCTGTAGGCTACATAGGAGCCCTAAAATGTGGTCTTGTTGTGTTATTGGGAGCCAGAATAGAAGGAGACATGGCTCAAAACTTAAAAAAAAAAACAAAACAAAGACAACTATGGTTAAATGTGATAAGATGAAAGGACTGGACAGAGGCGATCATCAGAAATGCTCACATGTGCAGCGCACACTTCATATCGGGCTAGGGAAAAAGTGTTTAGTGGCCTTTGCCGTTATAGTTTAATGGCGCCCAGCAGCGTCAGGGGAAACCATCGGGACAATAACTAAAGTTACGGCAGTGAAAGTCCAAATGTAGTGGGCTTTCAACCCCAACTTTCACCCGGTAGATGGTGGGGTTAATAAATGTTTGCGCGCCATAAGATTATAAAGCCAAACCCTGTTCTTTTCTTCCTAAACCCAACCACATCCATTTGTTGTTGATTTGAAAAGTCAATTTGTAGTGTTATACTGATGCAGTGCATTTATTTTGGAAGAAACTGCATGTAAACGTTAAATTTCCTGTGAAAACAGAAGTGTATTTTGAAAGAAGATAATGCATTTAACAGGCAGGACTTGTCACAGTGTCCCACAACGTCAGCAACCAACGCACCCAGGGCACCTTGCACATCGTATCTAGACGTGCAATGTCCATGAGTTCGGAGTGAGAATGTGTTGTTTAACCAAATATTTCACAAAACTGGCTACACACCCAAAAGGCTGACCTCCTCTCTTATTTGTCGCCATGAATTATTGGTCTTGTTTTGGTCTCTGTACTGCACCATGCACATATCCCACAAGACTGGATAATGAAAAACACTTAAAATTAACTTCTCTGCTGTCTCTGCTGGGATGTTTTATCTATCTGTAGAGATGCATTTCTTTGTGTTGGACAATAGGGGTGTACGCCATATACTACACGGAAATACAGACAGAAAAGTCCTCTGTGGAAGCAAGGCTTAAGGGCCAGCAGCGTGAGGAAAAGTGCTTTTTTTGTCCTTCTAATTCACACATCTTTTCTTCATGACCTGCTGCCTTATACCAACAGTGTGTGTTACTGTAAAGAGTTGCTGCTCTTTGATTAGTCCTTGATTGTTCGTCAGTCAGAGGCTCACAGTCTGCCCTGTATAGGGCGTTGGCATCAGATGACACCTGCAGCAGACATTGATCGACCTTCCAGCTCCTGGTTTCGTCTGACTTTCGCTCAGGGAGGATTCGAGGTTGCACTGACACCAGGTAGCAGACATGTCGAGGGATCTAACATCTGACAGCATTATTCACACTCTCTGCTCCGTGAAGTGACTTTTTAACTGCGGTGACTTGGTTCAGCAGGCGAGACAGGTACAGAGCGGCGATTAGAGCTCACATGCTCTGGGACTCGTGGTAATCACAGCTTGGCCCCATTTTCCGTGCACTGTCAGCAATTATACTTGAGGAGCACCGATCTATCATGCCTGGCA
Organism: Epinephelus fuscoguttatus; assembly: GCF_011397635.1. Lineage (NCBI taxonomy): Eukaryota > Metazoa > Chordata > Actinopteri > Perciformes > Serranidae > Epinephelus > Epinephelus fuscoguttatus. The sequence goes on from NC_064765.1 coordinate 7,317,147, forward strand.
CCTGCTTGATTCAATTATCCCCATGCTACCCGTCTGACTGTGGGCCCCTCACTTTCTGCTCCGACATAAATCACACGAGCAGAAATTAAAAAATTATAATAAAAATA